>NC_033797.1:135890494-135943380 GCF_001876935.1 Asparagus officinalis
GGAGAGAGAGAGAGAGAGAGAGAGAGAGAGAGAGAGAGAGAGAGAGAGAGAGAGATGTATTATGGTCTTTAAATGTTTGAAAGTAAACACGAAAGAGTTTCGATTTCTGATTTCGGGGGCTAAAAGAATTGCGAGTTTGATTTAAGGGGTTTTGGGAGCTTTGAAAAAGTCTAGGATGCGATGCGAATACTTGTGGTTATTTTGAGGGCGGGAAGCAATTTCCCCTTATCTATTAAAAGCTCAGGTTTGAATCTGAATATCTACGTGTTCAATTTTAATAGCGCACAAATACGAATGGTAAACAACGGATGGGGTCCCCACTGTTCAACTTATCGGATAAATCCTCATATTCCGGGATCTGCGATAGATTCACGGGCTACAGAGCTGATCACGGGATACATCTAATAAACAAAAATTGACCTTAAAAAAATAAAAAAAAATAAAAAAATGACGCCAAAGCCATCGCTCCCTCTGATCGACCTCTCCTCCCCCGATCGCGCCTCCACCGCGAAATCAATCCGCGAGGTTTCTCCCTCAAATCCTAATTCTCTTTTCTTGCCATTTATTCGGTAAATTTTTTTTTTTGACAATTTTTATTTTCAAATTTTAGGCATGTTTGGAACACGGGTTCTTCTACCTAATAAACCACGGAATCGAAAAGGAAACCCTAGACCGAGTGTTTGCGGAGAGCAAGAAGTTCTTCTCGCTGCCACTCGACGAGAAGATGAAGCTCGAGCACAGCAAGGATCACACTGGCTACACTCCCATGTGCTCCGAGACCCTCGATCCTTCTACCGAGTTTAAAGGTCCCATTGCTTTTTGATCTGGTGCTGAGTTTTTCATCTATATGTTGATGATTCTTTGTTGCCGGCTCTTTGAATTGCGTGTCGCACGTATATATGTACTAGTTGTTTTAGGCTATGTTTGGTTTGAGGGAAATTGAGAGAAAAGAAAAGGAAAAAGAAAGTGGAAAGAAAGGAAAAGAAAAAGAAAGGAAAATAAAATTCTTTTTGTTGTTTGGTTAGTTAGAAAATTGTAAAGAAAATTGGAAGGAAAATGATAGGAAAAATCATTTCTTTTGCTTGGTTACTCTTTTTTATGAAAATCAAGTAGAAAATAGAAGCCAAGGTACATTACACCACAAATCTTATTTATTGAAATATATGAACTGTATTTTAAGTAATTTAGGATATAATTTTTTTAAAAGTTTTCAAACTTTAGATTTCATAAATACTATCAAACTTGATTTTTCATATAAATACCTCAAAATTGCTTCTAATGATAAAGCTTATATAAATAATAATTTAATATTAAAATTCATAATAATTCATAAAAATTCGTGGTAAAGCTTATATAAATAACAAGTTAATACAAAAATACTAAATAATTCATAAAAATCAGCCATACACATTAAAAAACAAAATTACCGAGCATAATATTGCATCACTAGGTTATTTCTACAACTGAAAAACAATTCAACTTTTTTGCTAGACAAAGTAATTAGACAATCCAATCAAACAAAAATTACATTATTTTCATTGCTTTGACAATAACTACTAAAAACAACCAACAAAATTGTAGTTGCAATAGTTGTACAAGCCCAACATTCAACAAGTACTTTCAGTTCAACTTTGTGTTCCCGACTAGTCCAAGGTCCTAACTAAAAAAGGCAAAACAAAAAGTGAACATCAAGAAATATGCTCAGAATATTTGATTCATTCAAATATTCCTACAAAGCAATAACATCAATATTTCTTCCTGACTTCAATCAAAGGCTTCAGATCTCATCTGCTTCTCTCCCTAAAGGAGAAAAAAGAAAATATTGAGTTACATTCAAATTTAAATGGACATGGAGTCAAAAAAGATTAATCGGTAAGTACCATGAACTAAGAACAAGCTTGTAGAAAATCATATTGCATTGATTCAAAACTAAGACAATGTCAATGAGAATAGCAAATTGATACAATGTATATCCAAGTAGATAAGATGGAGTGAATCATGTAGGATAAGTAACATTGAATGCATGTGGTCTAAACTAATATTGAAACATGAAACATGTATCTTCTAAACTAATATTAAAACATGAAACATGTATCTTCGATTACAAAGCAACGGGTCAACAAGAAGAATTGTGAAGAGCATACTACGTTACAACTGAGGGATGTTGTATCACTTGGTATTGTTCTACTCTTCAAGCTTAGCGTAAAAATTGTTACAATGAAACAGAGCCAATTCCAGAGTTAGGGTATACAGCCAGAGGAAATGATTACAGGCTTCTTCACAAAGCTGAGGATGCAATTGAAGGTCTAAAGGAAAGAGGAGTGAATGTGCAAATGCTTAATATTACTCAAGTAGAACACTCCGCTCTAAACAGCATGACCATGTCTAAAGGAAAGAGGAGTGAATGTGCAAATGCTTAAATACCATCACTACCCCCTTCGCACGACCCCGAACGCCCGCATGGTGACTCAGAGAACAGATATATAAACATTAACACGCACATGTACAGAATATATAGGAAAATAGGGACGAAGACATGTGATAACGTCTTTTTTAAGTGCACATAACAATAACAATCAGTTTAATAGCAACTTCACTGATAAACTGTCACATTTGGATGTATGCATCAAAAGCCATACTAATCAACCGTCTTCCTCCAATATCTCCCTTATGAAATGATTTTCTATACAAGCCTCTACAATATTTTTCACTCATCAATCGTTTTCAAGCAGCATTTCCACCTTCAGCCTGGCAACCAACTAAATACTCCAAATCCATATTTAATAAGAAGGCGACGACCATCCAAGTTCACCCATCGAACCAAAATCACTCACAATCTATTTTGATAAAAGCATGCAAAGGTTAAGGATTAGAAGTAAGTGATATTAACAGAACGTTACAAAATTGTCACACACTGCTTACATTGATTGATTACAGAATTCATACCTATAAATCTATAATAACACACGTTATGAGTTATGAAGATGAAATCCCTGACTGCACATTGCAAATTAGGATTCAAGGACTGATTATAAAATCCTGGCTTCGCCACTGATTATCCAAATTAACAATTAGCAGTAGAACTATAATCTTTCTGCATAAATAAAATTGAACAAACAATCCAAATACAGTTGGTCACATATGAAAGCATTAAAAATGGAATTTTCTCAACCTGGATTCTCTTTCTCTTCTGATTATTTGTATTCCAAGAAGAAGAAGACGGGCCCGATAGCTCAATTATATCGAGATCCTCGTCCAGATAAGACGAGCTCCCAGTAAACAGACGAGGCCTGCATCAAATGGAGGCCGTCAGAAATAACGAAATCAAGAACTAAATTTAAAAAAAAAACCTAATCGATCGTCAATTCTCTCACTTGCTGCTCTGAGCGGCGAGCTTCGCTGCCGGCGACGGCTCCATCAAGATCAGCAAGAAAGCGAGCAGCGAAGATCGGCAATCAGTTGGGTTCTAGGGTTTCAATGAGATTCGGTCGTTGAATTTCTAACGAAAATTGGGGAAATTATTTGGGGAAAATGAGAGAGACTACCTTTGGCGTTGTCGCTTCAAAAGCTCACCCTCGGATCTCAAGTTGACGAGATCCGAAGCTCACCCTCGTATCTCAAGCTGACGAGAGCTCGAATGGAGAAACCCTAGCTTTGTAGCCCTAGATTTGGGAAGAGAGAGAAAGAGAATGAGGGGGGAGAGAGAGATGGGAGATTGATCGGAGTTTTGGAGAGAGAGGGAGGTGAGAGATCGGGAAAGTCGGAGGCATCGATTCCGTCTCTCTCCCTCGTTTTCACCTGGGCAGCGGAGAGAAAGGGGGACAGAAAAGATATGTATGGATTTTTCTTCAGCGAAAATTATTTTCATTTTCTTTTTTGTTTTCTTTCAAACCAAACACTAGAAATTCACTTTCTCTTCTATTTTACTTTTCTTTTCTCTCCCTTTCCCTCAAACCAAACATAGCCTTAAGGTAGGGGTGGAAACGGGTCGAATTTGATCGAACACCTTTAAATTCGAATTTGAATGTGGCTTACTCCGGCGAATTCGAATTCGAATTTGAATTTGTGTCGAAAGGGTAGAAGGTGTTCAAATTCGGTTCGGTATATTGACTTGATATTCGATGAATATTCATGAATATTTGTTAGCACACTTGTCTAAGGCATCTGATTCTTAACCTTGAGGCCAGGTGTTCAAATCTTGCATAATTACGTAATGATTATTATGATACTCTACTAAAATTATTAAATTCATATATCAACAGTAATATTAACATAAAATTGGTATAATTCTATGTTACACGGGTACTTCTATCACGAAGCCGTACCTGTAACTGACACTTACCCGTACCCAAACCTCATGGACACTCCTTGGATATATGCATACATTTATACAGACATTTACTCAATTATATGACATATATTTTGATTTAAAACACTTGTACACTTCATGGACACTAGTTTTTACACACGTGCAATGCACGTGATTTAATACCATGATTAAGTATTTTTGGCAGTTTGTGCTCACTTTTGTCTTTAAACTCTTACATCCCGATTATTTTTTTTATGTTTGTTTAAATGGGATACACCCAATTTAAATTTTCATGTTGATATTTGAATTGAAAAAAACAAATATAATTTAAAAATAATTTGAATTTTCATATTATTTTTGACCGATAGAAACTAAGCTTTATTTGAGAAAGTACAGCGTTGCAAAGTGAAAAATATTAAAATAGTGTTATACAAGAAAGGTGAATATTTAAAACCAATATGTCAAAATGGTTGATTTAAAGTATGTTAAAACGATACAAAAGAGAATATGAAGTTTATTCCTAATCATTGATAGACTTCATAAAAAAATATAAATTAAAGATTAATGCTATCTCTAGTATACTTTTATATGATAAAAACATACACATAAGAATATAAAAGTACTGTAAAAAATTCATGAAATTCCCTTCTAAAGATTCCTAATTTCACTCAAAATAATTAAACTATTCTATAAAATATTCAAAAAATATTGTTTTTTATTTCTTCTATTTTATTTTTTTATTGATTTAAGATCAATCCTTCTTCAAGTTTATCATTTATCATTTCTCGGGCAATTTTAGAGTAGTGTCTTCATCATCTACATCAATTGTGACATAAGGCTAAATTTATATTTTTTATGTCGTTATCTTTCCTGGGCTCGTTAATTTTTTATCATCTCATTTAACTTCACAAAGAAGTCAAATGTACTTATGATGTTCAACACAAACTACTCAAAATAAAGACTTTGATTTTTTTTTCTATTTCAATGAGAATAAATATTAGTTTTATATATATAAAATTCTTTGTGTTCCTAATTTATTACTTAAATAAATTAGAAGCTATCTCTTTATTTTCCTCTAAAATGGATTCTTCTGATATGCATCCAATAAGAATTTCTGTTATTTCAATAATATTACCTTTGCTCTATCCCTGTTATTTTCCATAAAGATCTAAACTAAATACCTGCATTATTCATTACCAATTTCTCTTAGATTATAATATTAATATATAATTTGAAGAATACAGTATGGAACTTATGAATACTTACTAATTTTTCTTATGTCTTCCATGGAGATTTTTTCTTTGATTAGGATAAAGTTATTAAATTATTTTTTAATGTAACTCATTCAGTGCTTCACTAATAGATGTCTTATGTTAATGCCAATTCAAGTGATTCATTGATGTTTTTTAAATTTTAGATTTATTTCCATCACTTTCTCATTTGCAATGGAAATAGCTCAATTCTTTTAAAGTTGTCTCTAAATATTCTAATAGTTTCTCTATATGTAATTCCTTGTATTCTTTTATCCTATAAATATTATTAACGTTAAAGATTAAAGTTTCTAAATTAAAATCAATTAATGCTAAGGTATAATATTATAGTGTTTTATCATTTCTATGGATTTAAACATCTATCAATTAATGTTACGAATGTATTTTGGCTACCCCAACTTATTACTAAAATTATATGAAATTACTTTAATTTATATAGTGATATATATAAATGAAAAATACCAAACAATTACACTTTTCTTTGCCAAGTTTTAAAATTTTAGCCCATTTTTATGGTTTTGAACTTTGAGGGTGTGATTTATAATTTTTAAAACTTTGAAAGAGTTTTTAAAAAAATTTACTTTTACACCTTGTTTGGGAATACTTAGGAGGTGAAGTTAATTCACCTCCATTCACCTTGGTTCACCCCCTAATAGTATAAAAATTGTTACCCCCCAAATTGGGGTGTAACCAAGGGGAAGAGAATTCCCTTCCCTTCCCTTCACTTCACTTCACTCAGTTTCCCTTAACTTCCCTTCACCCCCTGCGAATCCAAACAGGCCCTTAAGTTTGGTAGTTGTAAATTTTATGTTTTCTGTGTTGGTGGTAATTTTTTAAATGTTAGTATATTTCTTGTAACTCTAAAGTTTTGAGGGTGTCTTTTGTAATTATTAAAACTATAGATTAATTTTGAAAATATTAAATTTCAGAGGCTACCAATCGACGAATTTGATGTGTGCTAGTTAAAAATTTAGAGTTTTTTTACGATTTTTAAATTTTGAAGGAGTTTTTTATATTTTTTAAAAATTTGAGGTTAATTTCGGCAAATTTTAATTTTTTTAGGTGTCCAAGGGTAATATCTTGAATTCATCTTATATTATTTATAAATTTTAAAATTTTAGAATTTTAGGATGGATTTTTATAATTTGAACTTTTGAATGTGTTTCTATAAATTTTGAGATATTGAGGGTGTTAATTAAAAAATTTAAATTCTTTAGAGGCTGCTATTAAAATTTTTAATTTTATATTTGTTATTTTAAGTTTTAAAATGTTAAAAATTTTAGGTGTATCATGGTAATCTCTTGAATTCATCAGTGTTGTTTGTAAGTTTTAAAATTTTAGAATTTTAATGTGCTTGTCTGTAATTTAAACTTTTGAGCGTGTTTCTATAATTTTTTAGACATTGAGGTGTTAACTGTAAATTTTAAATTCCTTGCAAACTGATGTTAATTTTTTAATTTTATGTTTTTTATTTTAAGTTTTGAGACATCGGGATGATTTTTATAATTTTGAACTTTTCAGGTTCTTTTCTGCAAGGGTGTGATTTATAATTTTTAAAATTTTGAAAGAGTTTTTAAAAAAATTTACTTTTAAGTTTGGTAGTTTTAAATTCTATGTTTCATGCGTTGGTGGTAATTTTTTAAATGTTAATATATTTCTTGTAACTCTAAAGTTTTGAGGGTGTCTTTTGTAATTATTAAAACTATAGATTAATTTTAAAAATATTAAATTTTAGCGGTCTACCAATCGACGAATTTGATGTGTGCTAGTTAAAAATTTTGGAAATTTAGAGTTTTTTTACGATTTTTAAATTTTGAAGGAGTTTTTTATAATTTTTTAAAATTTTGAGGTTAATTTCGGCAAATTTTAATTTTTTAGGTGTCCAAGGATAATATCTTGAATTCATCTTATATTATTTACAAATTTTAAAATTTTAGAATTTTAGGATGGCTTTTTATAATTTGAACTTTTGAAGGTGTTTCTATAATTTTTGAGATATTGAGGGTGTTAATTAAAAAATTTAAATTCTTCAGAGGTTGCTATTAATTTTTTTTAATTTTATATTTAGTATTTTAAGTTTTAAAATGTCAAAAATTTTAGGTGTATCATAGTAATCTCTTGAATTCATCTGTGTTGTTTGTAAGTTTTAAAATTTTAAAATTTTAATGTGCTTGTCTGTAATTTAAACTTTTGAGGGTGTTTCTATAATTTTTGAGACATTGAGGTGTTAACTGTAAATTTTAAATTCTTTGCAAACTGATGTTAATTTTTTAATTTCATGTTTTTTATTTTAAGTTTTGAGACATCGGGATGATTTTTATAATTTTGAACTTTTCAAGTTCTTTTCTGTAATTTTAGAACTTTTTATGGTTTTTTTGCAATACTTCATGTATTATAATATGTTATCTACGTGTAATTTCTTTATCTTAACAAACTAATAACATTTTTATATTTTACATATTTTATTAATATTAGTTTTTTTAAATTGTTAAGCTAAACATGGTTCACATAGGATTAGGATAAGATATGATTATGATTAGGATAGATTAAGATATAAATGAAATATTCAAAATAGTAAAGGATAATATTGACCATTGAAAATTAGAATTTGATTATAGATAAGGTAGTTTAAACTATAAAGGGGTATATTTGTCTAAAAAAGATTTTCCGAGCCCAGGAAAGATAATAGCATAAAAAATACAAAATTAGCCTGATGTCACAATTGATGTAGATGATGAAGTCAATACTTTAGAATTGCCCGAGAAATGATAAATGATAAACCTGAAGAAGGATTGATCTTAACTCAATAAAAAATAAAATAGAAGAAATAAAAAATAATATTTTTTGAATATTTTATAGAATAGTTTAATTATTTTGAGTGAAAATAGGAATCTTTAGAAGGGAGTTTCATGAATTTTTTTCAGTACTTTTATACTCTTATGTGGATGTTTTTATCATATAAAACTATACTAAAGTTAGCATTAATCTTTAATTTATATTTTTTATGAAGTCTATCAAATGATTAGGAATAAACTTCGTATTCTCTTTTGCATCGTTTTAACATACTTTAAATCAATCATTTTGCCATATTGATTTTAAATATTCACCTTCCTTGTATAACACTATTTTAATATTTTTTACTTTGCAATACTATACTTTCTCAAATAAAGCTTAGTTTCATATCGGTCAAAAATAATATAAAAATTTAAATTATTTTTAAATTATATTTGTTTTTTGTCAATTCAAATATCAACATGAAAATTTAAATTGGATGTATCCCATTTAAACAAACATAAAAAATAATTAGGATGTAAGAGTTTAAAGAAAAAATAAGCACAAACTGCCAAAAATACTTAATCATGATATTAAATCACGTGTATTGAGGGTGTTTCTATAATTTTTTAGACATTGAGGTGTTAACTGTAAATTTTAAATTCTTTGCAAACTGATGTTAATTTTTTAATTTCATGTTTTTATTTTAAGTTTTGAGACATCGGGATGATTTTTATAATTTTGAACTTTTCAGGTTCTTTTCTGCATTTTTAAAACTTATTATGGTTTTTTTTGCTATACTTCATGTATTATAATATGTTATCTACGTGTAATTTCTTTATCTTAACAAACTAATAACATTTTTATATTTTATATATTTTATTAATATTAGTTTTTTTAAATTGTTAAGCTAAACATGGTTCACATAGGATTAGGATAAGATCTGATTATGATTGGGATAGATTAAGATATAAATGAAATATTCAAAATAGTGAAGGGTAATATTGACCATTGAAAATTAGAATTTGATTATAGATAAGGTAGTTTAAACTATAAAGGGGTATATTTGTCTAAAAAAGATTTTTCGAACTCGTGCTTTTAAAGGGAGTATATATCCCACACTTCCTGTCCATTTCTTGAAACTCGTTAGACATAGGTCTGGTTGTTTAAGATCATATACAAGTTAAAAACTATGATTTAAAAGAGTGGTTTGAGTGTCTAGTTAAAAACGAGCATTTTCCAATCTATAACAATCAACATAATAAAAGAAACTTAAAAATATGATAGGAATTTAAATTTAAATAGCACATAATTGAAAAAATAATAATGATCTTATGTAAATTATTAATCTCGATATGTAAATGTAGTCGTGTCCCGTGTTAGATCCTAGAGGGGGGAGGGGTGATTAGGATCTTATGCTAATCTAATCCGATTTTATGCCAATTAAAACTTATTAATAATTTATTCTTACAAGATAGATATACAATATATTATGAGCAAGAATATGCAAAATGAACAAAGAGATATATCCTAGCAAAGAGGTATATGATGAAATATATACAATGATATATAAATTAACTCAATGATAAATAATCTAAACTAAGGATACAATTGTGATAGGGCAACATATCAATGCAAACACACAATATGAGTACGAAGTTCGGACCTTCCGTCCTACGTCTCCGCTCCCCACTCCCGGGAAAAAATCCACTATCACAACCGGGTTTTCTACGCTCACACGAATAACGTTTACACCACACAATATGATTTTCTAGCTAACCGAAAACTTTACAATCTCACACTCTTGTAATCCTACTTTACACCCTCTAAAGTGTTGGTCTTTAGTCCGTGTCTCCCTCAAGTGTTAGGAATTACAACCTCTCTCTAGGCATTACCATCTATTGCACTCCTCTTGGGATGACCCCATCTCTCATCACACACTCCTCTCGATGTACAAGTGTATTACAAAGTGATCTACACAATTAAGGCTCACAAATACAAATTTGTTCTCTACAATAGATAAGAACTCAATTAAGCTCACTCTTAATTGTTACAACTCCCCACAACCCAATTATACAATGTTTGCAAATACAATAAGCTCAATGGTTGTGTGTGTAAACAATGAGAAACAAAATCAAACTCAATTAAAGTCTAGCAGATATAAATATGACAATGTAAATGTAAATATAAACAAACTAGATAATTGAGTTAAGAAAACTTCTCTAGAACAAGAGAGATGGAGATGTGAAGTGAAAAGCTCAAACCAAAGATGATCTCCTCTCTAGAACAAGAGAGATGGAGATGTGAAGTGAAAAGCTCAAACCAAAGATGATCTCCTCTTCTTGTGAAACAATCTTCACAAACCAAACTTGAAATAAGTGAAAAGCTCAAACCAAAGATGATCTCCTCTTCTTGTGAAACAATCTTCACAAACCAAACTTGAAATAAAACTAAACGAGACTTAAACCCTTGTTAAACTTCTTAAAACATTCTCTTATCAGTATTTAGAACTGAGGATATATGATGGTATTTATAGGAACCCCAAAGCCAAGAGAAGACAAGGTAAAAAGATCAAAAATCCAAAAATAGTACAGTCTGGAAATATAGCCGTTACAATGTTATGAGTCGACTCGGTACTGTTCATGAGTCGACTCATAAGTAGCCGTTATAGGCTAAAAACCAACTTATGGATCGATTCATAAAATTCATGAGTCGACTCATCATTCATGGGTTGACTCATGAAGTCATGGGTCGACTCAGCAGAAACAAAACATACCTTCCAGCACAGTTTATGAGTCGACTTATTACAGACATGAGTCGACTCAACCTGATTGGTCGACTCATGATGTTTATGAGTCGACTCGTCAGAAAAAAATATAAACTGCACAACAGTTTATGAGTCGACTTAACACTGTTCATGAGTCGACTCAAGACATGCACACTGTCTGTTTTAAACAAAAGTTTGATTTTCAAACCTCTTTTAAAAATAGCAAATAAAATCAGAAAAATATAAAATTTTAAGAAATAATTATAGACATGATAATAAACATGCTACAAAAACTGGTTTTTAAAAAGGACATTCCAAATGAAAAATATCATCATTTTGCAAAGTAGTACAAAACATAAAAATGTAAACACATGAGTTTTGATATTTTAGCTTAACCATGTTTTGAAACATTACAAAATAATTTTGTAGACTTAAGAAAATATGTATATGATTATTGTTAAGTCCAAAAACTGAGAATACAATATTTTCACAAATACAATAGAATATGAAACATATGAGTATGTATATGAATATATATTTGTTTTATATCTATGAAATCAAACCAAACCAACTTATCCCATAAAAACAAACATGTATGTATATAAATATTTATTTATATGTTTGTAAAAACTTTGTTTGTGGATAAACCAAAAGCCAAAATGTGTATATATATAACTATATATATATATACATAGAAACCCATAAAATGTGTGTGTATATGATATTGAGCTTACAGTACTTAACACACATAATATAAACTCCTAAACTAAATATGCCCAAGCTATGATCTTGATCTTTAATAAGCTCTTCTTGGTAAACTTACGGATGAAGCTTGAACTTGGATCTTTAACTTGAATTGCAAGGCTTCACTCCACGAATCCGCCAACCTCCATTGGATATGATCGTTGTGACGCAATTCCATCCATCCTCCAATATGTTGTTTGTCTATAATAAATAGAAAACCACAAACACTAGACAAACAACATTAGTCGTAAATTGTTTGTTAAATATCATCAAAATAAGAAGGCCAACATCCCGTACCCTATATGTCACAAATTTGTCGTGTCCCGTACCTGCACCTGCACCATCACTATTTTAAATATCGGTCGATGAATCGATATTATCTACGATGTATCGATTTTGGGGCCTTCTGCTATGATAAGTTCGATTCTATATTAGTTATCGTTTTTGGATGTTTATCGCCGATAATACGACGATAAAGTGAGTTATCGGCCGATATTGTTGGCCCCAAAATCAGAATTATCCTGCTTTGGTTTTAATTTTGATTTCGGGCAACATGCACCTATTCAATGCATTTTAAACCTGATCCGACCTGAGTTTTCTACCATTGGTTAGTGATCCTAAACATACTTATTTACATTTTGGTATGTTTATATTTCATTAAGTTGGTTAGATTACATTTTAAAGTATTATATTATGTATATCACCATCTGGTAATGTCACTTTGATAAATACTACTTATCCTCGATACATCCCCGATATCCTAATATGGATTTCGACCATCCTATAAGTGCCTAGTAACCCATACTTAAAACCTTGCGCACCGGTACCCGTACCCATTTTCATGCAACTTAGGTATAATGTAATAATGTAGAAACAGGAAAACAACTCATTATATATTTTAGATCTAAATGTATTCATTTTCTGTCAAACTTTTTTAGCAACTTAAGAATGTAATCTAAGCTAAAATTTGCATAAGAATTTATTTCTGATAGATATTTTGTTATGATATATGCCGATATGGTGAATATCTCTTACACTTTAAAAGATAAATATTCTATGATAAATTAATTTAGAGGAATAAAATGTAAAACATAAAGGAATATTGAATAATCAGCCGAATTGAATAGATCTTTGGTTAAATTCTATACGTTTAAGCCGAATATTAAACAATATTCGTTTACAATTAAATAAACTATCGAGTCGAATATGACCGAATATCTGGACGGATAATAACGGAACAATTAATTTTCATTTCCACCCCTATTTTAAGGCTTTAATATCAGAAGGGTCCCTTAACTTTGGACATTTCGCATAAAACCTCCCATACATTTCAGAAAACTCCACTTAAGTTTAGAGATTATTAGAAAACACCCTGTAACTTTAAGGTTTAATAAACTTCTGCTAAACAGCATTAATCAGAAATTTTCATATGGGTGTGTAAAATTCTTGGGGGAGTGCTTTTTCCAAGACAAAATTGCGGTTCATACTTTTAGGGGAATTTTCTGATAAAATCTTAGTTAAACGAGTTTTCTGATGACCCCTAAACTTAAGTTTTTTTTGTGTGGATATTTTGAAAGTTATGAGAGTTTTTCTGATATTAATCATCCAAAGTTAAGGCAGGTTTTCTGACATTAAGCTTATTTTTAAGGGGATTTCTTGTATATTTGCCCATGAATTGATGTTGAGAGAGATGAGGGATTGTGTTCACTCTACATTTCGGCTGCACTGAAATAAGGGTTAACTGAGGGTTACTGTAATAACATTTTCTGTCAGATATTATATGGTTTAATATTTGTACTAATCATTTCCCACTAGAGTAGTTTGTAGGGGTGCATTCGGTCTGGATACGGCTCGGATATGATGCTTATCATATCCATATCCGCTTATCCATCTCGGATACGGATACAGATATACCTCGGTAAAGAAAATTCATATCCATATCTGTTAAAATCGGATACGGTTACGGATATAGATGCGAATATTCATGCAGATACAAAACGGATATGAGAAAACTAGATAGTATTGAGAAAAATATAGTTCATATGATACAAAAGAGTTCGTTAGTATGTTCATTATAACTAAAAAGCAAAGATTAGACATCTTAGTCATCAAAATTAACCACAAATCTATAATCTAAGAATCGATACTATCGTAAGAGTATGACTAATATGTATTCAGTTATTTTAGATACTGACACAGACATTTCACTACAAAACCATATCTATCCTATTGGTTATAGAGTTGAGTAACTATATCCGTATCCTAACAGATACGGTTACAGATATTTACTCGGATACGAATACGGTTTAGCACCCCTAGTAGTTTGCTATTCAACACACATGCCTTGGTCTTCGCCCTTGGTTATCCCTTTAGCATTTGACTGGTTTTTCCTCGTGGAACGCATGGTTGAAATATTATTTGAAGTCTGGATACTGTGAACAGTATGACAGATGATTTGAAACAAATCACTCACAAAATAATACCTATGTTGCAATTTTCCCTGTTTGCATAGGGGTTTTCTCAAGTGTGAGTTCTTTTCAAGAAGAGGAAGAGGAAGAGGAAGAATCAATCTAAATGAAGGGAACCCAGAGTATTTCACACAAAATCTTGGTCTAAAAAGCCCAAAAATAGGAAAACATTACAAACAGCAAATAAATATGAATAAATGAAACAAAATATACATAATTGAAATAAGCCATAAACATATCGAAGGAATGAGATAGGTATTTAGCAAATCTGCTTAAGATTAAAAACAGTACGAGTTTCACAGGGATGTTTTTGAGGTCACTAAAGGAATTTAGGTAAGCTATAGTTTAGGTTGCGGAAGCCTGTGTAGTTCTATTTGTAATTTATTTTGCGTTGTCAATTTGGGCATTTGGGCTAGTTAACTTTGTCATGAAACCAGTGTGGAAATAAGCTGAACATAATAATGGTTACAAATGAGTATAATTGTTAAAGAGATCTTTTTGCTAGGAAGAACTTCCATCTATTTGAAGGTAAAGATGATGTTTTCCTAATGCAAAGGAGAAACTTACACTAATTAAGTGTAGTGGTATACTATATTGGTGGTATGTTGGTATCTAATATGTTTGGAATATTTGGACTATAAACTATAAGAAGATCAGGCTCTTCATAAGGGTTCATTTTGGTAGCGAGTGTAGGTGGTTGATCATTGTCACTAAAGAAAATCATGAATCTAAAATGCTGTTTGGAAAATGTCTAAGTTGTTTTGATATATATACTTATATTAAAAGATTTCTGTTAAAATTTGTTCTTAAAGAAACATTAATTATTTATGGTGTGTTGGCTAAGTTCTTTGTAAAGCTCACTAAGGCATTCCTTATCTCCCATCATCCAGAGTCTTCATGTTACCCCATTCATACCAAAGAAGGGAACTGTTTTTTTTCCTTTAAAAAGTGTCCATGTTTTTGGGTTTTAGTTATTCTTTGTAGCTTTAATCCTTCTTCCAAAAATAAAGGTTTCATTTCTTTAATTTTTCTTTAATGTTGAATTTACTTCATATTTGATGATAGTTCATTGTGCTAGTTCTTGGAGATTGCGTGTCACACATATTTAATACTTTTTTATTCCTTTCTCCTCTGTATTTTATTACGTGCTCTGTGAAATTGGGTCCTGGAGTTGTAGTTGAGGGAGACGAGGGCTTGGTGTTTAAGGCACATCCTTAGTTGTCTTACTATATCGATGAGTTCGATATCAACAATTTAATGCGCTATTTGTCTTACTGAATCTCTTGCTCTAGTTGTCTTACTAAATCTCTTTTGACACCTCAAGAGCTTGCCTTGCTGCCTTTGGCACTCGCTTAAGACATGTGCGACAAGGCATGAAAGGTGTCTGCCTTTGTTTTGAAATGTAGTTTGTTTTTGTTTTTAAATTTTCTTCTTTTCTCTTTGCTGATTTTTTTTTCTTTTTTCTCTTGTTGTAGTGTACCTTATTACCTATATCATTTTGAGGACATGCCACAATTTGAACCTTAAAAGTTTAAAGTTTGCTGATTAATTGTCTATGTTACTACTTACTAGTTAGTAATTACTATTCAATAATTCTTACTACTTTATTTAGCTGGTTTATGACTTGTTAAATATCATAATTTGTGACTTGTAAAATTCGGCTGTGATTAATTTGTGCTGTTGTGATTTATGTATAATTACATGTTATTTGTAAAGTTTTCATGAAATTTTAATTTTTATAGCGTTGGTTCACTTGCGTTTGGCATCTCTTGCCTCAGACAACATTGGACGTCATCGTATTCACCTCGCCTTTCACTTTTAAAAAATTGGTTGTTATCATTGTTGATCACCTAGAATAATGACCTTTGAATCTCAGATTTAATAATGATTGAAGTTATGAAGCAGTTTAGTATTCCTTATTGACAAATTTAAAGGAGCTGTGCTATTTAAGACACAATGTAAAAGAATGCTAGCAGCTAGTAGACTAATACTTCTTGGCTGTGTCATTTTTTTACAGGGCTTTACATGAGATATTTTATTCTTAAGAATCATTATCTTATATTTTGAAGGATAAGTTTGGTATTGAACATATGTGCCTTACTCCTTTCCCTTGCTATACAAGATTGCCTTACCAGTTATTGTCATATTCCCTTTCCCTAGAGTTTGCACAAAGGTTGTACTAGGACCTCTTCTAGACACGGGTATTTAAGCAGCAGGAAGCACCTATTTGGTCTCTTTTATTGACTACTGACCATTGAGTCATAATAGTCTTGTACAATACCAGTTGATGGGATACAAGCCCTCTTCTATGACTTAGATATCACTAGGATGCCTTGTAAAAGTTTTTTAATGTCTTCTAGGTGTTTCATAGAGATATTTTTGAGGTCACTAAAGGCATTTAGGGAGCTATAGTTAGATAGCAGAAAGCTTGTGTACTTCTATTTATAACTATTTTGAGTTGTAGATTAGCACCAGTTAATTTTGTCATAATATCAGTGTTTAATGAAGGTTAAATATATGGTTATAACGAGTAGAAGTTTTAAAAATATATTTTAGCTATGAATACTTTCCATCTATGTGAAGTTAAAGACGAAGATTTCCTTGTAGCTTACAGTAAGACAGTGTACTAACATACTCTATTGGTGATGCCTAATGTGCTTTGGATCTTTGGTCTACAAATTATAGTTTATAAGAGCTAGGAAAAGCAGGCACCTCATTAGGGTTCATTTTGGCAGCGAATGTATATGGTTGACCATTTTCACCAAAGAAAATCATGAAACTAAAATGCCATTTCGAAAAGGTATACTATTTTGATATAATCTTATATTGAAATATGTCTTTTGAAAACTTTTATTCTTAAAGAAAACTTTTACGGTGCATAGCATATGACTAAGTTCTTTGTCAGCACACCATGTAATTCCTTAACTCATATTATCGGGAATATTCATGTTACCCCCTTAAAACCTATGTTTCGTGGATACGGGTGTGGGTGTAGATACAGGACACTGCAAAATTGTAAAAATTAGGACATGGAGACACGGCGATATACATACATATTGAAATTAATTGATATTGTTTTTTGTTCACATGTTATGAGAACTAAAATCCGTATTCCATTTTTATGTTTCTTTTATCGAGTAGACTATAAATTGAAGAACCACTCATTTTTTAACTAGATACCCAAACGACCCTTTAAAACCATACTTATAAACCATGTATGTGCTAAATCAAACTTGTCCCGAGTTCAAAAAGTGGCATAAATTTGAGGTAAAGTGTAAAATATACGTTCAAGAAGTGTATCGTGAGTTTTTAAAGCTAAAAATGTGTTATATAATCGAGTACATGTCTATATAAATGTATGTATATATTCAAGAAGTGCCTAAGGAGTGTTCAACATGGACACGGATACGGGAAGTGTCGGAAACAGATTTAGGAGCCTAGATGAAGTGTCCGGATAACCTAGCTTAAAAGTAAAGAAGAAAAAAAATTTCCTTTTAAAAAGTATCTATACTTTCTAGTTTTAATTCTTCTTTGTAGGTTTCTAGTTTTAATAATCCAAACCCCCCCCCCCCAAAATAAATAAATAAATAAACAAAAGACAGATTAAAATTAAAAAAAATTTCTTTGTAGGTTTGATTTCTTACATTTCCTTTCTGGAGACTGTAAATTATGATGAACCTGCATTGTTTCCACCTCTTGCTTGGTAAACAGAAAGGAGGCTAATCTGATCAGGTTTTGTTTGATTGGAATAGGGGATTTGAAGGAGGGCTTTTACATTGGTCCTATTGCCAGTAGCAACTCATCAGTTGATATAAACCAATGGCCTTCAGAAGGTATCATTTCTTTATCTTATTTGTATGAAACGCCAACTCTATTTTGTAGCGGATTTGGTTTTCATTTTGGGGAGCTGTCATCTCAAGCACAAACTCAACCGTTGAATCTGTCTTTTGTTTTTCCTTTACCTTTTGAGCCTAAGTTCGATGCTTTTTCATGTATCTGAATGATGCTTGCTATGAAATTGTAGAGAAATTGCCATGTTGGAGAGCCACAATGGAAATGTACCATGGAAAAGCCCTGTAAGTTTTCATCTAGTTTCCTCAAAAACTCTGCAAGTTTCTCCTTAAGTTGTTATCTTGTTTCTATCAACACTCCGAGTCTTGCAGAGCTGGTGCCATTATGTGAAATTACAACTTTTCTTCCTGTCTTGCAGAGCTGGTGCCGTTTTGTGAAATTGCAACTTTCTTGATCCATTGTCTTCATTACATAAAATTGGCATTCTGACTCCTATTTGGGAATACTCAGTGATGGTTGTTGACTTGTTTCTTATGATTATGCCATTAAGTGATGGTTGTTGACTTGTTTCTTATGATTATGCCATTAAGTGATGGTTGTTGACTTGTTTCTTATGATTATGCCATTAAGTGATGGTTGTTGACTTGTTTCTTATGATTATGCCATTAAGTGATGGTTGTTGACTTGTTTCTTATGATTATGCCATTAAACTTTGGTACCTAATGACAGATCCTTGCAAAAGGGGCAAATTTAATAGTTCATCGTTTGTGGAACATGTGCCATTTTCTGTTAGGGTTATATAGCAAGTTGTCCCTTATGATTGTAGTAAACATTTTGAGACATGCATGTTTTAACATTTGTAGGTTGTTATTTTTGACAAAAATCATTGGATTCTTTTTGATATAATACCGCCATGTTATCCCTAATTTCATTTTGATGCCCAAATCTTTATGATTGAACTTAGATCCCAAAATCTTTTTAAGTTATATTGAAAAGGGGTCTAAAACTGGATTAACCAACCTATTTCGGACTTGAAAGCAATGGAATTAGTTAGGCCTATATGAGTTTGGATTGAAAATAGTTCGACTCATATTTCATTTGTGAAACTGATCGAGTTTACTATGACCTTTGGTTCATTTATTGAATGGGTTGTGGGCAACATTTATAACCTGACGGATATATGTAACATGAATATATAAACTTCCTCCCCAAAAAATATTACCCCTTTTTAAAATTCCAAGCTCCATTTCATTTCCTCTCAAAAGATGCCTTCGCAACTTAAGCTTGCTGCTTCCTGTCCCAGATCCCAGGGCCCGGATAGTATCACTATATGCCACTGAAGACAATCACCTTGGTCTACTCAGTCTCCTTATTGCAGTTATAGTCTCCTAGAGGACAACCACCACTAGGGGCTGCAACCTTGCTGGCTTCTCTCTTCCTCATCTGAAAATACTTCAAAATGTTCAATAGCGGATATGTTATTATCTCCTTGGCTGCTCTCATCATCTCTTGGTCTCTGGTTAGTCTCTGCACTCCACCAGACATCCTCCCTTTTGTCTCTTAGACTCATGAATTCACGTCATCATTCGAGAGCAAAGCCTTGAAACTTATTAGTGCAACTTAGCCCACTTCTCATTATGATTCTCCATCTTCCTGAATCTTCAAATGTGCAATAGTAAATAAAGTCACGAGTTGATATCTGAGTTTGCAGAAGCTTTGACTAAAGTTTGGTAATTAGGAATCTATGATGCCAACAGATTTGAACAGAATTAAAACAAAATCATCAGTGATGTTGAAGCCGAAATAGTTGCCGAAGCCGCCAGGGGGAAGCGCAGACATTTTTTTGCGGTACAAATCCCCCATGGGGACCCCATTGTATAGAGAGAAGGGGACAGATTCTCTAGGATAAAATAGTAGGCTCTGATACCATGTTGAAGAATAAAAGTGGGTAAATCAGAGATTCAACTATAGAGCCCCCTTATAGTTTTTTATTATAGTGCTTGTGAATAAAATATGTGTTACATATCTTTAGGAATATGCTAAACATATTTTCAGCATATTCCTTTATTCCTTAATCATATCGTTAATCTCTCTTAATCAGACATCCTAATATACCTTTCCTAATATATTAATATATTCCTTAACAGGTACTATTCACGTGAAGAGTATTTTTGGTTTTGGCTGTTTGTTGCTTTTTATGGCTAAAACCTACCCAGAATTTCTCTTATTTGGTGGTCCAACATATTGTTCTGGCCCTATTAGAGGTTTCTGAACCACTATTAGAGGTTTCTGAACCATGATTCTAATATTCATTGAGGGTCTCTTATTTCTGGCTGGTTGTCTACTTAGCTCGCTGTCTAGAGATCACAAAAGCGGTGATTTGCCAGTGGTTCTGTCTGATTTATTCTTATTCTTGTTTATGCTCGATAATTCTGACTGTGACTACAATTTACTGGTTGTTACTTTGTGAGATCTATATCTTTTCTATGGCTTTCAATTGGAGCAAACAAACACACGATTTCTTCAACTAGTTCGGGCAAAGATAACGTTTAGAAAGCTCTCTCAACTAGTTGTTATGTTCCCATGTATAACAAGCTCGGCATATACAATATATATGGTCAAGTAGAGCGGAAGTGTTACAAAATATACTAGTATATTAGGAAAGGATGTACTAAGATATGTGATTGAGAGATGTTAGGAACATAATTTAGAGAATAGAGGAACATGCTGAGAATATGTTTAGCATATTCTTAAAGATATCTAGCATATGATTTATTCTCAAAGACCATAGTAATAGACTGTAATGGGGCTCTATAATTGAGTCTTCCCAATTATGTTAAGAGAACAAATGATCTTGGAGTGTGTTTCTTATGTTCTTCAGTTTTTTTGGGAAAGTGGTGCCCAGATATTCTGAGATGTCCTTCGCCTACCTTGCAGGTAACCGTGAGATGAGCCTTTCCCATAAGCAAGTTAAAGTTGGTTTAGTAAATAGAAGATTGCCCACTGAATCAACTAGCATTCGTAGGTTTATGAGGGAGCCAAATATACGAAATGAAGCTATGCTCATCTTATTGATTAAAATATCATACTCTTCCATTCACTAATTCTATGAATGGTTTGGAGAAATCAGTATAGATGCTTATATCTCAAAAAGAAATGTCACAATTAGCTTTCCTTGAATAAAAAAATAGGCATGATTTTTTGCAAGGATTTTAGTAAAGACATCCAATCAAGTATGAAAAGGTTTGACGACATGCCATTGCCTTTCTGACATGCCATTGCCTTTCTGAAAGCCTAAACGTGGTTTGATGCTTTATGTTGTCGTCTTGGGATACTACGGTGTAAGACAAATGTGGTGCAGAAGTAATGCACTAACATACAGTTTGTAACCTTTCTGATTAAGTTCTCATCAGCTAGCTAAATTTATCTTGTTTATTGATGATTTGTAACCTGATCAACTCACACTCATCACTGACTTGTTAAATCCTCTGGCTTAGTTGTAGAGGAAATTAAGTAATTACCAGTAAAAAGAGCCTTTAAAAAAATCCATAATTACCTTATGCATTAACAACTTATGAAAAATCTTGAATATTTAATGTTCTTTATTGAGCATTTAAATGGTACAGGTCAAATCTCGAACTTATGCAGGTATGTCTGCGGCTAATATGTTTGTTTTATCCTCAACTATTTGACGACTACAAGGAAATGAAAAATCTCTGCTTTAACTCGCAATTAAGTTTAATTACTCTGCAAGACGCTTAGAAGGTACCAATTGAGTACCATTAATGTTCTTTTACCTCAGGGCCGTGGACAAAGTATTAGTCAGTTTGATCGCTCTGGCTTTAAACCTTGATGAACAGTTCTTCGAGAAACTTGGAGCAATGAATAATCCAATGGCATTTATTCGCCTATTGCATTATCCAGGTATGTGCATTTCATCTTGACATAATTAGTGTAGTAACAGTAAAAAATGATTTTCTACTTAGCACACAGTTCTTAGGTGGTATATGCATTTATCAAACAGCTATGAATATTCTCCTGTGAAGTTCTGCGTATTACTTCATATCCAGAATAGAAATAGCTTCTTTTGTTACTTATTCTCTTTCATTTTTGATATACCTGCTATCTTTTATTATTAGGATAACATTCTTACGTTACATACATACGTACGTATGTACGTATGTATGTATACCAATCGTGACTAGGATTGTTTTAGCCTTGGTACGATAGAGCTAGCTCGTGGGGAATACTGTGTAGACGGAGAAGAGGATATAGATACTGTTTATAGCTATATCTTCTTCTTTGTTCACTTGTATATCAAAAAGAAAAACAGTAAAACAGTAAAGACGGAAGCAAAAGAATATGCAACGGTAGCTGAAACAAAATGAAGAACTTCAAAGCAAACTAAATAGTAGTATTAACAAGAGACACACTTATGTACTTGACGGAAAGCAAACTTAAAAACTTACAAACTAGGAGTTGGGTGATTAACTGCTTAGCACCGAACTAGTAGTACTAGTACACACTTATCTTACAAACACTCAAAACAAAACTTAAAAGCAAACCTCACCCAAACTCAAACTTATACTTCAAACTTAAAAACTAAAAGAGAAAACAAGAAGAATTCTAAAGAGGATCTCACTTCACTCTCCAAAAAGCCTCCCCTTTCTTCATGAGCTTCTACCTCTTTTATAGAGTTTTTAAAATACTATTCCAAGATGCTTGTCATGACTTGTGGGATCCACTTGAGCAAATTTGTCAAACCTACAAGAAATTAGGTTGTAGAGTAGCCTTTTTGACAAAATATCTTCATGCTTAAGTATCCAAAGAGTGAGAATCCAATATAACATATTGTATGCGGTTATATCAGCTGTCATTGCATCTGTAGATTGCTGCTTTTGTTTAGCTGTGAAAATTGTATAAGAGTTAAAAATACTTTTGAACTATGAAAATATATTGGCAAAAGTTGATTCGACTTGATTTTTAAGTCGTTAAAATTAATCATATGTAAAGTTTTACCATAAGTTAATGGTAGTTCACATATTTTCCCATGTATGTGTTATTTCTTCTGCCAAGTCACTGTCAATTGATATATCATTCGAAGAGTGGGGGGTTCCTCTTCTTGACGGAGTTCATTCTCTTGGTAGTGTTTTACTGCTATGAAAACATCATAATCTTTATTTGTTTCTGGGCCAATTTGTGGATTAGTCGTCCATTGTTCGATGATTGCTTTGGCTGCTTTTGTCTGAGAAATTTCTCAAATCTTAATGTTAGTGCAGATAATTCAAAGTCCATCTTTTATATAATACGATTAATCTTCAATTAGATACTCAAGCTTTTTATGGAACCAGATGGTGTTCTGAAAGTGATCCAACCTTAAATCATAGCATTCTTCACGAAATTGATTATGAGTATAGAGCTTGGTGTTTGTAGAAATTTCTAAAATTTGTAAATTTGGAAAATATTCAGAACCGCTTCTTTCATGTAACGTAGACATGATATTGAATTGAAGATGCTCCAGACTTGTTGGAGATAGGAAGATGACAATCTTGACAATGGCTGACAAACCTTTAAACCGCATTGGATTGTAGAAAAATGGGGGCACTCTTGTAATTCTTATCTCACAAACATTTCTTGCTTCTATGTGAGGTATATAAAGAGGAATTTCATAAAAATTTACTGCAAATTTGGGAGAGTTACATGTTGTAAGCAGTGTAAATTCTTTGTGATCGTTTAGAAGGAAAACGATATTATCCTCTTCAACTTTTGCCTTAATAACATTTTGAATGTCTTGAGGTAGAATATTTAGTTTGGACCATAATTGCTCTATGTTTAGACGCTCTCTATAGATATTTTGTTGAATATATTCTGGTATTCTAAGAATTTGAAACATCTCATTAGATGTTAAAGCAACCTTATTAGAATAAGGATAAAGATAATTAATCTCATATGAAAGATCTATAATTCTCTTTTATAACTGATTATTTTGTTTAATATATTTCTCATCCTTTTCTTTTAGAAGATGGACTAGATGAGTCATATATACTCTGATTTGCTTTTTCTCTTGAGCACAGATACTGTTCCACAGATCGTTAACAATCATATAATCAGGACATTATAACCCTAGGTCATAAAAATATTTTATCCTTTTTAAGGAATATGCTTGGGTTTGTAAGCAAATAAAATTGCATTTATCTTTAATAGAGAAATTCAAAAGTTCGTCTGCAAGAACATTACCAAAAATAGTAAAAAAACGGACAAAAACACTGATATCTCTCAAATCGGAGGGAATTTGACAAAACGGACAGCGGCAAACCAAACTTTGATGGGTTTGGTCGGCACCATCTCGTTGAGATAGTCGATTTTCACATATAATTCGTCTAATTTTGACTTACGGTTTGAAAAATTATGACCCGTTTTTCACAGCAAGTTATGTTCCTCGACGCCTGAACTTCGCCTGCAAGATTAGGGTTCGCCTGAATCAAGCCAAGTCAAGTTTGGCTAAATGCTGGACTTCGCAGGCGAAACGAAGTTCGCCTGAACATTGGGCTTCGCCTAAAAAGAACTGAGCTTGCCTGAATGCCCAGTTCGCTAGCTCGCGAGTTATCTAAGCTCGCCCGCACGAGTTAAGCTTGCTTGAATGCTTAGCTCGCCTGCGTAAGCCAAGCTCGCCTGTAGGAGGTTCGCCCGCACGATCCAAGCTCACCAACATGGTTTAAGCTCGCCTGAACGCTTAAGGAGGGGGTTCGCCTGTCAACCTCGCCTGTTTGCCAACTTCCATGCAACCTCGCCAGGCTCGCCAACCTCGCCTGAAAGCTCTCCAGGCTCGCCAACTTAGCCTGCAAGCTCGTCTACTAGCTCGCCTAGCTCGCCTGAGCGGTTAAAAATCACTTGAATTGTGGAGGTGGTTACGTCCACTTCCCACGATCTAAGGGGTTGGTTACAACCAACTTTCCCTATAAATAGCCATATTCGGCTACAGAGAAGAGGACCTTGGCTTTTTGAGATCTAGATCTTCGGACTCTTGGCTCTTGACTATTGGCAATCAGACTTCTTGGAGATAGAAGAACCGAACATTGCATTTTCTTTGCATTCGGCCTTAATTCTAAAGCTCGTGTGATCGAACTCTTCTACCAAACTTCTACTACGCGCTGAAGTTTGATTCACAATCTCATTCAAATCGTCAAAGGGAAGCAAACTCGACACGAGCATCAAACGAGACATCCTATCGCTACTAAGAACCCACGTTAAACAAGGAGAGATTAAATTCATTCTCTTCGCTTTTGTGTAAAGTCGATTTCGATTTGCAATAAATAATTCAATTAATACAAATACTTGAGATCCATTTTACATCCTACAGAAGATGACGACTACAGTGGGAGGAACCATTCTTTCAGACGAAATGATGGTGGCGCAATTTGACGAGATCGTTGCAGGGATGACTGTTGAGTCCCTTATCGTAGAGTTTGATCAAGCGAAGTACGAAGAATACTTATCTTCGGCTTCTTCTGGCGGTAAGGCATCACGCAAGTGCCGTAAGGTTGTGCATGTGGCTCAGCCCTAACCAACTAAGGCTACTACGCTTGAAAGCTCTACCTGAGCAATCAATGGGGGTTCTAATTCCCCGAAGCCAATTAAGGCCGATCAAAAGGCCAAGAATGCAAGCCAAGGAGTTGCTCGAGGGGTTGTCACGCAACCCACTCAAGCTCCTATTCCCGAGGAGACGATAATTCGTCTCGGTGCAGATCACCCCTTCGCCGTTGACATGAACGCTCCTCTCTTAAAAATGGCCAAGCAACGACGACGATAAGCTCTCGCTCGCCACGAAGCACGTGCCCTCATCTCCTATGATGGCCTGAATTACTATTCAAGCCTAAAAAGAGCCAACAATGAACGCAAAGTTCTCAGTTCTGACGAACTACACCAAGTTCCCAGAACTAGTGAACTCAGTGGTTCAGGCGAACTTCACTTTACTGACGAAGTTCTCAAACCTGACGAACTGTCCAAATCTGACGAACCCAACAATTCAGACGGACTTCGTTTTCAAGTTCCCAATACTGGCGAACTTCGCAAATCTAGCGAAGTAAGCACATCAGGCGGACTTCGTATTACAGGCGAATGTCATTATGCAGGCGAACCTCACCAGGCTTGCCTGACTACGCAACCTTGCATGCAAGCGAGCTGTCGCCAGAAAAGCGAAGCAATAGTTCGCCGGACAGGCGAACCTCGCTTGAATGAATGAGTGGCTGAACCTCGCCAGACTAGGCAGCCTCGCCTGTCAAGACGAGCTTGCCAGAAATCAACACTCGGTGATTTTTCCAAGTGGTCTTCCAATTGTTCTTGTGAGCCTTCTTCGCATAAATGCTCAACTCATCCTTCTGACGCTGGAGGTTGTTATCATTAACCTATAGGGGATCTTAGCGAGCGTTTGACTCGCAATCGTACTATTCATGAGGCAACTCGTCAGTGCCATTGCGAGAGGCTTATTACAGCAGTGCTCGCTGACTGTCGGTGTACCGGAACGCCGAAACCATCGGTGTTTGAGAGACTCTCAGCAACCACCAGAGACAAGACCTCGCCGAAGACGCAATCGTCAGAGGAGACAAGCTTCTGACGACTTGGATCTCCCAGCTGTGACCGTCAATGTGATAGGAAAATCCAAGACAAAGAATTCAGATCCTTCAGATCCTGAATTCTCACCAGGACTGAAAAGCCTTTCATTAAGTCTGATGGTGTCTACCAGCATACCCGGACTAAAAAAAGGGTTGTCATACCGCTTGACTGCAGGCAGTTAGCCTCCATTTTTGATGATGAGGATGACGATTGCTCGGTAGTAGCAACGTCTCAGACCTCAAGCTCAATTCAAGGCGAGCATGCCAAGGTGCACATGGCTGAAATCTCTGATGATATAGGCAGAAAACTGGAAGAGCACTAAGCTGCAATTACCATGCAGCAAGGCACAATCAACGCCATGAAGGAGATTCTAGAAAAGCTTCTCGACAAGAAGAAGAAAAAGAGGACATCGTGGGCCCCCCAAAGTTCTCAACCAACAGCAAAGAGCGAGAACCTACTCCATAAACAACAGAAGGAGAAGGGAATCCAGAGTCGCCCTCTGATTCGTCATCTGAATCTTCAGAAGGGACATCGTATTCTGGTAACAATCCGTAAGATAAGAGGCTCGACGAGTTTCAAAGCCAACTCGATGCCTTGAAATTATAGAAAAATGTGAATGAACTGGGGGTTGTTAGGTCATATCCGGTCAAATGGGACTCTGTTCCCTATCCTCCGAAGTTTAAGCCACTCGACCTCCTGCAGTTCGATGACAAAAGTTCTTTAACCCAGCACATCTACTACTTTCAGGCGCAAACTAGACACATAGTGGGGAATGACCCCGTTATCACTCGATTGTTCATAAGCACGCTCAAAGAAGTTGCTTTTGAATGGTTCCACAAGCTGAAACCAGGCTCCATTAAATTTTAGCCTGACATGGAAAGACTCTTCATGGTCAGATTTTTTGACGATGACACAAAAGTATCTATGATTACACTGTTAGCTAAAAAACAAAAGAAGACAGAGTCTGCCAGCAACTTTGTCAAGAGATTTAGAATTCAGTCGCTGCATTGCTATGATCAGATCTCTGAAAATACATTGATCGAGATGTGCCGCAGCAATCTCTCGATCTATATTTTATCCAAGATTGGAGCAGTAGAGACCCGAACTTGGAAAGAGCTTGTTCGCCAATGTGAACAGATAGAAAACATACTCAATCGAATAGATGCCGAGGAACCATGTGAATCTCAAAGAGGGGGTAACCAGAGCGACCACACCTCTCAGAAAGAATCAAAGGGGAAGGATATTTTGGCGGTAGCGGCCACTTCCTCCCCCAAATCTTCTTCGAAGTAGAAGAACAAATCTTCGGATAGCCACTTCCAGCAGAAGTACGACTTTAATGATGAGCAAGTCGTCCCACACCTCAAGTCCTTGATAAAGGCGAAGAAGATTAAGCTCCTAGAGTCAATGCGACCTGAGGAGATGTCGAGAACGGATGATCCCAACTATTGTGTGTACCACATGATGATTCATCATCCCACCTCTAAATGTTACATCCTGAACGCTTAAGGGGGGTTCGTCTGTCAACCTTGCATGTTCGCCAACTTCGCCGCCAGGCTCGCCAACATCGCTTGCAAGCTCACCAGGCTCGCCAACCTCGTCAGTGCTAGGTCGCCAATCTCGCCAATCTCGCCTGCAAGCTCGCCTAGCTCGCCTGAGCGGTTAAAAACCACTTACTTGAATTGTGAAGGTGGTTACGCCCACTTCCCACGATCTAAGGGGTTGGTTACAACCAACTTTCTCTATAAATAGCCATATTCGGTTACAGAGAAGAGGAACTTGGCTTTTTGAGATCTGGATCTTCGGACTTTTGGATCTTGACTCTTGGCAATCAAACTTCTTGGAGATAGAAGAACCGAACCTTGCATTTCCTTTGCATTCGACCTTAATTCTAAAGCTCGGGTGATCGAACTCTTCTACCAAACTTCTACTACGCGCTGAAATTTGATTCACAATCTCATTCAAATTGTCAAAGGGAAGCAAACTCGACACGAGTATCAAGGGAGACATCCTATCGCTACCAAAACCCACGTTAAATAAGGAGGGATTAGATTCATTCTCTTTGCTTCTGTGTAAAGTCGATTTCGATTTGTAACAAACAATTCAATTAATACAAATCCTTGAGATCCATTTTACATCCTACAGCGTTGAGCAATGAGATTTTCCTTTAGCTTGCGAGATTAAAGCTTGATAAGTCATCTTTTTTTCTGCAAAATATTCAAACATGTGTATTTGAGTAGCGAAAAAATATTTCTAGTTGTTTCCAGTGTTCTTCAATATTGCTTAAAAAGAGTTATTATTGTGAGTAGTAATATGAGAAATTCTCGACATTTATGAAGATAATGTTCTAAGAACTTTAGGTATTCATGCTGAAAGTAAGTGTACCCTGGCGGCCTTTGTCTCTAAGTATAGAAAGAGAAAGGTAGGATGAGAATAGTTTGCCATTGATTTTTTCTAAAACTTGCATTTGCCAAAAACCCATTTCTTATAAAATTTTGAGAATATCTTTCCATGTATAAAATTATCAATTTGATATTCTGGTACTTGATAATTTACCCAAACCAGATTATTTGATCTCTTATAATCAATAATTTGACTTGAAATTCCATGTTCAAAATAATTGCTAGAGTGTAAACAACATGTATCATGGGTGGTTTTATTAGATTATCTTTGATTAGTTCTTCAATTTCTTCCTCACAAAAGGTCAGAAGAGTTTCATTCATTTGGACCGGTATTGTTTTCGTCGAAAGTTACCTTCATCATTGATTTCATTAAAACTTCAAACGTTACAAATGAATTCAAACAACAAAGAAATAAAAATTACAACTTTCTTAAAAATAAACACAAGATCCGTTCGTCGTCTCTTGCTTGCGTGGGTCTTTAGCCTGTGACGGGGATGTTGATATCCGTGGACTACCTGGCAATGAGATCTGATCCAGAGCTTCGTCGATCCGCGAGGAGATCTAGAAACTTGAAGCGCCTATCTCGATAAAAGCGAGATATTTGCTCTTCTTAATATTACCACAACGGGATAATACTAAGGATCGGGTACGGGTGATGTAGATCTGACGAAGAACTCTCTCGCGTTGAAGTGCTCGATCACTCTTCACTCCGGCAGGGTTTCGCCAATTCTCTAAAAATCCAGATCTGAAAAAATGAGGCCTAAGACTTGTATTTATAGGCTTGAGGGGATAACAGAGCGGTTAAAAACGCTTAAAAGCCCAAATCTGCCTTGGAGACACCCCAGGGTGTCTCCACTTGTTCGGAGACACCCTAGGGTGTCTCCCATTGATCCGAGACACCCTAGGGTGTCTCGGTTTGGGCCGAGACACCCTAGGGTGTCTCGGCCTTGGCCGAGACACCGAAGGGTGTCTCGTTGGTTCGAGACACTTCTTTTGGTGTTTTTGACGGTTTCCGCCGTAATTCCTTCGTCCGAACTCGGATTTGAGTGATTCGAAGGGCGTTGGAAAGCCGACGAGGTGTTCTATAAGCTCTGATGGTTGGATCATCTGTAGAATGAATGAGACACGAAGAGCATTGTTCCTTTTGTAAACATTGCGGGGCTCCCGATTAGCCTGTACCTTCGTTAGTTCACGTAGTTCGTCGATTTACTTCAAGCGTTCATCGACATCAATCGAACTCCTGTGAACCGGATAGTGACGTTCATCGTCATTCCTTAACACTGAGCTGTTCGTAGAGACCTATAGGCAATTTTTGATGCCTACAGATACTCCCTCCAAAGCGTTCCAGACTCGTTTTTTTTTATAGAAGAGGCTGGAATACTTTGGATGTGATTGGTCCAGCCTTTAGTCGGCGTAAAGGACCTGTAGTTAGCTTCAACTCTTGGCTCCTTCGATTTTTGGTCTATTCAATGCTTTGACGAATAGCCGAAGTCCTTCCGGCGCTACGTTTATCACCTGGCCGTCGTCGGAGTCTCGAGTCTACCACCAGTGAGTTGAGTTTTGCTCGTGTTATTGAGTTGACTTTGAACTGACTATCTCTGTCACATTGTGCTGACTTAGGGTTTCAGATCACCGTATGTTGACTTTTTGTCGCAACGCGTTGAGTGGCGTTGACCTAGGGTTACGCGTTGACCGGTGTTGACCTTAGGGTTTCGAACGTCGAACTTTGACTTTTTGGTCGCAATGCGTTGACTGGCGTTGATCTGGGGTTACGCGTTGACCAGCGTTGACCCTAGGGTTTCGAATGTCGAACGTTGACTTTTTTGTCACAACACGTTGACTGGCATTGACCTAGGGTTACGCGTTGACCGGCGTTGACCCTAGGGTTTAAATTGTCATACGTTGACACAGTTTATACTCGTACGTTTACTGGAGTATACACAGTTTAAGCTCTTAAGGTATTGGAGCACGGCGGTCCCAAGTGTCGGGGTTGCAGGATCAACTGTTAAAGCTGATTCATCTACATTTGTAGATCTTATTTTAATATTGTTGGATAATCGAGTCACGAGACCAACTAACAGAGCTGATGCATCAATGACTCGCACTTATAGAATTTTTGGCAAATTCCCAGCCATCAACGGGTTTGATGAGCCTTTACCGACTACCGTTTGAGTCGGGCTAGCATGCGGATTGTCTAAATCCGTTCCGCATGTAACGTTGTGCTAAGAGAGTGAATTCTCTTAGACTTGACGCTACGACTTCGAATACGTAGACTTCGCCATTGTCACGGGAATAGGCTACCCCGCAACGTGTGTTAGATGCTGACTTATTCCTACTTAGGCTTCGGGATAAAATACCCCAGAATCGAACTCTGGTGTCTTCTTTTACGGAAAAAGACTAAACCGGCGATGCGTGTTAGGCGTCGACATATCCTTTCTTAGGATTCAGGATGAAATTCCCCGTGCGTGTAAGGCATGGATTTTGGTGTTATTAATAATAACCTGTCACAATGTTGAATATGTGGGCGAGTGTTTTTTTTAACGGTTAAGAACTAACCAGCTACGCGGGTTAGGCGCAGACTTATCCTTAGATTTCAGGATAGAATACCCCAGAATCGAACTCTGGTGTCTTTTTCCACGGAGAGACTAAACCGGCGACGTGTGTTAGGCGTCGGCATATCCTTTCCTAGGATTCAGGATGACATTCCCCAGCGTGTAAGGCATGGATTTTGGTGTTATTAATAACAACCTGTCACAATGTTGAATATGTGGACGAGTGTTCTTTTTAACGGTTAAGAACTAACCGACAGCGCGGGTTAGGCGCAGACTTATCCCTGCTTAGGTTTCAGGATAGGATACCCCAGAATCGAACTCCGATGTCTTTTTCTACGGAGAAAGACTAAACCGACAGCGCATGCTAGGCGCAGACTTATCCCTGCTTAGGATTCGGGATAAAATTCCTCGTGCGTATGACGCACGGACTTTAAAAGTTTAAAAAGTGGTGTCTTCTCTTGGGGCAAAGACGAACCCGATACGGGAGAGGAAGAATTTTATATCCTATCTTCCAAAGCTGAAGAGGAAGAATTTTATATTTTATCTCCAGTTGGAAAGGAGACTCGAGGTGGGATCTCCACCCCAGAATCTGAAAAGGTGAAACTAAGAGTGAGATCTCCACTCCGAGTATCGAAAAGATTCGGATAACCCTAACTGTCGGAAGGTTTGATTACCGAACTAAAGATGAATTTCTCATTTGTCGAGAGTGAATTGTGATTTTGGTCCTAACTGTAGGAAGGTTTGACCAAGTAGGAGTTTGAGATGACCCTAACTGTAGGAAGGTTTGATCACTCTATTTGAAAGTGGACCTCTCGTTCATTGGAGGAATCGAGAGGGGATTTTGGTTTTGGTCCTAACTGTAGGAAGGTTTGACCAAGTAGGGGTTTGAGATGACCCTAACTGTAGGAAGGTTTGATCACTCGATGAAGGGTTTTGACGTTAAGTAATCAGGACTTCACACGTCAAGCTTTGGAAATTGCCATAGATTGGCGGATAGAAAATTTAGTGGACCCACCATCAATTGACTTGATCAGTGAGGTATTTTTGTGAGGAAAGATTAATTTGTCAAAAGGATCGAATCTCGTCTCAACAAGATAACTCATGAGAATTAGTGAATTTGATAACAATAATGGAAAACATTCCAACCTTTAGAGTTTAAATGTGGATGTTTTACTTATCACTTTTATAGTGATTGGGTTATCCCTAAGAATATCACCCGTGGTATTCTTTCGGGAACTTCCCGATACATGAATAATCCACCCCCAGCTTCCCTTGTGGCACCGGGTACGACATTGTACTCAGTTATATGACCGGGTTATCCTTAAGAATATTACATATAAAAATTCTCCAAGAACTTCTCGTGAAAGAAATGAAACAGTTTAGACTCATATACATGTTGGAGTATCAGGGAGCAGTTTAACCTCTTATACCGGTCGGAGGATTGAGAAGCAGTTTATACTCTTATACTTATCGGAGTGTTAAGAAGCAGTTTATACTCTTATACTTGTCGGAGTCTTAAGAAGCAGTTTATACTCTTATACTTGTCGGAGTCTTAAGAAGCAGTTTATACTCTTATACTTGTCGGAGTCTTAAGAAGCAGTTTATACTCTTATACTTGTCGGAGTCTTAAGAAGCAGTTTATACTCTTATACTTGTCGGAGTCTTAAGAAGCAGTTTATACTCTTATACTTGTCGGAGTCTTGCCGTTCTCAATTGGCTTACCCTAGCGTTATAACGCCGGCTTCAATCAGGATTTGGATGCTGTTCTTTAAAGTAAAGCACGCCTTGGTGGGATGAAGGATCCTCCTGTGATATGCGCAGTACTTCGGATCCGCAGTATTGTCAGCTTCCTCCTGATTGACGATAGGTGGTAGCTTGATCTTGTTGTTTTCAAGGAGGGATTCGAAGATGGCTGGAACGTCTTCATCCTTGAAGGAATACTCTTTTTGGAGTTTCGGTTCCGAAGTCTTTTGCTGCCTTCGGGATTGCTGTTGTGACCTTGATTGTTGAGGCGCCTTTTGTTGCCGCTGTTGCGGTTGCGCTTGCACCTCGAATGTTTGATTCGCGTCCACAGCATTCGCATGTGCTTTTCCCTTACCTTTAGGGACAAAGTTCTGTTGCGGAGCATTATTTGCTATTTGACCCCTTTCCGCCTTCTTCCTTTTAAGGAATCGCTCGGCTCATTCTCCTCGCACCTTCAAGTCCTTCCAGTGCCAACAAATGACCGCACCATTAAGTGTTCATTCCCGGAGATTATTCCTAAGTGGGACTTAAAATATATTAAGTGTTGGGTAGGGGAACCCTTTCCATCAAACGGCGTAAAGTTGATTAAATTGAACTTTGCCGGATATGGAATTGATTCCCACTCACTTGGATATGGACACGGTATAACTGACCTATAGAATTGATTCCCATTCCCTTGGGTATGGACATGGTATGCCGGACCTCTTCACTTCTTGAGCATTCATCAACGCGTTGATTTTGCTCTCCAAGTCCTTCATTTTCTTGTCTTCACTCGTATCTGTCTTCGAGTGGCTTTTGGGAGAGGTAACGTGGTCCTCCTTCGCATTATCATCCAAGGGACCGCCTCCGTTATTGTTGTTGACAGGAGGAATAGTTATGTTGACATTATCTTCTTCCCGTTCATTCTCCTCTTGATTCGGATTATTGCGACGACTGGGTTCTCCTTGGTGAGTTGTCAGAGCCGCGATTTGCTGGTCATGCATCTCTCTGGCCTCTTCAAGCATCTTGCTTACATGTTCGGCGCTGATCATAAGTGATTCGTAAGGCTGTCCCGCACTAGACGCCGTGTCATCGGATGCTATAGCCGAGTAGGAATCTGAACCAGCATCTGACACCTCCTCTTCCAAAGGAAGTCCCTTTTGCATCCTTTGGTAATTCTTTCGCCTATTGATCCCTGACCGCAATCGAGTCATGCGCTGGGATACTTCGGCAAGCTGATCTGAGTTAGAGTGTCGTGTCGATTTGCCTCTGCCGGTCATATTAGCAGACACTTCTAGGAATTCGTTCTCTTGGCGGACAGGCTTCTTCCTACGGAAACGCCTTGGCTTGGTCTCGGACGTTCTGGTGGAAATTCTCTCGAACACCGAAACTCTCCTTGGGGCTTTAGTACAACAGTATTCTGACAGTACCGCCTTGATTATGTTGGCACACGGACAGTGAGATTCCGTGTCTCGAGCATCTCTCTTTCGAGACTTACCCGCACCCCCAGCTCTATAGTACAACTCATCAGTTTGATAACTGGAGCAACCCATAGAGTGTTGGCATGACTTCCCAGGTATAACACCATCATCATCAGACGAATGTGTTTCCCTCTGGGGATATGACGCTTTATTAGCGTTTTCAAAAGTCGCTCGTTCAAGTCTACGCTTTTGCGAGCGTGAAAACTTAACGGGCTCTTGAACTTCGACACGCAATCCAATGCGGTCGGTAACAGGGGCTTTCCCTCTGTTATCTTTTTTGGGGGGATTAACATGACCCCCGATCTGGTTTGTTGTTTGGGGACCTTTCAACGGTCCCAATCGCTCCTTGACAGGTGCTTTACCTCGATTCTCCGGTAAGGGACCGAGACGACCTTTCAAAGGAACCCTGGATCTAGAAGGACCCACGTTCTTACCTGACCCCGCCGGAGGTGCGGGGGCAAGGGAAACGGGATCTGGATTTGATGAAGGTTGGACGGCAATTTCGTCCACTTTTGCCTTTGGCGCCGGCTTCGCCTGGCACCCACACCCGCTTGTGTTTTGACGGCTTCTTGACCGTCTCTTCTTTCTGCATCTCTTTCGCTTTCTGCAGAAGGGCTCGGGCATGCGCAAGCAATGCGCGACGTTTCTTGATTCGCTCTTCGAGGGTTGAGCGAGTCCTCTTGACACGAACCCATTCGTTCGTTTCTGTCTTGGAGGAGGAGTGGGTCGTTCGCCGTTGTTGCTCTTGGCGCTGTCTGGACTTGAGATCCTCATTGTAGCGGGTCCCGCCCATCGATTCTGCGGCCTTGGCCAACTGTCGCGCAAGGCGTTGACGCCGTCTTTGGCGCGCCCTCTTCGACAAGGTTGGAACACCTTCAGCAGTTGACTTTACGGCGGAAGGAAGATCTGGATCTGCAGCTTCGACCACGTTAGACGCCATAGGAGCGTCGCGGGGAATAGGTTCAATAGCGGCGAGGGGATCTTGGATCTTCGATCCTGAGGGCCCGCGAGCACTCTTGGAAGAGGAAGTCTTCCTACGCCTGTTTGGAGAGGCGGATCTGGAGGAGGAGGAAGAGAGGTACTCTTCAAACTTCTGTTGATCGAACTCGTATTCGATCTCTTTGTTCACCCGGATCTTGAAGGCCGGTTGCGTCACGACGGCCTCGACAGCGAGGCTGTTGGCTCCAACTGTGGTCGCCAGTTTGTTTTCGTCGAAAGTTGCCTTCATCATTGATTTTATTAAAACTTCAAACGTTACAAATGAATTCAAACAACAAAGAAATAAAAATTATAACTTTCTTAAAAATAAACACAAGATCCGTTCGTCGTCTCTTGCTTGCGTGGGTCTTTAGCATGTGACGGGGATGTTGATATCCGTGGACTACCTGGCAATCAGATCTGATCCAGAGCTTCGTCGATCCGCGAGGAGATCTAGAAACTTAAAGCACCTATCTCGATAAAAGCGAGATATTTGCTCTTCTTAGTATTACCACAACGGGATAATACTAAGGATCGGGTACGGGTGATGTAGATCTGACGAAGAAACTCTCTTGCGTTGAAGTGCTCGATCACTCTTCACTCCGGCAGGGCTTCGCCAATTCTCAAAAATTCCAGATCTGAAAAAATGAGGCCTAAGGCTTGTATTTATAGGCATGAGGGGTTGCGAAGCGGTTAAAACCACTTAAAGGGCCCAAATCCGCGCTGAGACACCCTAGGGGTGTCTTGGCCTGGCCGAGACACCCTTGGGGTGTCTCGGCTAAACCGAGACAAGACACCGAAGGGTGTCTCGTTGGTCCGAGACACTCCTTTTGGTGTTTTTGACGGTTTCCGCCGTAATTTCTTCGTCCGAACTCGGATTTGAGTGATTCGAAGGGCGTTGGAAAGCCGACGAGGTGTTCTATAAGCTCTGATGGTTGGATCATCTGTAGAATGAATGAGGCACGAATGGCATTGTTCCTTTTGTAAACATCGCGGGGCTCCCGATTAGCTCGTACCTTCGTTAGTTTACGTAGTTCGTCGATTTACTTCAAGCGTTCATCGACATCAATCGAACTCCTATGAACCGGATAGTGACGTGTCGATTTACTTCAAGCGTTCATCGACATCAATCGAACTCCTATGAACCGGATAGTGACGTTCATCGTCATTCCTTAACACTGAGCTGTTCGTAGACGTTCATCGTCATTCCTTAACACTGAGCTGTTCGTAGAGACCTATAGGCAATTTTTGATGCCTACAGGTATGTCAAAGTATCTATTATCAAAAGAAATACCAGAGAACTCATTTATATAAGAAAGACGAACATTCCTTTTATTATTAAGAATTTTTTTATTGAAAGAGTCTGGATAATCTTTATTCTCATCTTTTCTATTAGAAAGAACATTTATGAATTTTTCTTTATAATGTAAGGCAGAAAATAGTCGATTAACTAATATGTCTTATGGTTCTTTATTAAACCAGAAAGAAACGTTAGGGTTACTGGCATTTATGTGGATACCATGAGCATCTACAATAAAAGGCTTAAGATTATTGATAAAAGGAGTTCTCAAAATAATGCCTTGTTAGAGATCTTTAAATAAGATAAAGGAAGTTTTAATTTTTAGACCTCCATTGTAAATATAAGCATCGGTAAGTTTATATCTTACTTTGAGAGCTTGACCATTAGCAGCGCTAACCAGATGAGATGTTTTTTCGTAGAATCTCAAAGGAACAAAATCTTCTCTAATGCAATTCACATCTGCTCCAGTATCAATTAGAGCGGTGTGTTGAATAGAGTATTCACCTATAATATTAAGCATGACATTACATCTCCATTTCATTTCAACATATTTTTCTATAAATTATAAATTCATTATCATTAGAATCTTGTTCATGTTCGAAGTTATTTTTTCTTTGAAACCTTCAAATTCGTCCATAGTTTTATTTTCTAAGTAATTTTTCAAATTTTTTATCTTTGTTTAAGATCAAGAAGTTCTATTTTTTTATTTCCTTGTTCTTTTCGAAGATCTTCAATATTCGCTTTACTTTCAATTTTCTTTTCATTTTGAATTATGTTCAAGATTTCAGAGAAAGTATAGTACTCGTTATCCTTCTTTTCATCAATAGCTTTAACTAGATTTTTTCCCTTTTTTTAATCATTTCTAGGTACTTAGTTCATTGTGTTCTTTTTTCTTTTGGATCATTGATAGCATCCATAGTATCAAGAATAAATTATCCGTGTTCGCTTAAAGTATTTAACTTGGAAGTTCCTGAAGAATTTTCAGAAGATTCAATACTATCATTATTGTAACAAGTGCAAAGATTGTTGCACTTATTGTGTGCGTCGGGAACGATTTTCATTGTAGCTTCCATTAAAACGTTTTAACAGAAACAAAGAATGGCTTTACACGTGTAAATTTCCTCTCTTTACAAAGAAACAAAATTGGTGCTTCTTAGAAACATACGCAGAAACTCCTACGTAGTAACCTCTATTTGCGTGTGATCTTTGCCTGTGTCAGGGATACGTTATCCGTGGACCACCGAGTGAACGCTCCAAGTCGGATGCGAAGAAGGTGAAAAGTTAATGTTTCAACGTGGAAATCTATTCCTCTATAATAATGAGAGGACCCAAGAATCACTATTCATACGACAGTAAATAAAACAGTAATTTACCGTAGCATTATTAAAGATATTACTGTACCATTTTAAAAATATAATAATGTGGCAGAGGTGGGATACTGTAACAGTTAAAAAATGTTACTGTAGTATTTTTAAAAATTACTATAGCATTTAAAAAATACTGTAGCAATTAAAAAACAAAATTACTGTAGCGATAAAAAAAGAAAAGCCGTGCTTCTCACGGGGGGCACACTAGTAAGAACTAAATTGAATATCTTAGCAAAGTAAGATGAACACTCTTCTCGAGAACAAGTCAAAGCTTGAACTCAAAAAAACACCAGAAAGCTTTGAGGATGCCCGGGAGTGGATTACAGCTGTCTTGCTCTCAAAGTTCACCAAAAATCAGATTCTTTCTGCTATTTGCCCTCTTGCCAATGCCTGGCCAATGCTTGGTGCTCAATGCTTCCTCTCCTGTGCACAAGTGTGCCAAGGGGTATTTGTAGCCTTTGGAAGTCGTAACTGTCGAAAAGAAGCTGAAACAACTGGTGATGGTTATCTCCTTTGGGCGAGACAATGTATACTGTCTCGGTCAAAAGAGGTGGTTCCAACCAGTTTGTAACCGTCACCCCACTACTTAAATTACGTTAAATACCATAATTTTCGTGGGTAGTGGCATATTTCACGGCTATAACCGTCCATTAACGTTAATGAATATTTCCCAATAGTTATAGAGTCACGTGATCCTCGCAAAAAGTCACAAAACCATCAGAAAATCCAAGAGGCTGTCTGGTAGTTGAGACAGTTCCCTCTGTCTCGCATATCAGAGACAGTGAACATTGTCTCGGATACACGAGACAGTGGATGCTGTCTCACCAACTATGAGACAGCTCCAAGTCCTTCTGTCGCGTTGTTTTGTATTTTTCTTTACTTCCTTTTGCTATTGGATGATCTCCTCTGACCTAGATGATGACGTTCTTTGTCTTCTCTCTGTCTTGAGTTGTGTTTAGAACCTATAGGTAATTTTTAATGCCTACAGATACCCCTTCCAAAGTTTTTAGCCTCCTCAGTATTTTATCGAGGAGTCTGAAATACTTTGGATAAGATAGACCCTGTTTTTACCAAACGTTAGACTGTATAGAAGGACCATAAGCGGCTTCAGTTTCTTGACTTTGGTATTGCGACATCGCTGACTATTTATTGAAATTAGGAACTGGAGCTGATTTGTTGATATTTAAACTTGCTCATGTCGTTGAGTTGACATTAAACTGATCATCTATATCAGGAGCTCATAGCTGAATTGCAGTTGAACTCCCAGGGGTAATTTTGGAATAGAACCATCCTGAGCTAAATCTTGGCGTAACTGCTGGTGTATAGCTAGACACTGACTTTTGCTACGGTGTAAACACAGTTTATACTTGTACGTAGCTAGAGTCTAAACAGTTTAAGCTCTTAAGGCGTTGGAGCGCGGAGAAGCAGTTTATATTCGTATACTCATCGGAGTATAGTGAGTAGTTTAACCTCATATACCATTCAGAGGATAGGGAGCAGTTTAACCTCGTATACCAGTCGGAGGTTCACAGAGAAGCAATTTATACTCATATACTCATCGGAGTAGCACGGAGAAGCAGTTATACTCGTATACTCATCGGAGTATAGTAGATGTACTGGAAATGAGTCAACGATGCAACGAAAACACACATCGAACGCATGCTGATTTGGCTCTTCGCGCGAGATAGGCTTCATTGTCTCGCGTGTGCAAGACAGTTTACACTGTCTCTCACAGCGAGACTATGCCGACTGTCTCGCACGCATGCGGGGCAGTCGGGTCTGTTTCTTTTTAAGTCCGATCTTGCGCTATTTTGGGCCACTTTATCTCGCTTAAAAACTATCTAAATGGAATTTGGTCTCCATGGGGAAAATTTTTATCTCCATGAGCTATGCTTTAAATATCAATGAAATTTGGTCTTCCTTGGATTATGCAATGGGATTGGGGCTGTATTGTAAAAAATGATGATCTACCATCTTATTTCGCTAGAAGTATTTCAGTAAAATGGTATGATCGTTGCAATACTACAAACTATCTAAATGGAAGAAAAGTTCATTACTCCCTGAGTATAGCGCAGAGTATGGATTGAAGTCAAACCCTAAGAGATCTGATATGAAGTCTATACAAGAAAACCCATATGTTAAATTTGTGCTACAATATCCAAATGCAAGTGAAGAAAAATTAAAGTCAGTGACTTATGATGAAATGCTAGTGATACTAGCACCTATGGATACTGGATCTACAACCTCATAACCTGCTGAGACCTCAGAACCAGTTAAGCCAAAGGAAGAGTCTGATCATGACGATATTATTATGGATAGTGAATATAACAATGACGACGACTGTTTTGGGCTTATATGATAGGAGACATGCCATTAACTTATGGTGAAACTTTATATATGATTAACTTTAGCGACTTAAAGATCAAGTCAATCAACTTGTACCAATATTTTTCTAGTTAAAAAAGAAATCAACTCTTATGCAAATTTTATTCACAGCTAAACAAAAGCAGCAATCTACAGATGAATTGACAGCAAATATAACCGCATACAGTATGCTACATTGGATTCCTACTGTTTGGATACTTAAGCATAAAGATATTTTTATCAAAAAAGGCTACTACAACCTAATCTCTTGTAGGTTTTGACTTTGCTCAAGTGGGTCCCACAAGTCATGACAAGCATCTTGCAATAGTATTTTGAAAACTATAAAAGGGTAGAAGCTCATGAAGTGAGGGGAGACTTTTTGGAGAGTGAAGTGAGATCCTCTTTAGGATTCCTCTTGTTTTCTCTTTTTTTGAAGTTTAACTTTGAGTGTGAGTGATGTTTGCTTTCAAGTTTTTTTGAGTGTTTGTAAGATAAGTGTACTAGTACTACTACTTCGATGATGAGCAGTTCATCATCCAGCTCCTAGTTTGTAAGTTTTTAAGTTTATTTTCCATCAATTATGTAAGTGTGCCTCTTGTTAATACTACTACTTAGTTTGCTTTGAAGTTCTTCATTTTGTTTCAGCTTCCGTCTTTACTGTTTTACTGTTTTTCTTTTTGATATACATGTGAACGGAGAAGAAGATATAGCTATAAATAGTATCTATATCATCTTCTCCGTCTACACAGTATTCCCCACGAGCTAGCTCTGTCGGGTATCTATGTATGTATGCATGCATGCATGCTGGGTTCTGCTTTTCACCCTTCATTGGAACTTGGATAGAAGAGACAAAGTGGTGTTTGATGTGATACTAGTATAATGGTCATCATTAACTTAAGCGGTTGCTTATTTGCAAACAAGTGAAAAATGAAAGTGAGAAAATGACTCACTTTTAACTTATGGCTATTTGTTTGCATGTGACTGCCAGTGACTTTGAAGGTGAAATGTAAAAAAGTTGCCACATCAGATTTAGTACAATCTTGACTTCCCCTAAAATTTGCTGAACTCATGCGAAAGTAAAAACTTGGAAATCAATTTTAGTTAAATGAATTTAAATATATTTATTGATAAATCCTATTTTCCCGCATCATCTTCACTTTTATACTTTCAATATTTTTTATTTTTTATTACTTTTTTTTTTTTGCAAACAAACATTATATTTCACTTGCATGTTAATATGAACGTGAAAGCTATTTTGAAAAATAAAGTAACGGTCACATTTTCAATTCACATTCAGTTTGCCAAAGACACTCATAATTTGTCATTTTCTCCATCAGAGACTAATAACTCCTCTGCATACTTGGAAGATTATGTCACACTACTATCAGTTTAGATCACTTGTATGACTAATTGCATATCTTGTCAATTTGACTCTGCTATGTGTATTTCACTTGCATTTTTTTTTGAAAGTCAATTTATTGAGATGCAAATCAGTCATAAATCATTTCCATCAGGTCTTCTTGTTTCTCTTTCCACATTATTTTTCCATGAGATGTTAGAAGTTGTCGTCAAATCTAGTTTACATGCGTTGGTGGTAGGCTTTTCTCTCAGCATAATTCTAGCCGGTGCCACTATTACAGGATATTCTGTAGTTCTATCTTTATCGCTCAACCAAATCAGCACTTTACATGCTAATCCTTTCTGTATTAATCTTATTCACGTAGGTCTCTTTACATTTGCAATTGTCATTCTTATAATATGTTCAATCTATTGTCCCATAAAAGTGAAGCACAAGTCTTGTTTATATCTGATGATCCTGTTATTATATAGTACATCTCTCTTCCTTATCTTCTCCAGTTTGGCTCATCCTTGCCAAGCGATCAGGATTGTTATGCAATTGATTGGGGTAGCATAACTCCACTCTTATTTTGATAAAGCAATGCATAGCTTCAGAACTTCTGAAGGAACATATTGTCAAGCAATATTTTACAAGTTCTACCTAAAATTCCTCTTAAGGTCCTTTTGAATGTCAAAAGTTTGTAGTTCTATGTTCATCTATATAGTTGCTTACAGTAAGATATGAGGCAGCCTGTACTTTTGTTTCGCTTGCATTCGGACAGGCATGCATATGGGATTCCAAGGTTGCTGTTCACAGCCTCTGAATTGTACTCAGGCACTTCCTTTCATCTTTAAATTTCACATGTTGTACTTTTACTACAAATCTTTAGGTACGCACCTACTCTAGAAACTATGTTTTTCGTGAAGAGGAAGAAGGAAATGGTATACTGCAGTTATTTTTAAGCTCTAATTCCCAGCTCTTGTTTAGGAGTTCAGTTTTATTTTTCCTTTATTTCCTGGGCTTTCCTTTTCTTATACCACCTTATTTCTCTGGCTAGAAAAATCTGTGTTATTAGCATTTAATTGTCTGTCTGTTGTTCAGGCGAACTAACAGATGCTGATGTTGGTAAGTATGGTGCATCTGCCCATTCAGATTATGGAATGCTGACACTTCTAGCAACTGATGGTGTTCCGGGTCTTCAGGTATGTTTCAGAAACATATTTCATTTTACGGAGTAGTAAACTATATCTCTAATCCGCGGGGTATTCGTGAACATTATTTTGGGAGTGCACAGATATGCCGGGAAAAAGACAGGGAACCTCAACTCTGGGAGGATGTGCATCATGTTGATGGGTGAGCATTCCAAGTTTCCTTATGAATATTGTTGGATGTAGTCAAGAACATTCAAAAGTTGCCTTCTTAATATGTTCATAATTGGTATTCAGTTTCAGTTATTTAGTTATTTAATATTTATCTATACTATTCTATAGAGAAAATAGTGGAGGTAACGAAAAAAATGGAGGAATGGGGAACCGATTCCCCCATAGTTAGAGATCTACTATACTACTCTTTCAATCCTCTCCACATACAAATTTTGAATGTCTTATTCTTTTTTTCCCTTTCTTTAGAATTACAGTCATTTTCTTTGATAATTATTTCTTTCTTTACAATCATTTGAATATCTTATTCTTTTCGATATGTGAACTCCTTGCTGATTTATATTAGGATTATCTATTAACTTAATTAATTTCTTTATCAAACTTTGTAAATAATATTATTTATCATTAATCATTGTAAAATGTTAAAAAATGTGTATGATATATCCATCTGCATAATTTTTTTATGCAAAAAAAAATAAGATCTGCTAGTTTTACAAGACTGGGAATAAGCTTGTAAAACGACCATTTAGAAGATTCTGACTAACTCTAGAGGTAAGGAAATATAGATCATAGTGTTATGTTTTATTTTTTGATACATACTTTTGCTTGGTGACCATTGTGTCTAAGTTCCTTGTGTTTTCCAATTTCCTCCTCACTAGTTATTGTTGTCTGATACATTTGCATTGGGAAAAATTGGTGTAATCTGGTAAAAACACGTTTCTGGTGGGAATGGGGGAGGAGCTGGAAATACTACCAATATCTGCAAGCATATATGGAACAACATGGTTGTCACATCAAGTTATGTACAGTATAATATTAGATTGTTGGTTTTAAGTTCGATAAGGATTTTTCCTACTAGATGTAAGAAGGGAAATATATAATCAACCATGAAATACATGTTTTAGTGTTCTCAAGTTGGAGCTTATCAAGAGTAATATGTGATGGTCATTCTACAGTTTTTGCTATCATTAAACTGAATACTGGAAATTTTGAGGGATGTCTTGCTTTAGGTTGACTATGACATGCCTCTTTAACTACTGTGATCAGCTAACTTGATGATATGTTACACTTGTTTTATGTACAATACCTTCATGTGTCTAGAGGATCCCTCAGTTTGGTTATGTTATATGGAGCGGGCAATGTGTTGGCTTGTTTGAATTACAGTTCAAGAAGCAAAAGGTTAATGTGCACCTCCTTTTCTATGTTTGCTTGCAGAGCTCTAATTGTTAATGTTGGAGATATGTTGGAGAGGTGGACTAACTGCATATTCCGGTAACTTTCAATCAATTTTACCAATTTCTTTTTGAAAATTTAGCAACTATACAATAAGTTTCATGTAACAGCTCCATTATATATTCCTATATAAACTTCATGCTTATGTATCTCTCTGATATGATCTTATTTGCAGGTCAACATTGCATAGGGTCCTCGCAGTTGGGAAAGAACGATATTCAGTAAAGTTGCTGGATCCAATTAATACCATCTAATTATACTAGAATTTTTTTTATGAAGTTTAATTTAATATTGGTTTGTGACGTTTGGACCTGGGAAGAACAGATAATAGCTCGTTTTAGTTTAAAAACATTCTCATTATTTTACAAACATACCATTTTCTACATGTTTCTCTCCTCATACGGTTAAGATTGCCACTGACAGTTGTTTCAACTTGATAGGTTGCCTTCTTTCTCGATCCAGACTTTGATTGCATAGTCGAGTGCTTCATCTCTGTTAGAATATAAAGCTATAAGTCTTAAAAAAAATTTGTTACTTCTATATTAGTCTAGGTTTCAGCCCATAAAAGGGCGTCCAACTTGAGAGGCATGTTAGAATATAAAACTATAACTCTCAACCCCTACCGTAACTTTGGAAATTTGGTATAATGGTTAAATGGACTTTCACAATCTCCAACCCAACTTTATGCCTGTACCAATTTCCTTCTCCTCAAGTATATAACACCAAACAGTTAAGTTCCAACACCATTCTGCGACCAGTTAGGATCCAGTTCCTCCTTTAATGATCAATCTAAGCTCCATAATGTTGAGGGGAGATTAGCTCCATGTTATTATAAGAACCATTTTTTCCACCTTTTTTAAGGACTACTTATGATCCATCACTCATTAGAGGTTAAACTCTGTTTTCTCAGGAGTAGTTGCGCTCCTTAAATTTTTTTATGACTAAGCCTATATTGTAATCTGACACGCATGCGAGCTTCCTATTTCTAGTACAAGTCTTTCAATTGGCAATACGACTTGATGTAATGTTAATTCCCATTGCCAAAGAAATCAAAATGCCACGTCGATATATTTCCTAGTGTCTTACCTCCTTAAGAATATTTGTATTTGAAACAAAGGTCCTCTATAGCGTCTGGCACAACTCCAAAGATAAAGTGTTCCAGTTCATATGGTGAAAGGATTATCCTAACAGATGGATGTTTCTAGTAAATGCTTCCTTAGATTGTATTCTTACCAAAATTGATTTTTTTATCTTGTTGAAAAATATGGATGTTATATACCGAAATCTAGATTGAATTTCAGGCAGTGAAGGGATTTTCTCTTATTTCTTGGGTTTTGGGGAGCAACAATGTCGGAGATCTTGCTTATCCTCGCTCCTCACCCACCCACTTACCCAACAAAAAGAAATGAAAAAAAGAAAGAAAAAACTATGTATTTTCATATGCTCCTAACAATTTTGGTTACCATAAAGTAGTGTTATAGAAAGCGATGGGCGGTATAGGCACCAAACCTAGTGCCTAGAGCCTAGGCGCCTAGGCAGTTAATTGGTAATAAATCCATTAAATTCATAGAAAATTGAAAACAAAAATAAATAAACAACATTCATAGATTCATGTTTCATAAATAAACTAATGGTAAACACTAAAAAAACACCAACATAATAATTTAATGTCACTGACACATAATATCCCCAGTGTTTTCAAAGGCGCGCGCCTCATTGCGCCTCATGCGCCTTACGATGTGGGGCGGTGGCAAAGTGCCCCACATCTGATGCAGCAACGCCTTTTGCGCCTCGCGTACATCCGTACTTTGTGTAGGATGCATGTAGTACATTTCCTCATATAGTTTTGTTTGTTAACATTTCAATCGAGTCTTTATACTTGATATTCCATATCCCAAAAAGCAAAATAAATCCATTGGGCTTTTTTAATAACCTTCAATTGAGGACCATTACTAATCCTTAGTTTGGATATAAGTCTTGATTTAACGTTTGATTTGAAAATTTATGAAATTTGCTACTATGTTGGGTGTTAGCATTAGAAATTAAGGTAATATATTGTGATTTTGTAGCAAGATATTATTTATCATGATATTTTTCATGTAAATTCTAAAAACATGTTCTTTCGCGCTTGATTACATATATTGAAATATTATGTGTGGTGTGCGCCTCGCATCACTCGGGCGCGCGCACCGCGTTACGCCTTGCGCATGTGCGCGTAAAGATGCTTTGCGCCTCGCATTGCGCCTCACGCATTGAAAACACTGAATATCCCAATTTCAGAAGCCTAAAGCTCAAAATATCAGCAAAAGAAAAAAATACAAATAGTCTTAACACGTGGCGTAATCATCTAATCTGTTTCTCTTTTTCGTGAGGATTTCTTTATCTGTTTAGGTGGCAGTGGAGGAGGTTTGCTGAAGGTAGGAGGAGGGAGATGTTCATAGTTGGTGGATGAGGTGGAAGGAGTTCGGAGGAGGTTTGAGAATGATGGAGGTGATAACAGAGGAAATCACAATCAAGACTTAAGCAATACGGTCTGTGTAAGGTACCGCCTAACCTAGGCGGGCAGCCTAGGTACCGCCTAGGGTTAGGTGGGAGCCTAGGCGGGAGCTATTTAAAACATTGCAGTAAAGCAATTTATTGCTAGATTAGTATAAGAGGACATAAGGGGAGAGGGTTCTGTAGTAACTTTTAGCATGTATTGGAAATAATTTACAGTTTAATAAGGTGGTGTAAAGAGTTCTGTGGTTTCTACATAAGCGAGGATAAATTTTGTTTGAGGGCATATGAAATTGGGACTTTCCACCTCTCAAGAGGAGAGAAAAATTCTTCCTAAAACGTTTTTGTACATCCAATAGTACCCAAAAAAAAAGGATGACATCATCTTCATTTCTTTGTGACATGGAGCCACTTATTTAATTCTCTTGGCCATTCTATCATTTGATCCAGTGGCTATTAAAATGGAAAGAGATCCTCCTGTCTGGAATATAGATTAGCCCAAACGAGAAAACCTTTTCTTTACCAAATTAGTCCCATTTTGATGAGGAAATTCTTTTCACATTAGAAGTTCTACAAATGGTTTTCTGTTGCGAAAGCGCTTTCCACATGAAAAATTCCATAAAAGTCCTTTTTAGTACAGTTCTAGTTTCTACTATGAAGCTCCACTGAAATCCTTTTCCATTTTGAAATTATATATAAAGATGCGAGGATATGTGAATCCGAATGTGATATGCAAATAGGCATAGGAGGCCAAACTGAAAGATAAAGCATCACAAATACCGAACAGTCCCTGGTTCATATCTGAATAATAAATAATATCGTGAATCCGAATGTGATATGCAAATAGGCATAGGAGGCCAAACTGAGATAAAGCATCACAAATACCGAACAGTCCCCGGTTCATATCTGAATAATAAATAAGTGTCAAACTTCTTGGTTTTTCAATGTTCTGGTGTGTTCCAGCTTCAGGTTTGATTACTACAAGTGGAGAGGATATCACATAGCAAAGATGACCCAAAGAACAACAAAGAAAGAAATTTGTAGGTTCATGTCCCATTACATGTTCATATTTGAGAAAGATTACAGGTCGCCATTACTGTGACTACTGGGGAGGGTTGTCAAGGCTATATAGGAAGGTTGATGGGTGTGTGATCGGAGCTATGTAGCAAATCATCAAATTTTTTTGGCAACCTAAATAGTCTGGATTATCGGAACTAAAATTAGAAAAGCATCCATGAGTTAAAAAAAAAACTTGCTTTTTGTTCGTGTGTTTCTAGTAAACATGAACGTGATCACATTATGGAAATTGTGAGCACATTGATAAACATGTACATATACAGGATCTTGCTTTGCTTTTATGTTTTTAACATTACCAATTATGTTGTAGGTTTCCGCCCATCCGCAGTGGTGACTACTTGCAAGAGCGCCTAAGAACTACATATGCTACATCCTCAAAGTAATGACAGTTTGTTGCCATACAGTATTTACTGTTAAAAAAAATTAAAATGGGCGTGGCTGGATCAAATGACACAAAAAATCGAAGCATGATATCTTCATATATAAGAATATGTTAGTCTTCAAAGCTCCATGTTGTGCTTGAATTAGGCAGCCCATGTGTTCATAATGTACTAAAAATCTTTAGAACCTTATTTTGTACAACCTATCTAAAGTATTGCTTTGTGCTTGTAAAAGCAGCAGGCTTTTAATTAACTGGCATGTTGTCATCAGGCATAATTCCCTCAAAGGCTGCGGTATCATGCCCTATGTTACTGCTATTGCCCCAGGAATAATACATAAAGTTATCGACGATGTCCTATGTTTATGATCCTTCAGGAAAAAAAAAGGTTCTTTACTTGTAATGATTCTGAAGAGTGCTGTGGTTGTGGGATTGCTTTCCAACTTCATGCAAAGCCTTGGGGACCAAGTTAATGCATGGATATTTATTGGCACTCGCTCACTACTTTATTTGCTAGAGGACCAATTTTCAAATAGGAGGCCTGTTTAGAAACTTAATTGTCAAAAACGACCTATTTCGAAATTATTTACCAAATTCGGTAATATGTCGTTTTTGGCAATTAAGTTTCTAAACAGGTCATTTTTGAAAATTTGTCCTTTGCTAAATGCAAATTTGCTAACCCCCTAGTCTTCATTCAATATTCAGCTGTATTTCTTAAGCTAAGTTATGGGAGTAGAAGTTCGTACGGTCAAATGTTATGCACGAGAAGTAAGTGCTTCTGCTTTTTCACAGGTAAAGCCAAATGGTGCACCGTCCCAAATGCTTAACTATCTCTAGTTTCGTTTTTGGTTTTGTATTCAAATTAGATCGGGTTGCACATAATCCAAGTCATTAATGATGGGACCTAACAGGGGGGACATGTTAGATGTCCTTCTTCTATTGCATAATAAATTGATCATCATTAATGATGGCTAGTTCATTATGTAATAGGAGGGGGACATCTCACATGTCCCTCTTATTTGTTCCATATTTTACGTCCCTGTAGCAAAGCTTGAGCATATATTGTCATTCTAATAGCAACATTAAAAAGTGTCATTTCAATTGTCGTTGCCCTTTCCCCATATAAACAGCTGCGCATCATATTATTGGTAGGACAAATTTTCAAAACCAACCTATTTGGATTTTTATTCCCAAAAAACGACCCCATTCAGTTTTATTCGGAGTGACGGGCTTGCAGGTATGCATACGATTCAGGGATATTGTGCTTTTCTATGTTCATCTGACCTTCTGACTAATATATGATTGCAATCATAGGACCAGGCACTAGGACTGATTCTCATATGACTCCTGGCATCCCTCAAATGCCTACGGATGATGGATCTACAGGTATGCAGATGACTGTACTATCCCAATCCTTCTTATTTGTCTAAATTTTCGTTTTGACTAATAAGAGAGTGCCATCTTAGGACCAGCCGCTTGGGCCGATACTCTTATGACTCTTGGCATCCCGGCTGTATCCAATTATTTTTGAATTGGGTCGTTTTTGGGGAATAAAAGTCCAAATAGGTTGGTTTTGAAAATTTGTCCATTATTGGTAAGATCATAACGGCGATGATCAATTTACTCTGACTAGTAATAAGTTTGGAAAGCGTTGCGGGACTTCAGCAAGCGGTTCCGGTTAGATGATAGTGATATTACAAAAATAAATTAAATAGATTATGACAAAAAAAGCATTGATTTGAAAAGATGGGGGGCTAATTATCAAAATATTATACATCAGGGGAGCTACGTCAAAATATTTAAAGAGCCGTGTTACTAATCTTAAAACATGAAGATTTAGAAGACTAATTTGAAACACTGGACATCTGGGGACTAAGGGGCTGTTTGGATTGATTTTTTAGATAGGTAAAAGGGGGGAAAGCTGCAAAAAATATCAGCTTTTTGGCAGCTTTCCCCCAAAATCACCTTTTATAGAGGTGATTTTGAGGGAAAGCTTCTAAAAAACTGACATTTTTGGCAGCTTTCCCCTCTTTTACCTATCCAAAAAATCAATCCAAACAGCCCCTAATGGGTTGTGGGGAGTAATTAAAAAATATGAACGTTGAGGGACTAATACCGGAAAAAACCATAAGGCCCCGTTTGGTAAATAGTTAATGAAGATGGATTAAGGATAAGGATTAACATAGTTAGCCCATTCGGTAATCCGAATGACTAAATTATTAACCCGTTATATAAGTATTATTTTAACCCTTATGATCATTTTTAGTGTTTAAGAATAACAATGATTTTGACTATTTCTTTTATAATTAGACGGATTAGCTCTTAATCATTCTAAATAGGAGTATTAGTAAACCAATCATTTTGAGTGGTTAACTCATTTTAATCCCTCTAGAGTGGTTAACTTAACTTTTCTATATATTTTGTGTTTGTCAAACTATAAAGTGTTAACTCACTTTAACTCTTAACCCTTTGCCAAACGACCATAATAATAAATAAGTGTCAAACTTCTTGGTTTTTCAATAGATTTTTTGTGTTTGGCGGGTTAAGAAATGTTAAGTCTCCTTAGGGGGTGTTTGTTTCAAATCTTATAATTTTAGAATATGAATTTCACCATGGGATTTGAAATCCATAGGTGTTTTGTTATGGGTTGAGATTTCTAAAATGTTGTTTGTTTCATTAATATTTTGGGATTTGAGATACTACAATTTGTAATATTTTGTTTGTTTTAAGGTCAAATTGTAGCATTACCAAATACCAAAATTTTACAATATAATAAATATGCTATCTTGGTGAGGTTACCTCCCACAAAAAGACAAAATTAGGATTTGTCAAATCCTCTCCAATTGAGAAGTAAGCACACTTATTTATATGATTTGTCAAAATCCTCTCCAACCGAGAGGATTTGGGCACTTTTTGCACTTTTGGAATTCAATATTCTAAAAATTTTCTTAAAACAAACACCATATACTGAATCCCAAGATACAAAAAATCTTATTTTTCGCTCTCAAAACTTATAATCCAAACCAAATACAAAAAATTTTAGTGAAACAAACACCCCACACGTAACGGCTTATTTCCCTGGCCAAGCCGCTTCTGACGGAATCAGCGGGGTCCACATTACAAGTGGGGACGCTCACTTGCATCAGCACAAGGTTGTCTGAACCGCACAAGCTATTATCCATCCTCTTGTGGGAATATCACCACGTCATCCGCTCCGCGCCACGAGTCCAATCACCAGCTCAGCACCTCTCCACCGTTAATTAATCTATCAATATATCCTTAATTAGCGGACAAAAACCAAGACATAGTTAAACTAAAAGCATTAATCTCACAAATCCCTTGAGCTTCGGCTTTTATATACAGGCACTTTATTTTTTATTTTTGATTATAAAGTGACGAGAATCAAATTTAAGATATTGAGAGCTATATTGGAACCTCTTAGCCATCTGGATCATCAACGGTGCTCATATACATGCACTTTGATCTTTACCGATCAAGAGAAACTCAAACTTTTAAATTCATGTAGACCTTCTCAAATATTGGAAAATCACATAGACGGTGCTAAAGAGAAGAGTAATAAACTTGAATCATTATAAATCAAAATTTACAATGAAATTCCCTAAAATTATGTTGATTCAACCTGAATTTACGATTGTAGTCACTCGGACTCACGTGTCCTCACCAAGAAGCATGTGTAACCAAATAAAGTCCGATTGGATTTTATCCTTTGTATAAATACACTTTAATATCCATTGCATAAAAATAAAATTTTATGTATAGATTTCTCTAGATCCTTAGCATGCGTCAAAATACAGAGCCCACGAACCGAACGGCCCTTGAAAGTCCTAACCGATTACTGAACCGGACCGGCATATCCGGTCCGAATATCCATCCGAACCGGTCCGAAAAACCCATACGCTCCCTCTCCCCACACCTTCTCCAACTCCCCTCTCTCTCTCTCTACAATCTCTCCTGCGGTCCTCAAAATCCCAGTTCTCTCTCCGATCCCAAAACCCTAACCCTAACCCTAGCTCTCCTACTCCTCATGAGACTACGTCAATGACGAGGAGGTGCTCGCATTGCG
>NC_033797.1:135943404-136037152 GCF_001876935.1 Asparagus officinalis
GGGCTACGCGTCGGAGGATTTTGGGCGCGGATCGTCTTCTAGCTGTTGCGAGCGGAAGAGAGGTTAGTTTCTTAAAAGTTAGTGAAGTTGTTTTTGAGAGATTTTAGCTAGTTTTTGTAGTTTAGTTACTTCATGGAGATAATTTATTATTATTATTATTATTATTATTATTTGGGAATTTTTTCTGTTGGTGGTAAATTTTGCTTTAGATTTAGTGATTTGCAATTGCAGGGGGCAAAAAGAGTTTTGGCTAGATTCTGATGCGCTATATGTTGATTATTTTAGATCAATTAACAGAACACTATATAACGAAAGAGCTCCTAGCTAGCACATTGTATTTTCATCGAAATGGTATGGAGTAACGAGAAGATTGCATAATCAATCAAGCAAATTGGTTTGTAGAAAGCAAAATTGGAGCTTGGGAAGAATTAGTGAGCAAGACTAGTGCTATAATTAATTTATAACATGGCCTAGATTTATCTATCTTGCTTATCTCTGATACTTTGCTCTTTCTTGTGAGATTATAGGTGTAGGAACGTGAGAATTATTTTTATTGTTTGCTGACTTCCAATTCACTTGGGTGGATCTGTGGAAATTGGTTGAAGCGTGATTGATGTGTCTAGGAAAGGAAAAGAACATCTGAAGGTGGAAAGCTAATTTAAAGCTTATGTTAGGTATGTTATTACTAGAAAGATATGCATGTTTTACTGTGCTATATAAGTCTTTGGAGTTGGATGGGTCTGGTTGCCCAAGATTTCGATGTAAACGACGAAAGAGCTTTTTCGAGATGGAAGTCCGAAACCTACTTTAACCAAAACAGGCACTTTACTTTTCATCTAGATGGCCAAAATCAAATCTAACTTGACCTTGACCCAATTCATTTTACTCACAATTATCATTGGATTGTTCTAGATCTGATTTAAGAATTTTGAGACGTCCATCCGTGATAGAAGACGACAAACTAAATCTCTGTTACTTGTACTTGCATGTCCGGTACCTTTTGGGAGGTGCATGGTTGTCTATCTTGCCATAATCCTCTGCCATCATAATAGCATAGATTCCCAAACACGTTTATGTTTTCTTTTCATTCAAGCCCATAGGATCTAGACCTACAGGAATTTTTTTTTTTTGATTTTTGGTTTGTGTCTAGTTTTGATTCTACTTAGTTTTTGATGTATGATGGTCCATGGATAACGAAATGCACAGACTGAACCATTATGTTCATGTCATTGGGTGAATGCTGATGGAAAGAATGATGTTCTCCTAGTTGATTTTGCATATCGAGGAACTGTTTAATGAAGTATCTGTAATATCTTGGACTTTCTTCTCTGATTTCAGATCAGATGAATATCAGTTAAGGTGTTTGACAGCCAAAGGTACAAAATTGGTTTGTACATGAACTTCTGTATTCTTTGCTTGAGTGATTGGCTACTTACTCAATATGATCTGGATTGGAACATAATAGATCTGAGCCTGAAGTTGTGGTGTAATGATTTTCATTGTTTCTAATTATAATCTTGACAGATAATGTTATGACTTGCTTTGTGGGGGTGAAAGTGGACTATCAATTTTAATCAATTGTCATTGGGTAATCAAGATTATTGGGTGCTTTTGTTTAAGAAGATAACTTCATTGTCAAATCTTGCTTGACATAGGCTCTGTTTGGCAAAACTAGCTGAAAGCTACGAGATTATAGCTGAAAGCTGTTAAGCTAGCTTGACTAGAGTTGTTTGGCAAAAGTAGCTGTACAACTAGTTTAAATTTGTTAAATGACTAAAAAAGACATGCAATATTATTGATATAAAATTAGAATTATTAGGGGCAAAAACGAAAAAAAAAAAAATTTGGCAGCTCCTTCCCAAAGACGAACGCTACTTGAGGTAGTTTTCCAAAAGCTACTTGCAAAAGACACAATCTTCAAAATAATCTCCTTCTATTTTTGGTCACCAAACAGCTCTACTAGCTTATTGACCAAGTCAATAAGACACAAGCTCTTAGATAAGACACTTTTTTTGGTTGTCAAACAGTGCCATAGTCCCCACATTGTCATATTTGTTTGTCTGGGCTCAGTGATTAATATTCTTCATAACATGAGAAATAATTGTGCTGCCTCATCATCCTTATGTCGTAAATCTGGCTGTAAGGGATCATTGTCTCAGTTACATCTTTAAAGACACTGGTACCCATGATCTTGACTTGCCAATGCTTGCTATGCTTAAGGCCTCACTAGATCTTTTTGATGTGCGCAAATGCCCATGGAATTAAAAGGCATTTGCATATATCACATCATAATTTTAGTTGACATGACAAAGAACATGTTTATTGAATTTCCTTTTTCATCTTCTTCTGAATTTCAGTACTGTTTTCGTTGAACCCTTATGAGTTATGATGCCGTCGAAGGATGGTGTCCAACATATATGCTCTTTGATTATGTTCTTTTGAGCAGTCAATCATGAAGCTTATTCTATTTGAGCATCTTCATGTCCTAGAAGACACTGACAAGGAGAATCTCAAAAGTTCTTCAAGTTTTTATCTCAGTAACTTTTTTGTTTTTGTGAGGAGATTCTCATGCACAACTTAAAAGATAAAACTTCATAATTCTGTTATAGCTCAACTATTCATAAATGTGGGTTTAATTTAACAATATAAAATTGGAATGTTCTAACCAAACCTTAAACCTCAAGATGCTACAGGTAAACACTAATCTTTTTCCAGCCACCTTCCTTCATATCTTCTCCTTGTTTAGAAAAATGGTCTAATAGTTTTGTTTTTTTACTACATTTTTTGTATACAACTTTTGTGTTTTCCCATCTATACTTCTGAGCATCTTACCATCAGGACCAGTTAGCAAAATGCGGACTGCAAAGTTTATTGTTTATACTTCTGTTGAACTATTAATCCATCAAGTCCTTAACTTGCTAAGCAAATTTACAAAATCAAACTTGTGAGTGTTCCTTGAATTGTTGGAACAGTCAAATACATGAGTTTTGAGCTATTTCATGACTTGGGTTTTGAACTATTATGTAATACAAAAATGGGGACTAAGAAGGTCTTTTTATTTTTCAATCAAATTATTTAAGGTCTTTTTATTTTTCAATCGAATTATTTATCTGAAAATTATACTTGTTAATTTTCAAAGCAAACACACAAATACACATGCACATGGACCTTGGGTCTTTGAAAACAATCATGTATTTGACTGGATTTGGACTGGTATATAAATTGGAAAATTCTTGGCACCTGAGCCTAAGAGATTGTTGCGTACCTACTGAAGCAGCTCCCACCATCTTCTTCTACTTTGAGGTGTCTCATTGAGCAATTGAAGGTATTACAAATGTGGAAATGATGGTAGTCTATTCTTTTGTTTGACAATTTATTTGCAGGTGTGCCATGGACTGAGGAAGAGCACAGAATGTTTTTACTTGGCTTGCAAAAACTCGGAAAAGGCGACTGGCGAGGAATATCCCGCAATTTTGTGATATCAAGAACACCTACACAAGTGGCTAGTCACGCACAAAAGTACTTCATCCGTCAGACCAATACAAATAGAAGAAAGAGGAGATCCAGCCTCTTTGACATTGTTCCTGATGAAGTTAGTCCCCCCTCTCTCTTGTAGATGTTCATGTTCACATATTTGAATAACACAAACGTTACTTGTTTTGTTTTCATCGTAAGGCTAATTAGCACTTACATGCCTTATAGTTTATCCTACGTTGCTTTTATACACCCTAAAGTTCAAGTTCTTAAAGTTGGCACTTTAGTGCCTTCAGCTATGCAAACTTAAGCATATTCCCTTGAATATTCCAATTTGATATTCACATGCTAATTTTAAAACTTTTTAACACTTAACTATTATTGAATTTACTGTTAAACCCTATGTTGCATGGGTAGGGCTGCGGGTATACGACACGACAAATTTGTAAAAGGTAGGGTACGGGGACACGACTATAAATATTTATGTACACATATATTATATATTTGAATTAATAATTTATAAAAGAACAAGGATCTAAATTAAAATTCCTATAATATTTTTATTTCTTTTATTAATTGGATTATAATCACAAGCTTTTGAACTAGACATCTAAATTACCCTTCCAAATCATAATTCAGAATCTGACTTATGTCCGAGGAGTTCAAGAGGTTGGATGTGAAGTGTAAGATATATATCTAAAAAATGTATGACTGCTGTTTTAAATTAAAACATGTATTGTCTAATTGAGTACATGCCTCAAAAAAATGTATTCAAATATGTGAGGAGTGTCCAAAGAGTTAGAGTACAGCCTTACCGGTACGTGTTCGATACGGTATGGCTTTAGATTAGAAGTACCTAGGTAACATAGGTTGAGCCTAACCTAATTTTATTTGTGCCCAATTCTATTTAATTTTATTTAAACCCCTATTCTATTTTAAATGGAATTGGGATAGGTTTAACATTAAATTTTACAAACATTAAAGGTCAAAAACTTCCAAGAATGAGAATGCAAGTATCACATGGGAATATTTAGAGAAGTATTATCATGTGTGCATAACAAAATGTATTAATGTGCCAATTTTAAAAACTTCAGGGTATATAAGTGCTGTTAGAAACAAGTGAGGGTATACAAGTGTATAGTAGGGTAAACTTCAAGGTTTTTAACTGTTAATTGGTCTAATCTTAATGGCATAATTTGACGTTTCTCTACTATTCATCTTTCTCAGGCTGCTGAGTCTCAGTTCTTTCCTGTGAATGATCAAGAATCAGATAACCATGACAATGCTCCATTGCCACCTCCAAACATGGATGAGGAATGTGAGTCAATGGATTCTAACAATTCCATTGATGGAGAGGCAACTATCCAGAACCCCGAACCTTCACAGTGCACTTACACAACCCAAGAAACTTTGCAGTGCATTTACCCTGTCATGTATCCTACATTTCTCACTCCGGTTTTGCCATATCCATTGCCTCTATGGACATGCTCCACCGCAGATACTGCAGAGAAGCGCACACATGAAGTTTTGAAGCCAACTCCTGTACTTTCCAGGGCACCTATAAATGTTGATGAACTCTTGGGCATGTCAAACTTAAGCATCGGAGAACAGATTGTTGATAAACCATCCCCACTCGTGAAAAATTCTATTCGAGACTCAGGTAGACAATCTGCTTTTCATGCCAAACCGCCGTCAAGTGGCTCAACCGTGAAATCAAGAGTCCGTCGTGAGATCAGTATACGTGGGCCCTAATACTGAGGTCTGACGTATGATGTTTAAGCATCATCTTGTTACTAGCGGGTGCTTTATAACTGTAATTTCTGTATTATGTTATTCATATGTACGTGTATGCGAATGCTGTTGTATGTGACAGTAGTCACGGCTGACTCATAAAAGTGGCCAAGTTATTCTTGATTCTTTTCGTTTCTGGTTTGTGTACTTGCTAACATGCTTTACTTGTCCGAATTAATTGGTTGAACTATTCTGCACGGCGGTTGCTGTGGGTAGTAGAGTTGGTGGCACTCTCGTTATTTATGGCTTTTATTTTTTTATTTTTATTTTTATTTTATTTTTTTGCCTTCTCCGGATAACCCTGCTTGAGATATCTCTACTCTATAGTCTTATGACTGGTAATTTTATGTTCCAGACTTTGTGATTAATCCTAAAGTAATTATTAAAAAGATGGTATGATAGTCCTGCAATTTCTTCAAGTTACACTTTGTGAAGATCATCATATCTGAACTGTCCAATAAAATAAAAGCTTATTTTTTTTCCCCACATTGATAACCTATGGTTCTAACACTTGGATATCTTAAAGTTTCAATCTCGTTTCATTTTAAAGATTTATGTCACCAACAAGGGAGTAAAAAGTGTTGTTGGGGAGTAATCAGGCCCAATTTAGTGTTTTAATGGGTCTAAGTAGAGGCTAGGAATCAATTTTAATCCAAAAGTTAAAACAACTAAGTATTTATCCTAACTCATATTTTAAACTCTATCGGTACTGTTTCTTATCCTATCTAATATGGAACTATACTCACATGCTAGTAACCTCAACAAAATGAACCGAAATCTCATACAATTTAACAAAGTTGAGATATCAATGCTGGCTTAAGGTTCACTGCACTATGAATATCAAATTCCGCGAAGAAAATTTCCAAGCTTGGTATGACAGCGAAAAACCAAGATTTCACTTTCACGACAAAACTAGTCGTACTAATTAGCGGGAGAATAACATGAACCACTATGGTGAATCGGTGATCCAAAGCACAATATGGGCATGTATTTAGATAAATTTAATTATTATATTAAAGAGCTAGAGCTATCATCAAATCCCCATCCGTAGACACTAAAAAATACCAAGAAACGAAGGAGGGTCGAACCTCGCTACAAGCACGACGATGGTCGTCACAACAACGAACCTCAGCCTCAATTCATGAAGTTTGTCTCAGCTAAATAGGACAAATAGTGTGGAGAAGAACTTGAAAAAAAAACAGATTTTTGGTCATAAGTCGACTCATGCACATGCATACGTCGACTTATGGTAAGTCGACTTATGTTTGTGTCGTAAGTCGACTTATGATCTGCTGTGGATTGTTGATTTTGGGCTCTGGCAAGTCGACTTATCAGGTTTGACAAGTCGACTTATGATCTCTTCTCCTGTTATCGTTTTTCGCTCTGCCAAGTCGACTTATGCAGACTGATAAGTCGACTTACGACGGGTTTTTTTGGAAAGTTCAGGTTCCTATTTGCAGTCGGTTTGGGTTTCTGTTTTGGTATAAATACCAATACGATTTGAGGGTTTTGTAGGAGCATATTTGGGGATTTTGGAGCACAGAAAAGAGAGATCTTTCTGAGCTATTGGTTAGGGTTATTGGTTGAGAGGTTGAGAGATTTGTTGGTGAGATTAGTTGATTCATTTGAGCGATTTGTAATCTCAATTTGTACTCTCCTTCTTTATTAGTGGAAACCCTCCCCCTTCTTGCCCTTTGAGCGATTTGTAATCTCAATTTGTACTCTCCTTCTTTATTAGTGGAAACCCTCCCCCTTCTTGCCCCGTGGACGTAGGCAATTGCCGAACCACGTTAAAATTGGTGTTTGTGTTTGTGCTTTGATATTTGGTTGTGTTTGGCCTTCTTTGATCGGCGTTTGTTTTGGTTCCTCGGCGCCGCCGTCCGTGTCAACAAGTGATATCAGAGCTCGGGCTACGCTTGGGCTATTTGGAGGAGTAGATTGCTTTGGAAGTTCGTCTAGGGCTTCGTTTGGTGATAAAGGTGAGATCTTTTTGGTAAAAATCTCGTCTTTTTCAGTTTGGATCTATTTCTCGTTTGTTTCCGCATTGGTTTGGTGGTGTTTTGAGGATTATGGCCGAGAAAGAAGGAGTTGTGGGCAGTACTTCCGGCGTAAAGACCGTCCAAAGCTTGAATATCCACTCGATGAAGATTGACGTGGAAAAATTCAATGGCACAAACAATTTTGGACTTTGGCGATGCGAAGTCATGGATGCGCTCAACGCGTAAAATTTGGAAGATACGTTGGAGTTGGACGGGAAACCGGACAATATTAATGAGAAGGTTTGGAAAAAGATGAATCGAACGGCGTGTGGTGTGATTAGGTCTTATCTCACTCAAGATCTAAAGTATGATGTGATCAATGAGACTTCTGCAAAGAAAATTTGGGAGATCCTTGAGAGCAAGTATTTGACCAAGAGTGTGGAGAATCGCTTGCATTTGAAGAGGAGGCTTTACCACTTCCAGTTGAAGAAAGGAACCTCCATTGGTGATCACATGAACCATTACACGAAGCTTCTTGCGGATTTGGCAAATGTAGATGTGGTGATTGAAGATGAGGACAAGGCGTTGTTGTTGTTGAGTTCCTTGCCCGACGAGGAATATAAGACCTTCGTTCTTACTCTTATTAATGGGAAGGCATCTCTTTCATATAGCGAGGTCACCGCTGCACTTGTGAATTATCAGCTTCGAAAGAAGGATAAGGAGACTTCGATTGAGCCGATAGCGGGGGCGTTGGTCGCAAGAGCAAAGGGTCCAAACCGTAGTGGGAGGAGCCGATAGCGGGGGCGTTGGTCGCAAGAGCAAAGGGTCCAAACCGTAGTGGGAGGTCGCAGTCTAGAGAAGCACATCTTGGAGTTCGTAAGAATCAGTGTGCCTTTTGCAAAGAGGATAGACATTGGAAAGCCGAATGCCCAAAGTTAATTGATCGAGCTGGGAAGAATAAGGGAAAAGCTATTCAAGCTTCAGAGGCGAATGTTGTCAAGGCTAGTGGCAACGATTCAGATTCGGATTCTTCGGGCTACTCATTATCTGCACTGTCATCAGTTTGTGTTGCCTACTCTACAGAGTGGATGTTGGATTCGGGGGCTACATACCATATTTTCCCTAGGAGGGATTGGTTCTCCAGCTTTCAGGAGTTAGAAAGAGGGGATTTCGTGCTCATGGGGAATGATCACAAATGCTCTATTGGTGGTATTGGTACTGTTCGGATCAGGATGAGTGACGGGGTGATTCGGGAGTTGGTTGGAGTGAGGTTCGTTCCTCAGTTGAAGAAGAACATCATTTCACTTGGAGCTTTGGAGGCAGCTGGCTATAGGGTGACCTTGGCGGATGCACGCTTGAAGGTTACATTTGGGTCCATCGTTTTGTAGTTTCCGCAGTTGATGATTGTTCTAGGCATTATTGGGTCGCGACCAGTTCCCGTTGGTGTAAAGTCTTAGAAGTCAACAACAATTAGAAGAAGTGTATTGGCAGAAAGGTAACTCGTTGTTCTAGATTTGGTAGGGGTCCTTTCTTGCGTTTGTGCCGAGCTCACGGCAATAGGAGACACTTTATTGGTGTGGAGACTTTGGGGCGACGAGATGAGATGATAGTTTCGATGGGTCGTTCCTTTCTGGAGGAGGATCGGCGTTGGTTGTCGAGCATTGGTTCTGGAGCTTCGACATATTTAGGTCATCTTAGTCACAGGTCGCCGACTGCTGCATTAGGAGTTATTGGATCAGGTGGAGCTGCTTCAGATTTTGGGTTGCGTCGGATATTTGGATACCCAGCATTTGGTCACATCGAGGATGTGAGATTTGATCCGATCGCGCGTTTGGGGTTCGGAGGCTCAGTTGATTATCGTTTGCTCGGCAGGTGGAGAGTGTTGATCAGGTCGTTTGGATATCGCAGCAGGTGGAGAGTGATGCTACTCCATATTGGGTGGAGATTACTCCACGTACTGCAGATCATACTGCGTCATTTGGGATTCCAGCTGAGGTGACACAGGTTGGGGATCATTTGATTTCGGATGCAGATGATGGATTGGTTTTGGATTCGGTTGCTGCTGGTGGACATGATTTGGATACGGCCATTGGTTCACCTCATATGGAGGTGTTTGATTTGTATTAGTTTGGGGCCGCTATCAGTTACAGATCCGTCGGCGATATTAGGGAAGAGTTGCATACTTTTCTATTTGTTTGAGGGCCTTTGGAGGCCGTTTGGGTGAACTACGTGAATGCTTGATTCCTTGGGCAAGAGGATACATAGGCAGTCTTTATGATGCAGGCGATTTGGTGAGCGACATCGACATTTGGGGTGAGTGTTCGCACTCCCATTTGGGTCTCAACATGTGAGGCATTTGTTTGGTTGGTGTCGGCTCAGTTTTGGGAAAACTTCGCCGAGGTGGAGAATTGTGGAGAAGAACTTGAAAAAAAGCAGATTTTTGGTCATAAGTCGACTCATGCACAGACATAAGTCGACTTATGGTAAGTCGACTTATGTTTGTATCATAAGTCGACTTACGATCTGCTGTGGATTGTTAATTTTGGGCTCTGGCAAGTCGACTTATCAGGTTTGACAAGTCGACTTATGATCTCTTCTCCAGTTGTCGTTTTTCGCGCTGCCAAGTCGACTTATGCAGACTGATAAGTCGACTTACGATGGGTTTTTTTGGAAAGTTCAGGTTCCTATTTGCAGTCTGTTTGGGTTTCTGTTTTGGTATAAATACCAATACGATTTGAGGGTTTTGTAGGAGCATATTTGGGGATTTTGGAGCACAGAAAAGAGAGATCTTTCTGAGCTATTGGTTAGGGTTATTGGTTGAGAGGTTGAGAGATTTGTTGGTGAGATTAGTTGGTTCATTTGAGCGATTTGTAATCTCAATTTGTACTCTCCTTCTCTATTAGTGGAAACCCTCCCCCTTCTTGCCCCGTGGACGTAGGCAATTGCCGAACCACGTTAAAATTGGTGTTTGTGTTTGTGCATTGATATTTGGTTGTTTTTGGCCTTCTTTGATCGGCGTTTGTTTTGGTTCCTCGGCGCCGCCGTCCGTGTCAACAAATAGCACCTCACCCCTCAGAAGACGAACTTCGTCATTGAAGACGAAGTTCACCCAGAAACGAAGTTCGCCATTGAAGACGAAGTTCATCAGAAACAAAGTTCGTCATCGAAGATGAAGTTCGTCCATAAACGAAGTTCGTCATTGAAGATGAAGTTCACTGTTGTCATTATTGATGAACCTCATGTATAGCCGTTATTGACAAACCTCGTCTGTCACCATTTTCAGAGGCTACATTTAAGGAATGTTAATGACCAATAACTAACCCATTTAAGAAGAGTTAATGACCACTAACTCACCCATTTAAATGAGAGTTAATAATCACTAACTCTCTCATTTTAAGGGGAGTTAAAGCCCATTAACTCACTCCATAATGCTTCTAAGCCTATAAATATGCATGATCAATGTTTGCGTCAAAAGTTGGTTTCGTTGTGGAATTCATTATATCTTCGGTCGATTACAATAAATTCAAAAGAAATAGTCTTTTTATAAGACTTCTTTTACACAACAAAAGGAAAATTACAACTCTTGAGAAACAAACGCAGGACCGTTGTTTGGATCGCTGCTTGCGTGGGATCTTTGCCTGTGCCGGGAGCGCTTTGACTCGTGGACCACCAAATCACAGATTCTGATTGAACCGTGAGGGGTTTAATGATTCTTCCTTCGTTTATCGAAGTAAGAATTTGAAGCGAATATCTTATCGATGTAAGATGTTCACTCTTCCAAAGATCAAGTCTGAGCTTAGATCTCTAGGACTCGCTAGAAGCTTCTTGAGGATGTTTGTGAAGAAGGAAGACTCTCTCTCTTGCTCTAATTCACCAAAACTCAAGGCTCTCTGCTCTAATCTCTCTGGAAAATGCTCAGCCCCCCGTCAATGATGTCCATAGGGGGGTATTTATAGCCTCCTTGGACAATAACTGAAGAAATAGCCGATCAACGACTATCCCTTTGACCGCGACATCCCGGACTGCAGCGGCTATTGGCGCGGCAGCATGAACTGCAGCGGCCACAGGGGCAGTTACCAGCACGTTCCATCGTGCTTGAAACTGTCCTCCCACGACTTTTAACCACCTTTTTCGTGGTTTAACTGCTTGTACACGTCAGCACACGTTCTATTTCTGATACGCCGCCACGTAGACTTCACATAATCATCACATAACTACCTCGTAACCGCTGTAGCATCCCCTATAGTAGCCGCGGCACCATGGATTGCCGCGCCCAAGCCGCGGCACTATGAACTGCCGCGTCTTAGCCGCGGCACTATGAGCTGCCGCGCTGTAGCCGCGGCACCATGAGCTGCCGCGCCCACACGCTGTAGTTTGCATTGTTCTGTGAATTCACATTGTTTTATGTTGATTCACAGATCCTTTTGCTTCCTTTGGGCTTGTATGATCTCCCATGACTTAGATACTGATGTTTATCACCTTCTCTTTGTCTTGAGTGATATTTGGATGTCTGTAAGCATTTTTGACGTCTACAGATACCCCCTCCAAAGTATCACAGACTCATCATTTTGAAGAGGAGTCTGGGACACTTTGGATATGATAAGTTTTCCTTGCAATTTCTTTAGTACTTGGTTGAGGAAATTGCGTAGAACGGTTTGTGAATGGCTTCAATCCTTGACTTCTTCATCTTTTAGCCTATTCAGCGCTTTGTAGAATAGCTAAAATTCCTCCGGTGCTGCGTTTATCGCGTGACCGTTGTCGAAGTCTTGAATTTGAACTGCCGTCGAAGAATAGAGAAATAGTTTATACTCATATGCTCTATTGGAGTGTTCGGGAAATAGTGTAACCTCATATACCCGTTGGGAGGTAATCAGGTTATTCTTAAGAATATTTTGAGTAATATTCTCCAGAAACTTCCTGTTGAGATTAGGGAAATAGTTTAGACTCGTATACCTATTGGAGTATTCTGGTCTCTTGTTTGTTGGTAGAGATGAACCCGATAATGGAGAGGAAGAATTTTATATTCTGTCTCCTGGTCTCTTGTTTGTTGGTAGAGATGAACCCGATGATGGAGAGGAAGAATTTTATATTCTATCTCCTGGTCTCTTGTTTGTTGGTAGAGATGAACCCGATGATGGAGAGGAAGAATTTTATATTCTATCTCCTGGTCTCTTGTTTGTTGGTAGAGATGAACCCGATGATGGAGAGGAAGAATTTTATATTCTATCTCCTGGTCTCTTGTTTGTTGGTAGAGATGAACCCGATGATGGAGAGGAAGAATTTTATATTCTATCTCCTGGTCTCTTGTTTGTTGGTAGAGATGAACCCGATGATGGAGAGGAAGAATTTTATATTCTATCTCCTGGTCTCTTGTTTGTTGGTAGAGATAAACCCAAAATCGGAGAGAAAGAATTTTATATTCTATCTCCTGGAGTAAAGAAACTCAAAGTGGGATCTCCACTTAGAGAATCTGGATTGGTTTGAATAATCCTAACTGTCATAAGGTTTGATTACTCAATTCAAAAGTGGACCCTTCGTTCGCAAAAAATGAATCGAAAGGAGATTTTGGTTGTGGTCCTAACTGTAGTAAGGTTTGACCAAGTGGGAGTTCTGAGATGTTGGTAGAGATGAACCCGATGATGGAGAGGAAGAATTTTATATTCTATCTCCTGGTCTCTTGTTTGTTGGTAGAGATGAACCCGATAATGGAGAGGAAGAATTTTATATTCTGTCTCCTGGTCTCTTGTTTGTTGGTAGAGATGAACCCGATGATGGAGAGGAAGAATTTTATATTCTATCTCCTGGTCTCTTGTTTGTTGGTAGAGATGAACCCGATGATGGAGAGGAAGAATTTTATATTCTATCTCCTGGTCTCTTGTTTGTTGGTAGAGATGAACCCGATGATGGAGAGGAAGAATTTTATATTCTATCTCCTGGTCTCTTGTTTGTTGGTAGAGATGAACCCGATGATGGAGAGGAAGAATTTTATATTCTATCTCCTGGTCTCTTGTTTGTTGGTAGAGATGAACCCGATGATGGAGAGGAAGAATTTTATATTCTATCTCCTGGTCTCTTGTTTGTTGGTAGAGATAAACCCGATGATGGAGAGGAAGAATTTTATATTCTATCTCCTGGTCTCTTGTTTGTTGGTAGAGATGAACCCGGAATCGGAGAGGAAGAATTTTATATTCTATCTCCTGGTACAAAGGAAATTTAAATTGGGATTTCTATTCAGAGAATCTGAATAAGGTTTGATCAATTGAGATTGGAAGCAATCTTAACTTTTATAGTTTTGATTGCACAAATCGAAGCTGGACCTCTCGTTCATGGAAGGAATCGAAAGGGGATTTTGGTTTTGGTCCTAACTGTAGTAAGGTTTGACCAAGTTGGAGTTTTGAGACGATCCTAACTGTTTAAAGGTTTGATCGTTCAATTTGTGGACCTCTCGTTCATGGAACGAATCGAGAGGGGATTTTGGCTTTGGTCCTAACTGTTTAAAGGTTTGACCAAGATGGGAATTTGAGACGATCCTAACTGTTTAAAGGTTTGATCGTTCAATTTGTGGACCTCTCGTTCATGGAACGAATCGAGAGGGGATTTTGGCTTTGGTCCTAACTGTTTAAAGGTTTGACCAAGATGGGGATTTGAGACGATCCTAACTGTTTAAAGGTTTGATCGTTCAATTTGTGGACCTCTCGTTCATGGAACGAATCGAGAGGGGATTTTGGCTTTGGTCCTAACTGTTTAAAGGTTTGACCAAAGGAGGGTTTGAGAGGGAAGATTGATCCAACGAAGTGATCGAATCTCATCTCAGCAAATGAATATTCGGAAATCACCGTGGGGATGTAGTGTTTAACACTTTGTTTGTAATGATCGGGTTATTCCTAAGAAAATTACATATAGCATTCTTTCGGGAACTTCCGTTACATGAACCATCCACCCCCAGCTTTTTCTTGTGAAACTGAGTTTATCATTATGTTTAGCTATATGATCGGGTTATCCTTAAAAGTACCATGCATGGCATTCTTCAGGAACTTCCCGTGAAAGAAAGGAAATAGTTTAGACTCATATACCTGTTGGAGTATTAAGGAGCAGTTTATACTCGTATACTTTTCGGAGTGAGGGGAAACAGTTTATACTCGTGTACCCAATGGAGTTTTATGGTCGTCTTTACTCGACTTCTTTCGTCGTTATGACGCCGGAGTCAATTAGGGCTTGGATCTTGTTTTTGAGTCCAAAGCAAATCTCAGTGGGATGAAGAACCCTTCTGTGGTACGCACAGTAATTTGGATCCATAATCATTTTAGCACCATCCTGATCTTTAATAGGTGGTAGCTCGATTTTGTCATTAGCGAGGAGGTATTCCAAGATGGCTGGAGCTTCATCATCTTCGAAAGAATATTCCTTTTGAAACCTCGGATCGAGAGTCGCATTCTCAATGATTGCAGATGTCATTGGTTGGCCTCTCTCAGCTTTCTTTCTTTTAAGAAAGTGCTCAGCTTGTTCACCCCGAGATTTTAACTCCTTCCAAGTTGTGGATGGCACGACCCCCAGAGCTTCCAGGACATCGATGGAGAGGTTATTGTGGCATGTTTGCAGGATGAACTCCTCTGTAATAGGATCTCTGCAATTCATCGCCATGTTACGGAAACGCTTGACAAAATTGTCGACTGACTCTCCGTCTTTTTGCTTCTCATCCAAAAGAGTTCCGATTGACACTTCGGTGTCATCATCGAAGAAGTTGCTGAGGAACAAACTTTCCATGTCATCCCAGCAATTGATGCTCCCTGGCTTGAGCCGTCGGTACCAATCGAAGGCGGGCCCACGAAGGGTGCCAACGAATGACCGGATCATTAAGGCCTCGTTTCCAGAGATTATGCCCAAATGAGACTTGAAATAAATCAAGTGTTGAATCGGCGAACTCTTCCCTTCAAACGGTGTGAAGTTAATCAGATTGAATTTGGTCGGGTATGGTATTGAATCCCATTCCCTCGGATAAGGACATGGAATACCCGTCTTCTTAACTTCTTGAGCCGTCATCAAAGCATTGATTTTGTCTTCAAGTTTTTGCATTTTCCCGTCATCGTCTTCATTTCTTTCTGAATGATGTCGAGTAAAGATAATTGGACCACCCCCAGTGAGAGGTGCTATTGAACCACCCCCAATATCGTTATTGGGAGGATCCGTTAAACCACCCCCAGCGTTATTGTCATTGGGAGGTGTATCAGCCATAATGACTTCATCCACCTCTGGATCACTGTCCTCTACAACATTCCGAGTGTGGTGGCTGGATTCAAGTCGCTGATTGGACTCAGGAGGTTGAGGCTGTTGAGTTAACAGTTCTCTCATTTGTTGGATAGCCAACTTCATTTCTGTCTTCACTTCAGCTCTAATTTCTTCACGTTGTTTGGCTAGAGCTTCCTGAAGTATTTGAGTGAACTGATCAGCAGTGATTGTGAATACTTCTCTGATTTGTCCTGTGCTAGACATTGTATCATCAGAAGCGATTGCAGAATAAGTGTCCGAGAATTCATCCTCCGAGGACATTCCTTCTTGCATTCTCTTGTAGTCTCTGCGTCTGATAGCTCCTAATTGGAGTCGAGACATCCTTTGAGCAATTCTTGGATTGACTTTTCCTTTCGGGGAAAAGTCGGGATTTGAGTCACTTGAATGCTGTTTAGACTTTCTTCTATCAGCTACGTTGATGGTGACTTCAGGGAATTCATCATTTTGGGCAGCTGATTTTCTTTTGCGGAAATGTCTCAGCTTAGGCTTTGATAATGCAGAGACTTTTCGTGGGATGATTTCTCGTTTGAAACAGTCACATTCTGATAATGCTGTTTTGACGAGTCGTGCACAGGAACAACGAGAGTTTATCTCTCGAATAACTCTCTTTCGAAAATTATTCACAACCTCAATTTGATAATACGATTCATTGGTATGATTGCCAAAAAATCGTATCGTCTGTTGGTATGATCTCCCAGGTATGACGATATCATTTGGTGAATGCGTCTTCTTCTGGGAGTATAAAACCTTGTTGGCATTCTCAGGACAATTTATTTTTGTCTTTGAGCGATCCAAGGTTATGTCGGGAGTCGCACGTTTAGAACCACCCCCTTGTGGGTATGGAGTCTTAACGGGCTCCGAATGCTGATTTTGCATAAGTCCAGACTTTGGAATCCAAACTTGGCGGAGTTTCGGTGGTTCTTTGGTCACCGTTTCCTTCCTCCTTTCTCGTCTTTGTTGTAAGAGAGCACGGGCATGAACAACGTTTGCACGACGTTTTTGTATACGTTCTTGGAGGGTCGAACGAGCCCTTTTGATGAGTGTCCATTCCTCCGTTGTGAATTGTGCAGAAACGTGAGTAGTTCGTCGTTGCGTTGAACGAACCACTTGTTGTTTCCTCGACTCTAAGTCCGCATAATAACGAACTCCGTCGGTTTGTTCAAATGCCTTAGCTATTTGACGAGCAAGACGCTGACGCTGTCTCTGACGAGCTCTTTTCGTCAATGTCGTCGGGCTTTGATTCGATGACTCTTCAATTAGATAAGAGCCATTTTGAGCAGAGGTGTTGCGAGTGAAATTCTCAGCAACAATCAAGCGAGAGTCTTCATTTTGTGCCTTCTTTGGCATGTAAGTCTTCCTCAATTGTGAGATCCTCTTATACTTGCGAGACAATGAAGATCTTGAAGAGGATGATGAGAGATATTCCTCAAATTTGGTTTGGTCGAATTCGTATTCGACCATGGATTCAACTGGAATCTTGATCGGCTGCGACACGACGGTCTCGGCAGCGAGACCGTTGGCTCCCACTGTGGTCGCCAGCTTGTTTGCGTCAAAAGTTGGTTTCGTTGTGGAATTCATTATATCTTCGGTCGATTACAATAAATTCAAAAGAAATAGTCTTTTTATAAGACTTTTTTTACACAACAAAAGGAAAATTACAACTTTTTAGAAACAAACGCAGGATCGTTGTTTGGATCGCTGCTTGCGTGGGATCTTTGCCTGTGCCGGGAGCGCTTTGACTCGTGGACCACCAAATCACAGATTCTGATTGAACCGTGAGGGGTTTAATGATTCTTCCTTCGTTTATCGAAGTAAGAATTTGAAGCGAATATCTTATCGATGTAAGATGTTCACTCTTCCAAAGATCAAGTCTGAGCTTAGATCTCTAGGACTCGCTAGAAGCTTCTTGAGGATGTTTGTGAAGAAGGAAGACTCTCTCTCTTGCTCTAATTCACCAAAACTCAAGGCTCTCTGCTCTAATCTCTCTGGAAAATGCTCAGCCCCCCGTCAATGATGTCCATAGGGGGGTATTTATAGCCTCCTTGGACAATAACTGAAGAAATAGCCGATCAACGACTATCCCTTTGACCGCGACATCCCGGACTGCAGCGGCTATTGGCGCGGCAGCATGAACTGCAGCGGCCACAGGGGCAGTTACCAGCACGTTCCATCGTGCTTGAAACTGTCCTCCCACGACTTTTAACCACCTTTTTCGTGGTTTAACTGCTTGTACACGTCAGCACACGTTCTATTTCTGATACGCCGCCACGTAGACTTCACATAATCATCACATAACTACCTCGTAACCGCTGTAGCATCCCCTATAGTAGCCGCGGCACCATGGATTGCCGCGCCCAAGCCGCGGCACTATGAACTGCCGCGTCTTAGCCGCGGCACTATGAGCTGCCGCGCTGTAGCCGCGGCACCATGAGCTGCCGCGCCCACACGCTGTAGTTTGCATTGTTCTGTGAATTCACATTGTTTTATGTTGATTCACAGATCCTTTTGCTTCCTTTGGGCTTGTATGATCTCCCATGACTTAGATACTGATGTTTATCACCTTCTCTTTGTCTTGAGTGATATTTGGATGTCTGTAAGCATTTTTGACGTCTACAATCAACATGAAAGAAATGAAGGAGTATTGAGAGGCTAGTCAAAAAGCCTGTCTCTCCTCTACTCTCATTAAGCTTCATAGATCATTATCATCGGTTAATCATTTGGCCTTATGGGCACTAAAAATGCCAAGAGATAAAAGAGTGTCGAGGCTCACTCAAACATGACGAGGTTCATCACAATGGCGAACCTCGTCTTAGTCAAAGACGAAGCTTGCCACACAGCGTGGCTAGCCACACAGCAATGCTTGACATCAAAAGACGAAGCTCGTCATTGGAAACGAGGTTCGAAGTTCATCATTGAAGAGAAGATCGTCAGTGAAGATGAAACTCGTCAAAGGAAGTTCACAAGACTTGCTACACAATTGGACTCAGCTATTGAAGACGAAGTTCGTTAGTGAATACGAAGTTCGTTAGTGAAGACAAAACTTGTCAGACGAAGTCAGTGAAGACAAAATTCGTCAAGAGAAGCTCGCCATACTACGAGGCTAGATTTAGTAGATGAACCTTGCCGTGTATTGAGACTCGTCTAATCTGACGAACCTCGCCACACAGCGAGGCTTGTCATCCATGTGAAGTTCAACCGTAACGGTCACGAGGACTCAATCAGCCACGTGGGCTAAATTGCAGGAGGCAGTTACACCCTCTACCCACGATTTTAGCACATCAGCTACGTGCTAAAGCCCTATAAATAGCCATGAATAGATATGAAGAAGGGAGGGGGATGATTAGATATTCCAAGCGAAGCTCTCGTGCATAAGCTTAAAATCCGAACCTCAGTTCTTGTAGCCGAAGCCATCGTCAGAAGCTTTTGTGATCTGTTTCTGATCGTCAACGAGAAGCAATCTCGACTAAAGCATCGAGTGAAGCATCGAGTGAAGCATCCTCTCGCCACCTAGAATCCACCTCAATTAAAAGGGAAGTCAAATCTATATTCTCTTCCTCTGTAATCGAAAGAGTGAGTGATTGTAAAAGGTTCTTACCAAGCGATAGAACCTAGTCTTAAAATAAGAATCAATCAACTTTAATTTTTTGACCATACAGAAGAGGGCGACTACAGTGAGAGAAACCGTTCTTTCTGACGAACTGGTGGTGGTGCAATCAGATCAGATCGCGATGGGAACCGAGGTTGAAACTTTTGTCATCGAGTTTGACCAATCCAAGTATGAGGACTTCCTCTCCTCTGGAATTTCAAGTCCTACAAAGGCACGTAAGTACTATAGAGTCTCGTATGAGACTTCAGCCCATGTGGCTTCTAACCATTCCACTCGAGTTAATCTCGAAGAGGAATCTCAGCCTCTGACTAATGAGGCTCTGAAAACTAGCCTCCATGCTAAGAGGTGAGTTGTTAAGCAACCTCGTAAAATATTAGTTGCTACTGTTGAGCAACCTCGCCAAACTTTGGTACTGCAAAACCCGCTGTTAAGTCACTTTCAAGGCGTGCAAGACAACGTCAACGTTAGAATCGGGCTCGCCGCAATGCTCAAGCCTTGGTCTCGTTGGACGGTTTCCACTATCGGCCACGAGATAATACATATAAGGCCCACAAGCCTCCTGAAGGTCAATCAACCGAAGTGCATCACAATGATGAACTTCACTCCTGCATCCAAGTGTGCTCGAATGACGAACCTTGTCTTCAACACCAGGCTCGTTTGAAATAACCATTGTAAGCTCGCCCTGCTATTCGAGCTGACAAGATTCAGGCTCGTTGAAATGATAGGCCTCGCCCATGCATCCCAATATGCTCAGCTGATGAACCTCACTTTCAACATGAGGCTCGTCCAAAACAACTAGTACAAGTTTACCCTCAGGCTCGACGAAATGATGAACCTCGTCGAAAAGACGAATCTCACCTTCAACCTCGGACTAGCACTATTACAGAGAAACATTCAAGGGTCCAAGACGAGGTTCAACCCAGATGACAAATCCATCCCTGGAACCAAGTTCGTCTGGCTGACAAACCTCGCATGAAACATGAGGTTCGCCTAACACTTAGAGATTCTTTCTCATGCACTACTAAGTTATCGGAGCTGACTAGGGGTGGCCCTGATACTGATCTCCATGATTATCTGGTTCGCAAACACAGTATGAGTCAAATGCAGTCTCACTGCAATTATGAAAAGCTCATTTTTGTGGTGCTTTCCCAATGTCAATGTGGAGGATTGGCACCTAAGCCTTCAGTCTTTGAGCGGTTATCTGAACCGTCAACAATTTTACCATCCCGAAGAAGGCGCTTTCATCCCAGGAAGAAAGTTCCCAAGAATGAATATGCCTAAGTCACGATCAACATGGTTAGCAAATGCAAGAACAAAGCTTCAGTTGATTCTTCTGAATCCTTCGATCCTGAGTACTCTCCAGGACTGGGTGAAATGCTTATTGAGGGGCAAGGTGTCTATCGGCATAGTCGTACCTGTACCGGTATGGTGATTCCATTGGATTACCGATGATTAGCGGGCATTACAGAGGAGGCTGATGAAGAGCCTGAAAACTCAGCCATCGTAACCTCTTAGTCTTCTAGTACCGATCAAAGTGAACAGACGAGTGCTCACATGGCCGTCAATGATGAAGACATGGCAAGGAGGTTGGAAGAACAACAATCAACTATCCTCCAAACAACAAGAGTCTATCGGGCGCTTAGAAGAAATGGTGGACAAACTCCTCAAGGAGGAGAAGAAGAAGAAATCTACCATCAAAGCCTTAGGATCAAGACACCGGCGACCTTCACGCAGTGCTAGGGAATCTAGCCGTCAAACCAAGATGATAATAATGAAGAGGATGAGAGTGAGGAAATTTTCAAAATTCATTCTGAGTCGTCCGAAGCTAAGTCCAACCCTCGTAAGAAAGAGCGAGATCAGAAGTTGGACGACTTTCAGAAGCAGTTTGATTCTTTGAAGCTTTAGAGAGACTTCAGAGAACTAGGGCTAGTTAGACCATATCCTGCTTAATGGGATGCTGTCCCCTATCCTCCGAAGTTCAAACCACTCAACCTACTACAATTCGATGGCAATGGTTCTCCTATCCAGCATGTTTACTACTTCCAGACGCAAACTGAATACATAGTGGAGAATGATCCCATTATGATTCGACTGTTCATTAGCACCCTCAAAGGAGTCTCTTTTGAATGGTTTTGTAAGCTGGAACCAGGTTCCATCAAATCTTGGGCTGATATGGAAATGCTCTTCATGGCCAGATTCTTTGACGATGACACAGAAGTATTCATGGTCATCCTGCTAGCTGAAAGCAACAGAAGAAGAAAGAGTCTGTCAGCAACTTTTGTCAAAAGATTTAGAAATCGGTCACTGCATTGCCGTGATCAAATCTCTAAAAATACATTGATTGAGATGTACCGCAGCAATCTCTCGATCCATATTTTTTCTAAGATTGGAGCAGTGGAGACCCAGACTTGGAAAGAACTTGTTCGCCAAGGTGAACAGGTCGAAAACATGCGCAAAAGGCTAGATGTCGAGGAGCCACATGAACCCCAAAGAGGGGGTAATCAGAGCGACTTCACCCCTCAGAAATAATCAAAGGGTAAGGAGACTTTGGTAGTGGAAACCATTTCCTCTCCTAAATCTTCTTTGAAGCAGAAGGGCAAATCTTCGGATAGCCGCTTCCAGCAGAAGTACGACTTTAACGATGAGCAGGTCGTACCAATCCTCAAATCCTTAGAGAAAGAGGAATGTTAATTACTTACAATTTATCTTTTAAAAAATTGCTAAATTTCTCAATTAGGGGTGAGCATAGTTCGATGCAAACCAATTAAACTGATCGAACTGATGGAATTTCGACGGTCTAGTCTGATTCGGTTATGGAATATTGTTGGTGACGGAGAGAAACAAGAAGGGGATAATTCTCGTGGGCAATAAGTTGACTATTGTTTTTGATTTCAATGTCTGATGTCTTAATGAATATGTAGTTGAGGAGTGTACAAAAAAGATAAATTAGTAAGAAAAAAGGCAAATTTAGATCTTATGAACTCTTTAGGACTTTTCTCTACAATAAATTTCATTTTCTCATAGAGTTTTCATTTAAAGTTAACTTCATATAAACAGCATGCATGTGGCATTACTCCCTACTATATGCGAGAAACCATTATGTACTCTTACAACATATAGTCTACATAATTAGTTTGGCAACTCCATTCTAAACTCGTTTTAATCTAAACCAGTTCAGTTCTGAACTCTAAAATAAAGACGGACTAGTTAATTAGTTTTAAGTCAAAAATTGGCCCAACAAAACCGATTCAGGTTAATAAGCAAGACTCTTCAACCATGGTTTGGAGTAGATTGGATAGAACTTTGGTGAATGATTCCTGGATTCACAATTACAACTCAAGCTTTGTAGAGTTCTTGCTTCCTAATTTTTCAGATCACTTCCCAGCCTTGGTATCTATCTATGAGGAAGAAGTTGGGGGAAAGAAACCTTTTAAAATTTTCAAGATGTGGACAAAGCATGAAGAGTTTCTACCCACAGTTGTTTTCGTCGAAAGTTGGTTTTATTGTGGAATTCATTATATCTTTAGTCGATTACAACAAATTCAAAAAGAAATGGTCTTTTTATAAGACCTCTCTTACACAACAAACAGAAAATTACAACTCTCTAGAAAATAACACAGAAATTGTTTATCAACTCCTGCTTTTATAGGATCTTTGCCTGTGTCGGGGATGTGTTAACCCGTGGACCACCAAATCACAGATTCTAGTTGAATCGTGAAGGTTTTGGGGATTCTTTCTTCGTTTATTGACGTAAGAATTTGAAGCGAATATCATATCGATGTAAGATGTCCACTCTTCTAAAGATCAAGTCAGAGCTTAGATCTCTAGGAATCGCCAAAAGCTTATCGATGTAAGATGTCCACTCTTCTAAAGATCAAGTCAGAGCTTAGATCTCTAGGAATCGCCAAAAGCTTCTTGAGGATGTTTGTGGCTTAGATCTCTAGGAATCGCCAAAAGCTTCTTGAGGATGTTTGTGAAGAATGAAGACTCTCTCGCTTGATCTAATTCACCAAAAAGCTCAAGTCTCTCTGCCTTAATTGCTCTCCCTGCATGGCTCTTTTTTCCATGTATATGGAGGTATTTATAGTGATAAAGGTACATAACTGCTAAAATGGGGGTGAAATAACCAACCAGCCATATTCCCTTTGGGCGCGTCAGTCAGAGGTGGCGCGGTTGAAGAAGTGCTTTTGGCGCGGCAGTCATAGGTGGCGCGGCTGAAGAAAAATCTTTGGCGCGGCAGCCAGGAGTGACGCGGCTAAAGGAGCGGTTACCACTCCGTTTTTTGTAACCGCCATCCCACGACTTTTAACTCCTTAAATGCCACGATTTTCATGGGTAGTGGGCATGATTTTCGCTCGTAACTGCTTTCCTCACATTCATAAGTAACCTCCAGCAGTTAATAAACCATGTGGGCCGTATAAAACTCGAGAAAACTGTCAAAAATGACGTTTTCAGCTTCTCAGTGGGCGCGGCAGTGGGCAGTGACGCACATTGCCGTGGCAGTTACCACTGTCGTGTACCTCCCGGGTATTTTAGCTCTAACTTCTTCATCCGATATCAGAATAAGGTGATCTAAGATGCGTTAGAAAGCTGATGAAGAGATCTACAACTTTTGTATTTTAAGCTTCTTCAGATTTGTATCATATTATGTCTTAAATGTGTGATACATTTCTGCGGTAGTCGTCACTGACGCGCACCTCCAAGACCGTTCGCGCTGTCTCGGGTATTTTGGCTCTAACTTCCTCGTCCGATGTCAGAATAAGGTGATCCAAGATGCGTTGAAAAGCTAACGAAGAGATATACAACTTCCCATAGGTGTGTTACTCTCTTTACTTGCGCGTTACCTTGTACTTCCGTGCTATTACCGCGGCAGTCGCCGCTGACACGCACCTCCGAGGCAGTTTGTGCTGTCTTGGGTATTTTGGCTCTAACTTCCTCGTCCGATATCAGAATGAGGTAATCCAAGATGCATTAGAAAGCTAACGAAGAGATCTACAAATTTCCATTAGCGTGTCACTCTTTTTGTTTGCGCATCACTTTCCACTATCGCGTCTATGCGTGTCAGTGTACCTTGTTGCCCACCTCCGAGACAGTTTGCGTTGTCTCGAATATTTTGGCTCTAACTCCCTCGTCTGATGTCGGAATGAGGTGATCCAAGATGCGTTGGAAAGCTATCAAAGAGTTCTACAACTTCCCATAGGCGCGGCACTCTGTTTGTGTGCACAACACCTTCCACTGCCGCACCTATGCGCGTCAGTGTTCCTTATCGCGGGTGTACATATTGTTCTTCTATGGTGTTTCACATGTTGTTTTGCTTCTTTTGGCTTTGGATGATCTCCTCTGACATAGATAGGGATATTCATACCTATAGATATTTTTAGACGCCTACAGATACCCCTTCCAAAGTATCTCAGACTTATTCTTTTATAGAGGAGTCTGGGATACTTTGGATAAGATAGGTCTTACTTGCAATCCCTTCAGCACTTAGTTAAAGAGATCATGTAGAAAGACCTGTAAGCGGCTTAAACTCTTGATTTTTTTCATCTTTTGGTCTACTCAGTGCTTTGTAGAGTAGCTAAAATTCTTCCGGTAATGCGTTTATCGCTTGACCATTGTCGAAATCTTGAACTGAAACTGATGTTTTGATTTATGAATTAGCTCTTATCGTTGAACTGATGTTGAACTGATTGTCTTCATTGGGAATTCATATCTGGATCGCAGCTGAATCCCCTGAGATCATCCATTGGACTTTTTTCCTTGACCTTATTTTGGCGAAAATCATTGACGCGTTAACGGACGTTAACACAGTTTATCCTCGTGCGTTTACTGGAGTCTACACAGTTTAAGCTCTTAAGGCATTGGAGCATGGGGGAGTAGTTTAGGCTGCAGGACCAATTGTTCAGGTTGGTTCATTTGCAGGTATGGATTTTATTCTGAGTTTGTCAGATAATCTAGTCACGAGACCAACTAATGAAGCTGGTGCGTTATTGACTATTGTATTTATAGGATTTTTGGCAAACCTTCAGCCATCAATGGAATTGATGAGCCTTTACCGATTACCGTTTGAATCGAGCTAGCATGCAGATTGTTTAAGTCTGTTCTGCATGTAACATTATGCTAAGAGAATAAACTCTCTTAGACTTGGTGCTATGATGTTGAATACATAGAATTTGTCATTTTCACGGGAACGGGCCACCCGACAACGCGTATTAGGCGTAGGCTTATCTCTAATAAGGGATCGAGATAAAGTCCCCCATGCATCAAACATGGATTTGGAAATGTTGATGGGTTACGTCTTTTCGATGAAAAGATGAACCCAACACTAGAGAGGAAGAATTTTATATTCTATCTCCTGGTCTCTTTTTTTGTTGGTAGAGATGAACCCGATACTCGAGAGGAAGAATTTTATATTCTATCTTCTGGTCTCTTTTTTGTTGGTAGAGATGAACCCGATACTGGAGAGGAAGAATTTTATATTCTATCTCCTGGTCTCTTTTTTATTGGTAGAGATGAACCCCATATTGGAGAGGAAGAATTTTATATTCTATCTCCTGGTCTCTTTTTTATTGGTAGAGATGAACCCGATACTGGAGAGGAAGAATTTTATATTCTATCTCCTGGTCTCTTTTTTATTGGTAGAGATGAACCCGATACTGGAGAGGAAGAATTTTATATTCTATCTCCTGGTCTCTTTTTTATTGGTAGAGATGAACCCGATACTAAAGAGGAAGAATTTTATATTCTATCTCCTGGTGTAAAAGAAACTCAAAGTGGGATCTCCACATTGAGAATCCGAAAAGGTAAAACTAAGAGTGGGATCTCCACTCTGAGAATCTGAAAGATTTTGATAACCCTAACAGTCGGAAGATTTGATTACCTAAACTGAAGGTGAGTTTCCCATTTATCGAGATAAAATTCTAACTTCGGCCCTAACTGTTTAAAGGTTTGGCCGAGAGGAGAATGTGTGGAAACCTTTCATTTATCGAGAGGTGATTCCGATTTTGGTCCTAACTATTTAAAAGTTTGACCGAGCGGGGGTTTGAGACGATCCTAACCGTTTAAAGATTTGATTGTTCAATTTGTGGACCTCTCGTTCATGGAACGAATCGAGAGGGGATTTTGGCTTTGGTCCTAACTGTTTAAATGTTTGACCGAGTGGAAATTTGAGACGATCCTAATCGTTTAAATGTTTGATCATTCAATTTGAGTGGACCTCTCGTTCATAGAAGGAATCGAAAGGGGATTTTGGTTGTGGTCCTAACTGTTTAAAGGGTTGATCGAGTGGGGGTTTGAGACGATCCTAACCATTTAAAGATTTGATCGTTCAATTTGTGGACCTCTCGTTCATGGAACGAATCGAAAGGGGATTTTAGCTTTGGTCCTAACTGTTTAAAGGTTTGATCGAAAAGGATTTGAGACGATCCTAACTGTTTAAAGGTTTGATCGTTCAATTTCTGGACTTCTCATTCATATAAGGAATCAAGAAGGGATTTTGGTTTTGGTTTTAATTGTTTAAATGTTTGACCAAAAAAGACTTTGGGACGATCCTAACTGTTTAAAGGGTTGATCGTTTAATTTGTGGACCTCTCGTTCATGGAAGGAATCGAGAGGGGATTTTGGCTTTGGTCCTAACTGTTTAAAGGTTTGGCCAAATAGGGATTGCCAATTATCATGAATTGAAATTTTGGGTGTTGTGTTAGAGCTCAATAGTGGGAGTGTTAAAGGCTTAGACACAGTGAGAGTTTGGGTGGATTTAACCATGACCCACCGTCAGTTGATTTGATCGGTGAGGGATTTTATGGAGGAGGACTGTGAATTATCAAGCACTCTACAATTAGACCGTGGGAGTTTCGTGAGGAAAGACTGACCCTATGAGGTCATTGAATCTCATCTCAACGAAAGAGTGCTTAAAAAAATAACAGTGGGAGTTGGCGGAATTGATCCCGACGATTGAGACCAACCAAGAATCGGATGGGAGAAAAGCAAATGGGACATGCTTCATCCTTAAAGGATTTCAGAGTTTTGTGAGGGAAGATCGACTTGATGAAGTTATTGAATCTCATCTCAATGAAAGAGTGCTCTGAAAATCACAGTGGGAGGGTTTTAATCATTTTGGACATGATTAAATAGCTACAGCGGGAGGTTCTTAATCATTTTTATCATGAATAAGAGTGGATTATTCAGATAATTAGTTTTCACCTTAAATAATCAATTAGTTTCGGGTTATCCTTAAGAATACCATATATAGCATTCTCTAGGAACTTCCCGTTAAATAGGTTACCCTGAATGTACTAGGGATAGTACTTTTTCAGAAACTTCTAGCTTGTGAGCAATGTTGCTGTTCTTGATATAGAATCAGGTCTTGGTTCCTGCCTTCGTATTCAGCCATGATAACCTCGTATCCACCCCCAGCTTTTAGGTGAACCTGAGTCTAATCACATTTGGTTATATTATTGGAGCACACAATTTAAGAAAGCATTTTTTTAACCTCTTATATAAGTCGGAGGTTTGGGAAACAGTTTATACTCGTATACCCTTTGGAGTGCATGGAGAAGCAGTTTATACTCGTATACTTATCGGAGTCAGGGAAAACAGTTTATACTCGTGTACCTAATGGAGTATGAGTCGTCTTTACTTGGCTCGTTTCGCCGTTATGACGCCGGAGTCAATTAAGGCTTGAATTTTGTTTTTGAGTCCAAAGCAAACCTTAGTAGGATGAAGAACCCTTCTGTGATATGCACAATAGTTTGGATCCGTAATCCTCTTAGCTCCCTCCTGGTTTTTAATAGATGGTAGCTCGATCTTATCATTAGCGAGGAGGTATTTTAAGATGGCTGGAGTTTCATGTAGGCAATAAAAATTGCCTTTAATCCTTATCAGAGAAGTTCAGAACAAAACTGCTAAAACCTTACCCGAAATAGCAGAAAAAAGGGAAGACGCAGATATCTCCCAAACCGTAAGGAATTTGGCGAAACGGAGGAAGCGAACCAAAGCCTTCGGCTTGGTTCGGATGGCCCCATCTCGTCGAGATAGGCGATTTTCATATATAATTCGTCCAATTCCGACTTACGGTTTGAAAGTTACGGCCTATTCTTCGATCCATGCTATAGAGCTCGCCTAACGGCTTGAAGATCGCCTGCAGTATCAAATCCACCTGTAGACCCAAGTCTGCCTGCCTGCAGGAGCTCGCCTGCAAACCCAGTTCGCCTGCTAGCTCGCCTGCAGACCCAAGTCCGCCTGCAGTCCCAAACTCACCTGCAGACCCAGTTCGCCTGCAAGCTCGCCTGCAGACCCAAGCTGCAGACTCGCCAGCTCACTGTCAACTGCCCACTTGGAGTATGAGAATAGTTACATCAGTGGTCAAATCCCACAAATCAAGGGAGAAAGCATGGTGGCCGTCCACAGTACGAATGAGCGGACAGGCGCCGAAACAGCCTGCACCCTCATAAATGCGGCTCACCTCAGTTGTCCAGGTGAAGGGACGAGAGCCGCCAACGCTCGGTGGTTGGTCAGATCCACGCAAGCATCTGACAGCCGTTGTCACGCATACGAGGAGGGGCTTTCCCATTCCTAAGTGACGTGATGTAAAACATGGCTCCTCGAATGACCGCTCCTGTTGCAGGTGAACAGCAGGATATCTCTGAACGACGTGTGGTCACATCCCATAATTCAAGGAGCAGTCAAGCTGTCTCCCTCACCTTTATTAGTGGTCAAATCCCATGAATCAAGGGATGTCCCATGTCATCCCTTGCCTATTAAAACCCATCTTCAGCCAGCAAGAAGGGGGATTGGCTGTTGCATATTCTGCTGGCTAATCTCCCAAAGGTTGAACCTGGACCATTGCCAAAGGCTCCCTCATTTGAGAACTGAAGCTCCGGCAGCAACTTCGATCGGATCGTCCAAGGGAAGCAGACTCGGCACGAGCACCGAGCGAGGCGTCCTATCGCCACCGAGGAACCCACGTTAAACAAGGAGGGCATTCCCTCCGCTTCTGTTGTAACCATTTGATTTATTAGTTTGTAATAAGCCTTCTTATCAATACAAACGAAGTTCCCTATTTTCGGGAGATCAAAATTTACACCTACATTTCATCATCTTCGAAAGAATACTCCTTTTGGAACTTCGGATCGAGAGTCACGTTCACAGCGATTGCAGATATCGTCGGTTGGCTTCTCTCAACTTTCTTTCTTTTAAGAAAGTGTTCAGCTTGTTCACCGCGTATTTTTAAATCTTTCTAAGTTTTGGATGGTACGACCCCCAGGGCTTTCAGGACATCGATGGAGAGATTATTGTAGCATGTTTGCAGGATGAACTCCTCTGTAACAGGATCTCTGTAATTCATTGTCTTGTTGCGAAAGCACTTGATAAAATTATCAACTGACTCTCCGTCTTTTTGCTTCTCATCCAGAAGGGTTCCGATTGACACTTCGGTGTCATCATCGAAGAAATTACTAAGAAATAAACTTTTCATATCATCCCAGCAATTGATGCTTCCTGGCTTGAGACGTCGGTACCAATCGAAGGCGGGCCCACGAAGGGGGCTAACGAATGACCGGACCATCAAAGCCTCGTTTCCAGAGATCACTCCCAAATGAGACTTGAAATAAATCAAGTGCTGAGTAGGCGAGCCCTTCCCGTCAAATGGTATGAAGTTAATCAGATTGAATTTTGTCGGGTACGGTATTGAATCCCATTCTCTTGGATAGGGACACGGAATACCCGTCTTCTTTACTTTCTGAGCGGACATCAAAGCATTAACTTTGTTTTCAAGGTCTTGTATTTTCTTGTCCTCATCTTCATCTCTCTTTGAGTGATATTGAGCAGAAATGATTGGGCCACCCCCAGTGTTATTAAGAGGTGCAATTGAACCACCCCGATATTATTGTTGGGAGGATCCGTTGAATCATCTCCAGTGTTATTATCATTGGGAGGTGTATCAGCCATAATGACTTTATCCACTTCTGGATCGCTGTCATCTACAACATTCTGAGTGTGGCGGCTAAATTCAGCTCGCTGACTGGACTCAGGAGGTTGAGGCCGTTGAGCTAACAATTCTCTCATTTGTTGGATAGCCAACTCCATCTCCATCTTCATCTCAGCTCTAATTTCTTCACGTTGCTTGGCTAGAGCTTCTTGAAGCATTTGAGCAAATTAATCAGGAGTGATTGTGAACACTTCTCTGGCTTGCCCCGTGCTAGATATTGTATCATCCGAAGCAATCGCAGAACAAGTGTCCGAAAGTTCATCATCTGAGGACATTCCTTCATGCATTCTCTTGTAGTCCCTACGTCTGATGGCTCTTAACTGGAGTCGAGACATCCGTTGAGCAATTCTTGAATTGACTTTTCTTCCCGAGGAAAATTCGGGATTTGATTCACTTGAATGCCACTTAGATTTTCCTTTATCAACCATGTTGATGGTGACTTCAGGGATTTTATCCTCTTGGACAACTGATCTTCTCTTGCGGAAATGTTTTAGCTTAGGCTTCGACATTTCGGTGAAAAGCCTCTGGAACACTGAGACTCTTTGTGGCATGGCTTCTCGTTTGGAGTAGTCACATTCCGATAGTACTGCTCTAATGAATCTCGTACAGGAACAATGAGAGCTCATTTCTCGGACAATCCTCTTTTGAGTTTTGTTCATACCCCCAGCTTGATAGTACAACCCATCGGTATGATTACCGAAGAATCCTATCGTCTGTCGGTATGACCCCCCCAGGTATAACGATGTCTTTTGACGATCACGTCTTCTTCTGGGGATGTAAAGTCTTGTTGGCATTCTCAGGACAACTTATTGTTGCCTTTAAGCGATCTAATGTTATGTCAGGAGTTGCACATTTAGAACCACCCTCTTGCGGGTGCGGAGTCTTAACGGGCTCCTGAGTTTCATTATGAACCCCCCAAGCGGGTGGAAATCAAAATTTTCCCAACTTGAAATTGCTTTGGGTTTGTGGGAGGATGCGTACAACCCCCAGCCTGAAAAGTCACTTGGAATTTATTCACCGAACCCAAGCATTCTTTGGCTGGAGTTTTGCCTCGATCTTCAGGTAAAGGACCGAGACGATCTGTTATTATAATTTTGGATTTTGACAAGTCAGGATTGACCCCTGGTTTCTCCGGTGAAATAGCAGATGTGGCTGTAGTAGACGGTACAGGAACGGACGTCGATGGATCAAAAGAGAGGCATTGGAAGTTTTCTTTTGGCCGCGGCAATGGAGACTGCCGCGGTCGAAGAAGGTGCCACGGCAGTAGGGACTGCCGCGGTTGAAAGAGGTGTCGCGATAGTGGAGACTGCCACGGTTGAAGGATGTGTCACGACAGTGGAGACTGTCGCGGTTGAAGGATGTGTCACGGCAGTGGAGACTGTCGCGGTTGAAGAATGTGCCGCGGCAGTGAAGACTGCCGCGGTTGAAGGATTGATCCTGCTGATGTAATTTTTGTGTAAGTTTGGATTTGGGAATCCACACTTGGCTGGTTCTTGGTGATTTTTTAGACACCATTTCCTCCTTCTCTTCTTGTCTTTGTTGCAAAAGAGCACAGGCATGAGCAGCGTTTGCACGACGCTTTTGTATACGTTCTTTGAGAGTTGAACGAGCCCTTTTGACGAGAGTCCATTCCTCCGTCATGAGTTGTGCAGAGATATGAGTGGTTTGACGTTGAGGCGAATGAACCACTTGATGTTTCCTTGATTCTAAGTCCGCATAGTAACAAACTCCATTGGTTTGTGCCAAGGCTTTAGCCAATTGATGAGCATGATGCTGACGTTGTCTCTGACGAGCCCTCTTCGTCAGTGTTGGCGAACTTCGACCAAACGACTCCTTAATTGGGACAGAATCGTCGTGAGCAGAGCTTCCGACTTTAGGGGTCGTCGGGATAATGTTGCGAGGGGAGGCCTCTGTAATGATTGGGTGAGAGTCTTCACCTTGGGACTTCTTTGGCATGTAAGCCTTCTTCAATGGTGAGATCCTCTTGTACTTGTGAGACAATAAAGATCTTGAAGAGGATGATAAGAGATATTCCTCAAACTTGGTTTGGTCGAACTCATACTCGATCGTGGATTCAACCAGTATCTTGATCGGCTGTGATACGACGGTCTCGGTAGCGAGACCGTTGGCTCCCACTGTGGTCGCCAGTTTGTTTTCGTCAAAAGTTGTTTTCATTGTGGAATTCATTATATCTTTAGTCGATTACAACAAATTCAAAAAGAAATGGTCTTTTTATAAGACCTCTCTTACACAACAAACAAAAAATTACAACTCTCTAGAAAATAACACATAAATTGTTTATCAACTCCTGCTTTTGTGGGATCTTTGCCTGTGCCGGGGATGCGTTAACCCGTGGACCACCAAATCATAGATTCTAGTTGAATCGTGAAGGTTTTGGGGATTCTTTCTTCATTTATCGAAGTAAGAATTTGAAGCGAATATCATATCGATGTAAGATGTTCACTCTTCTAAAGATCAAGTCAGAGCTTAGATCTCTAGGAATCGCGAAAAGCTTCTTGAGGATGTTTGTGAAGAATGAAGACTCTCTCGCTTGCTCCAATTCACCAAAAAGCTCAAGTCTCTCTACCTTAATTGCTCTCCCTGCCTGGCTCTTTTTTCCATGTATATGGAGGTATTTATAGTGATAAAGGTGCATAACTGCTAAAATGGGGGTGAAATAACCAACCAGCCATATTCCCTTTGGGCGCGTCAGTCAGAGGTAACGCGGTTGAAGAAGTGCCTTTGGTGCGGTAGTCATAGGTGGTGCGGCTGAAAAAAAATCTTTGGAACGGTAGCCGGGAGTGACGCGGCTAAAGGAGCGGTTACCACTCTGTTTTTTGTAACTGCCATCCCACGATTTTTAACTCCTTAAATGCCACGATTTTTATGGGTAGTGGGCATGATTTTTGCTCGTAACTGCTTCCCCCACGTTCATAAGTAACCTCCAGTAGTTAATAAACCATGTGGGCCGTATAAAACTCGAGAAAACTATCAAAAATGACATTTTCAGCTTCTCAGTGGGCGCGACAGTGGGCGGTGACGCGTATTGCCGTGGCAGTTACCACTACCGCGCACCTCCTGGGTATTTTAGCTCTAACTTTTTCATCCGATATCGGAATAAGGTGATCTAAGATACGTTGGAAAGCTGACGAAGAAATATACAACTTCCCATAGGTGCGCCACTCTGTTTGTGTGCGCAACACCTTCCACTGCTGCACCTATGCGCGTCAGTGTTCCTTATCGCGGGCGTTCATATTATTCTTCTATGGTGTTTCACATGTTGTTTTGCTTCTTTTGGCTTTGGATGATCTCCTCTGACGTAGATAGGGATATTCATACCTATAGATATTTTTAGACGCCTACAACAGTCTCAGCTGTATGGCAAAATCATATTGAGGGGCATAATATGTTTTCAATTGTTTCAAAACTTAAACAGCTGAAGGGATCTCTTAAAAACCTTAACAAAAAACATTTCTACAACATAAGCATGCAGGTACAGAAAGCAAAGCTTGCTTTAGAGGAAATTCAACATAAATTGCAAGAGGATCCTCTTAACTCCAGCTATATCAGTCAGGAAAAGGCTCTCTTATCCACTTATAACAAGCTCCTGTCCTGTGAACTTTCTTTCTTTTACCAGAAAGTTAGAATAGATTGGAGTCTTAAGGGTGACAGGTCCACCTCCTTATTTCACTCAATCATTAAAAGAAATAGACACCATAATAAAGTTTCAGTACTCTATAATAATTTGGGTGTCAGAATCACAGAGATGGAGGTGATTGTTAATGAACTGACCTCTTTTTACAAAAACCTTATGGGGACTGCAGTAGCAACTATTGATCCTGATATAAGCATCATTCAAAGTGGCCCCTGTCTGGATAAAATTCAAGCCAGTTATCTATCAGCTCCTGTTTCTAAAGAGGAAATTAGAAAAGTAATATTCTCAATTCAGGATAATAAGGCTCCAGGCCCTGATGGATTCAGTGCTTCTTTTTTCAAATCTTCATGGTCTGTAATTGGAGAAGAGGTCACTCTTGCTATTGAAGATTTTTTTCAGAACAGGGAAACTCTTGGGTTCTATAAATTCCACTTCAATATCTCTTATTCCCAAGGTACACTGACCTAAATATCCCTCAGATTTCAGGCCTATTTCATGCTGTAACTACCTATATAAGTTTATCTCCAAAATCATTGCTAACAGAATTCAAACTGTCATGGGATATCTTATATGTGAGACTCAATGTGCATTTGTTAAGGGGAGACAAATCACAAATAACATCATGTTAGCTCATGAACTCATGAAGAATTATGGTTGGAAACACATATCTCCAAGGATTATGTTAAATATTGATATTAAAAAGGCCTTTGATTTAATCAGTTGGAGATTTATTAAAAGGATGCTGGTTGGCCTTAGATTCCCTACTGTCATGATTGATTGGATAATGGCTTGTCTAACCTCCCCAAAATATTCCATTTCCCTAAATGGATCTATTCATAGGTATTTTAAGGGGGAAAGGGGTTTAAGACAAGGTGATCCCTTGTCTCCCTACTTGTTTATTCTTGGTATGGAATATCTCTCAAGAAGTTTAAATCAATTGAGGTATGACAGAAATTTCAAGTATCATCATAAGTGTAACAAGCTAAAGATAAGTCATTTGATCTTGCGGATGACCTTCTTTTATTCTGCAAAGGGGATCCTTACTCAGTGCAGAAAATCTATCAATGCTTCTCCAACTTCAGTGCCATTTCTGGATTAGAAGCTAATCCTAACAAATGTTCAATTTTTTATGGAGGGGTTGAAAATGAAGGATCGCTGCAATGGCACTCAAACACTAGAAGGGGGGTTGAATAGTGTTTATGAAATCTAATGCGGAAACTTTAAATTTCAATAAAATAATATCACAAAGAGTAAGAAAGATCAAACCAATGTGTAGACAATCACAAAAAATTGCATACGCAAACACAAGGATTTATACTAGTTCGGTCCTCCAGACCTACATCCAGTCCCCAAGCCTCGCTTGAGATTTCTCCACTATTTCCACTTGCAAAACCGCAAGCACTTGCAACCCGCAAGCAAACAGTACAACCTTGACAATCTTCAATTGCCAATACCACAACAATCTCTTCTTTCAAGAGATTATCAAACTGAAAATGTTACAACTCTTTCTCTTCCTATAAGCCTTGATGTGTAGATGTGAGTGACTTACAATTGGCTATAGGAATGGTTTTTGTTCTAGAGTAATGGAGTTTTAATCAAGAACAAAACTAAAAATTTACAATTGGCTATAGGAATGGTTTTTGTTCTAGAGTAATGGAGTTTTAATCAAGAACAAAACTAAAAATAATATTCAGATTTTCTCTTCAAGAATTGAGTTAAGAACTCAAGTTTATGGAAATGAATGATTATATGAAACTTCAGAACTTAACACCTATTTATAGGCAAAATTTTAGTTCAAAATATTTCAAAAATAACTGACAAAACGTTCATAAAACGTTCATGTTATTTTGAAAAAAGTGTCAGTTAGAAACACTGTATGGTCGACCAGATTGAAGCCTGGTCGACCAGACAGGCTTCCTGGAAATATTCTGTCCAAATCTGGAGCCTCTGGTCGACTAGGTACATATCTGGTCGACCAGACAGAGTTTTTTCTGACTCTGTTTCTGGTTCAGTTATATCTGGTCGACCAGACATTTCTTTGGTCGGCCAGAAACTATGTTATACATATTTTCAATAGATTAAAATATTATTCATTCGTTAATTAGACTTAGGATTATACTTAGAATATTTTCTATGATCTTCTAAGTAAGTAGTGTGTGTTGTGTGTGCGATCAAGGCTTGTACAAAGATTCTAAAAGAAAAGATAAAATTATATCACTCTTGTAAAGTATATTTTCTTCTTGAAGCGCGAAGTGACTTGATTAACTTCATCTTTTGATCTTTGAAATCTTGTCTTTGAAATAGCCTTAATAACTTGATTGTTGCTTTGAGATGTATATCTTGAATCTGCAGTAGAATATGTTAGATAAACAATTATTTGTTATCATCAAAATACAAGAGATATTGTAACATTAACCATGTTCCCAACAATCTCCCCCTTTTTGATGATGACAAATAATATTGAAAAACTTTAATTAAACATACTTACTCCTCCTGCAACAATGCATACATGTTAATTTAACACACAACAAAAATAGCACTTATTAGTAATCCTAATATTGTATAACAATGCATACATGTCAATATTCAATATTGTAATAGTTGTCAATATTTCAATATTCTAATATATCTCCCCCTTTGTCATTAACAAAAAGAAGAATATAAAGGGAGATTATAATAAATAATGAAACAATTAATACATTTCTTCAATACAACCTAATATTTCTTCAACATGGCCTAAAACTTCAAATAAATCTTCAAGATTATGCACATAGTCCATTACATCTCCCATCCAAATAGGAAGACATAAGCTTGCAATGAAAATTAAGTTTTCTATGGGAGTCATATTGAATGTATTGTGTTGTTTAAGAAGAAATATTTCTCTATTTATAACCATGGAAGTAGTTATTAGAGACTAACCATCAAGTAGTTGTTTAAGAATTGGTTAGAAAAACTAAAATATGAGTTCAAAAATTTATGAAATATTTCTCTTATGTTAACCAAGATAAATAACAAGAATATTTGCTAAAAATAAAATTCGTTAAGCAAAAGCAAACATACTTGTTCATTAATAACTAGCAAAAGCAAACATATCAAACATATTATTAATAAGAGTTTTAGAGTTCATACCGACCGTTCCAATTCCTACCACTTGACCCTTATTGTTGTCACCGAAGGTAACGGTTCCTCCATCTTTAAGTTGTATGGAAGAGAATAAGTCATTGTTCTCGGTCATGTGATTGGAACAACCACTATCTAAAATCCATTTTTCCTTTTTATTAGGTACTTGATCATCATCAGATTCATTTGCCATAAAGCACATATTCGCTTGATGATCTTCTTTTTCCTCTTCTTCATCTGAAGATGACTGGTCACTATCATCCCATGTTATCGCAAAGCCTTCTTCTTTTTGTTCTTCACTTGTTCATTCTTATTCTTTGTGAACCCGTTGAAATTGTTAGAAGACTTCGACTTTAACTTTTGTTGTAGGGGACAATCTTTCTTGTAGTGTCCTGGCTTATTACAACCAAAACAAGTGACTTTGTTAGTATCTTTGAATTTACTAGAAGAGAACTTACCTTTCTTCAAGAATTTTCTGAATTTGCGTGTGATTATTTCAAACTCTTCTTCGTCATCGGAATCCTCATCATCAGTAGATGCTTGGAAAGCAAGAACCTTCTTGTTCTTATCTTCATTATCCTTTTTCCGATCTTCAAGTTGCACCTCGTATGCCATCAAATTCCCTATCAAATTTTCTACTGTCAATGTGGAGAGGTCGTTGGCTTCCTCTATCACGGTAGTCTTCTTCTCCCAATCCGAAGTAAGAGCCTGGAGGATTTTCCTAACCATCTTCACTTGTGTATAGACCTTTCCTAACGCAATTAGGGAGTTGATGATGTCGGTGAACCTTGTGAACATTTCACCAATTGTCTCGTTGTCTTTCATCTTGAACATTTCAAACCTGTGCACTAAAACAGAAATTTTTGAGTCTTTAACCTTAGAAGTTCCTTCGTGGGTTACCTCAAGTGTGTGCCAGATTTGATGTGCAGTGTTGGAAGTAGACACGCGGTTGAATTCATTCTTATCCATTGCGCAAAACAATGCATTCATTGCCTTGGCGTCAAGATTCGCATTTGTCCTTTCCACCAATGTCCATTCAGAATATGGAGTAGTAGGCTTGTTGTAATCAGACTCCACTATGTTCCAGAGATCAAATCCTATCGATTGAAGGTAGATCTTCATCCTACACTTCCAGTAGTTGTAGTTGGAACCATCGAAAAGTGGTGGTCTTTGAGTAGAATGTCCTTCCTTGAACTGTGATGTAGATGATGTAGCCATTGATATCCTTGATTAACCTGCTCTGATACCAATTGTAGGATCGCTGCAATGGCACTCAAACACTAGAAGGGGGGTTGAATAGTGTTTATGAAATCTAATGCGGAAACTTTAAATTTCAATAAAATAATATCACAAAGAGTAAGAAAGATCAAACCAATGTGTAGACAATCACAGAAAATTGCATACGCAAACACAAGGATTTATACTGGTTCGGTCCTCCAGACCTACATCCAGTCCCCAAGCCTCGCTTGAGATTTCTCCACTATTTCCACTTGCAAAACCGCAAGCACTTGCAACCCGCAAGCAAACAGTACAACCTTGACAATCTTCAATTGCCAATGCCACAACAATCTCTTCTTTCAAGAGATTATCAAACTGAAAATGTTACAACTCTTTCTCTTCCTATAAGCCTTGATGTGTAGATGTGAGTGACTTACAATTGGCTATAGGAATGGTTTTTGTTCTAGAGTAATGTAGTTTTAATCAAGAACAAAACTGAAAATAATATTCAGATTTTCTCTTCAAGAATAGAGTTAAGAACTCAAGTTTATGGAAAGGAATGATTATATGAAACTTCAGAACTTAACACCTATTTATAGGCAAAATTTTAGTTCAAAATATTTCAAAAATAACTGACAAAACGTTCATAAAACGTTCATGTTATTTTGAAAAAAGTGTTAGTTAGAAACACTGTATGGTCGACCAGATTGAAGCCTGGTCGACCAGACAGGCTTCCTGGAAATATTTTGTCCAAATCTGGAGCCTCTGGTCGACCAGGTCCATATCTGGTCAACCAGACAGAGATTTTTCTGAATCTCTGTTTCTGGTTATTATATCTGGTCGACCAGACATTTCTTTGGTCGGCCAGAAACTATGTTATACATATTTTCAATAGATTAAAATGTTATTCATTCGTTAATTAGACTTAGGATTATACTTAGAATATTTTCTATGATCTTCTAAGTAAGTAGTGTGTGTTGTGTGTGTGATCAAGGCTTGTACAAAGATTCTAAAAGAAAAGATAAAATTATATCACTCTTGTAAAGTATATTTTCTTCTTGAAGCGCGAAATGACTTGATTAACTTCATCTTTTGATCTTTGAAATCTTGTCTTTGAAATAGCCTTAATAACTTGATTGTTGCTTTGAGATGTATATCTTGAATCTGCAGTAGAATATGTTAGATAAACAATTTTTGTTATCATCAAAATACAAGAGATATTGTAACATTAACCATGTTCCCAACAGAAAACTCAGTTAAGGAGTTCATTCATGATCAGTTGGGCTTCCCTGAAGGCACACTACCAATCAGGTATTTAGGTGTGCCCCTAGTGTGCAAGAGGCTTTCATATGCAGATTACAGGCCCCTCTTTACCAAAATTGCTAATCAATTTCAGGCTTGGAATAAGCATAGAATTTTATCTTATGCTGGAAGGTTGCATATCATAAAAAGTGCCATCCTTGGTATTCAAACTTACTGGACATCCAGTTATATCCTTCCAATGAAAGTCATCCAAAAGATTGATGAGCTGCGCAGGTTTTTTCTTTGGGGCAGAACTGATCAGGTCTTCAAAGCTCCACTTGTTTCTTGGGATAAAATTTGTCTTGGACTAAAATATGGAGGCTTAGGGATTTTTTCTGCTAAAATTTGGTGCAATGCTTCAGCCTTTAGAACTCTATGGTATATCTATATCAATAAAGAGTCTTTGTGGATCAAATGGGTTCATGAGACCTATTTAAGAAATACAGATATATGGGGGGCTGTGGTGAAAAAAGGTGATTCATGGATGTGGAAACAGCTACTGAAAGTTAGAGATAAGATGATAATTTCTTGTGGATGAGTTGATAATCTAAAACAAAAGATTAGTTCATGCTACAAAGTATCCAAAGTGCATATATCTGAGCTGTACCAGTGCTAGTGTCCGATAACAACTAAAGTACCATGGTTTGACACAGTTTGGGAGAAGCTCAACTACCCAAAACATTCTTTTGTTTTGTGGCTTACAGTCCAGAATACGTTGCTTACTCAAGATAAGTTACTAAGTAGAGGAATAATTCAAGTTAACTGCTGCTATTTGTGTTTAGGAGCTGAAACAGAGTGTCGTAATCACCTTTTCTTCGGTTGTCAATATGCACAAGAAGTTTGGAATGAGATCATGTATTGGCTAAAATTTAATTGGAGGACATGTGAATGGAAGTTGTTGATTAATTAGTTCAATTACAGGTTGAATGGTAAGGGTTTCAAACAGAAAACTAAGAGAATGACTTTTGCTGCTAGTGTTTACTCAATTTGGAAAGAACGCAATGAGAGAATTTTTAACCATAAGAGCCGTAATACTGTGCAGCTGATCAAGAGCATTAAAATGGATGTCCTCACTATCATCCTTAACAGTAATGAGCTGTCGGATGAGCATAGAGACTGGATATTATCTCTATAAGGAACCTGTTGTTTTGTTTTTGGTAGCTTTATTAGTCCTTCGATTTTTTTTACAATCTGTAGTTATATAGATTTCTCAAAGTGTTGAGTACTGAGATGTACATAAACTCTATATTTGGTAAATGAATATAATTCTTTCATTGCCCAAAAAAAAAAAAAAAAAACCCCTATTCAGGTCTTATTCAATCCTTCACGCATCAAACCAGAGTCAGGACTTAAATTAAAAGCACTGGTTTTGCTCCGAAATAGAGTAAACTAGCCAGCCAGGGCAGGGGCCATCTTCAACCTTGCGGCACCTCGTCCTCACCGTCGACCACCATCCTCCTCCAAAACCAATTGCCACCCTCCACACGACCTCCACCTGCTCGACCCCCAAACCCATCATGCTCCGGCCACGAAAAACCAAACAAGCCACTCACACAGCCCACCCACCCCGCAAAGCAAATAAAACAAACCCCCATCCCCGAACACGCCATCAAGCCCCCCGTCACGCAGCCTCCTCCGCGAAAAACCCCCGCCGCGCAAGAACACCTCGCCGCCCGCCACGCCGAACCCCTTCGTCGGCACCTCCAACGGGAAGCTCTCGGCGGCAGGACCATCCCGCCGGGCCCCACGACGCCCGAGACGCCAAGACGAAAACGCCCATCATCGCAGCACGATGTAGGCCCGTCCGCGCCTGTCGACACCCGACGCGCCCACGGCCGTTTGGGAGGCCGCCATCAGGGCGCCGCCGGCGAGGAGGAGGAAGCGCCGGCGCTAACCGGTCGAGGGCTACCGCCGGCGGCGAGTTTGGCGGTTGAGCCGATGAGGCGAGGGCGAGGGCGGATGCCAGTAGGCTTGGAGGGTGGGCTGAGCTGCGGCCGAGGTCTTGGTAAGAATGATCGGAGCGATGTGTGTTGTGGAGTTGCATATTGTGATCTGAGAGAAGAAGGAGATGGTGGTGGCCGTTATAAGCTGGGGTCTGTACCTGTTGAAATTAGAAAACTATTACTTTAAGCGCATATATGCACAGATTTAAATAGACCTGAGTTGCTCTGATACCATACACCGTACCAGAATTCCGAATTTGCGGTGACCGTTAAAAGTTATATTTTACAGCAGTCTGACATAATAAAAACGTGACGTCAAATGTGTTTTCAAAAATCATTCAATACTTTTGGCCGTACGTACCTGCGGTGGGTAATCGCGCGCTTCTCGCTTGGGCAAGAAGCAGTCACAATGTCATTCAGCTCAGTGATAACGTCACTGGCGCCGCGCATCCTCTGAAGTAGGCCGACAGCGTCAGGAACATTACCGCTCGTTGGACGAGGCTGGCAGGGGTCTGGGGAGGAACGCGGCGCGCGAGGAGGAGCACGAGGCCGGGAGTGACGCGAGGGCGAGGGAGAAACGCCAGCATTGGCGGCCCGCGGAGCTTGGCGGAGATGAAGTTGACGAGGGAGTGCGAGGATGAGGCCGAGGGAGGCCTGGTTGAGGAGGAAGAGGACGATGAGGGATCCTCTGTGGGATGGGAGTGCAATCTCTGAGATGTAGAGCGGGACTGCCTGCAGGAGTAACCGGTTGAAATATTGGAACAATGGCGCGTTTTCGTAATCCTAGGTATATTTGAGGATTTTTTTTTAAAAAAAATAGACCGATTTTGCTAAATATTTAGCAAAATCGACCATTTTGCTAAGTATTTAGCAAACTCGACCTCTTTTTGATCAACAGGTCAAAAAGATGTCGATTTTAAAAAACACCTCACAGAAAACATACGGGACTAGTAGTCCCGTATGTTTTCAGTGTGCTAATCACGGAGTAGTGCTATCAGAAAACATACGAGACTACTAGTCCTGTATGTTTTCTGGGAGATTAGTGCCCTGAAAACATACGGGACTAGTAGTCCCATATGTTTTCAGCTGGGCGTTTTTTAAAATCAACCTTTTTTTGGCATGTTGGGCAAAAGAGATCGATTTTGCTAAATATTTATCAAAATGATTGATTTTGCTAAATATTTAGCAAAATTGACCTATTTTGAAAAATTTTCCTATATTTGAAAGTCGAGGCTCTGCTTGGTAAATTGCACAAAATAGGCCGGGATTAGTCCTGACCCAGTTTTAAATTAAACTGATTCTATTTTAAACCAGAAAGAAGGTGATTCATAGAACTAGCTTAATGAATTTTTTTTTTTTTTGGCTAAAGACAAACTAGACTGGTTCTGACCCAGTTTTTCCCAATCTGAATTCTTCTTAAGACGGACATAGTTCAGATCCAATTTTGAAAGATTGCCAAACGGGACTCAGATCATATATGGTTAAATGAAATACGATTTAATCTCCATAGTGAAAAGGTTAACAAGAAGTATCTACGTAGGGTTAAATATGTCCAAAGGTGTTTAATTTGTTGATGTACCGTTTCAAATTTATTCCATTCGCAGGTTTATCCTCCAAATATTCATATATTCTAACGTGATCCTACATTCTTCCGAAAATTGCGATTTTCATATTTCTCTTATTTAATATGGTTAAATTTCTCAGGGGCAAATTAACAGATGCACAGATTTTGATTGAAATATGTAAAATAGGATAGATTTGAGGGGCATATAGACGAAATCGTTTTTCTGGAGATGGTTCTATTAGCTTGATGCAAAAGTTAAATTAATAAGATAGCAAATATATTTAGATTTGGAAATCCTCAAACAAAATAGATTTTAGGGGTATATAGTTTAAAAAAAAAACTTTATGCCTAAACTCATGACTAAATATTTCTCAATATTCTAGGGGAACCTGAGTGAATCTTTATCGCTATTAGGAATTATTAGAATTCCTCACCAACTTAGATTATTCTAGAACAACTTTCTAGAACTTCTTTCTAGTAACATCCTACAAAATATCTACCATGAAGTTTCTAGGAAGATACAAGTGTATGGCTAGTATTTATTCTTCTAGAAACTTCTTAGTAATGTATGGCTAGGATTAACTCTTCTACACACTTCCTAGCCCTCTTAAACAACTATAAATATGGGTCTTGTGCTCTCATTTGGGCAAGCAAGCAAGCAAGCAAGAAGTAAGCTTGAAAGCTTGAGTGTGTAGTGTAGCCTTGTGTGAGTGTCCACCAAAATAAAGGAATTGTGTGAAAGTGAGGTGTTCTTGTAAGAACAAGTGTTGTATTCTCAAGTGTTCTATCAATAAAAGTTTCCTTTGTGTAGAGTGTTGTGTTCTTCAAATTCCATCAAAGTGGTATCAGAGCAAAGTTCGATCTAGCCGGGCCAATCGAAGGTGCTCGTGTACGAGATGGCGAACATGATCCAGCCACAGATTCCGAAGCTGATGAAGACCAATTACGACAACTGGAGTATCCAGATGAAAGTCTTGCTCGGCTCGCAAGACTTGTGGGAGCTCGTGGAGAATGGCTACACTGAACCAGAGTCACTTGCAGCAGAATAGATGAATCTGCGTTTGAGAAGATTTCCAATGCCCTGTCCTCTAAAGAAGCATGGGAGATTTTACAAAAATCCTATCAAGGTGCGGAAAGAGCCAAAAAGGTACGCCTCCAAGCATTAAGAGTTGAATTTGAAAATTTGAAGATGAAAGCTACAGAATCAATATCGGATTATTTTAGTAGAGTTCAGACAATAACAAATCAAATGAAGAGAAATGGAGAAGCAATTAATGATGTAAGAATTATGGAGAAGATACTTAGGACTTTAGACTCTAAATTCAAATATATTATTCCGGCAATACAAGAGTCTAAAGATCTTTCCGAAGTATCTATTGATGAGCTGCAAGGTTCTCTGCAAGCTTATGAACAAGATATAAACATTAGTTCAAATCAAGCGGAGAATCTAGAACAAGCCTTGCAGAGTAAGATGACTATCAAAGAAGATAGTCGAAGAGGACGTGGAGGCTACAGAGGCAGAGGCTCATTTCGAGGTGGCTCAAACTTCCAGCAAGGTCGTAGGAGACAGTACCAAGGAGGCCATGAAAATCAAGATCGAAATAGAGATCGTGAACGATCATTCGATCGAGGACGAGGTCGTGGCACACGAGGACGAGGACAAGGAAGAAGTTACCATGAGGACAGATCTCAGCCACAGTGTTACAAATGTAAGAGATACGGTCATCTCAGCTACGAATGTTGGGAGAAATCAAATCAAGTGGCAGAAAGAAGCAACTTTGTAGAAAGGGAGCAGGCAGACACTTCAACAGTCCTGTTGACGTACCAGGAGAGCGAAAGCAAGAATAAAGATATCTGGTATCTAGATTCAGGTGCCAGTAACCACATGTGCGGCATCAAGGAGTTTTTTACCGAGCTGAACGAGACGGTACAAGGAGATGTCACCTTTGGAGATCAGTCAAAGATTCCAGTGAAAGGCAAGGGCAATATAATGATCCAGACAAAGACGGGCGAGAACAGGTACATCTCTGATGTCTACTATGTTCCAGCATTACGAAATAATATTTTGAGCCTAGGCCAGCTCCTTGAAAGAGGCTATGATATACATCTAAAAGACCTTGCCCTCACTATTAAAAATAAAAATGAAGTTATTGCAAAGGTGAACATGTCTAGAAATAGACTGTTTACCTTAAATATTCATGCTGACCCTGTCAAGTGCTTGAAGTCAATCATAAAAGACGAGACTTGGCTCTGGCATCTACGATTCGGGCATCTCGCTTTCAGTGGCCTGAATCTTCTATGGAAGGAGAAAATGGTAAAAGGATTGCCGCAAATCAACCATCCGAACCAGCTATGTGAAGGCTGTATGAAGGGCAAACAACATAGAAGAAGTTTCGAAGTTGGAAAGTCAAGAAGAGCAACAGAGTTGCTACAATTGGTCCACACAGATATTGCAGGACCATTTGAAGTCATCTCTCTTGGAGGAAACAGGTATTTTCTCACATTTATTGATGATTATAGCAGAAAAACTTGGGTTTATTTCCTGAAGGAGAAATCCGAAGCTCTGGAGAAATTCAAAGAATTCAAGGAGATGGTAGAAAAGCAAAGTGGGTACCACATCAAAGTGCTCCGATCAGATCGAGGTGGAGAATACACTTCGAAGGCATTCAACAATTTCAACAAGCAGTACGGGATAATTCATCAACTCACTGCCGCCTACACACCACAGCAGAATGGCATAGCAGAGCGGAAGAATCGTACCATTCTTGATATGGTCAGAAGCATGTTGAAGAGCAAGTACCTGCCAAAGACTTACTGGGCTGAAGCCGTGGACTGTGCAGTTTACCTCCTCAACAGATGTCCGACAAAGAGCGTCAAGTTCAAGACACCATTGGAGATGTGGAGCAACATCAAGCCAAGTGTCAACCACCTGAAGGTGTTTGGGTGTATTGCATATGCACACATCCCGGAGCAGAAAAGAAAGAAGTTGGACGATCGAGGAGAAAAGTGCATATTCGTTGGGTACGAGAGGAGGACAAAAGCATACAAGCTCTACAATCCAGTTACAAAGAAGATGATCATTTCAAGAGACGTGGAGTTCGATGAAGAAGATTATTGGAAATGGACCGATGAAGATAAAAATATTAAAGGTATGTTCTTTGAAGATAATGATGATGACTTGCAGGAGGTTGGAAGACCAGAACAAAGTCCACCTAATAGTCCAGCTCCATCAACCCCAACATCAACGCCGACATCATCCAGCTCAAGTGAAGGAAGCTCTTCAGGGGGAGCAACAAGGAGGATGAGAAGCCTAAGAGATCTGTACGACGATACAGAGCCTGTCGAGATGATGGATGACTACACACTATTCTGCTTGTTTGCAGAATGTGATCCGGTCAGCTATGAAGAAGCTGCTCAAGAAGATAAGTGGAGAAAAGCCATGGATGACGAGATCGAGGCAATCAAGAGAAATGACACATGTGAGCTCACTACCTTACCTGAAGACCATAAACCAATCGGAGTAAAGTGGGTGTACAAGACAAAGACAAATCAAGATGGCGGAATCGAGAAGTACAAGGCCAGGCTTGTTGCAAAAGGCTATAGTCAGCGAGAAGGAGTTGACTATGAAGAAGTGTTCGCACCAGTCGCGAGGATCGACACCATCCGACTCATTATCGCATTGGCAGCACAGAACCGGTGGAAGATCTACCAGATGGACGTGAAGTCTGCATTCCTGAACGGCTACTTAGAAGAAGAAGTCTACATCAAGCAACCACCAGGGTACGAGGTGAAGAATCAAGAAGACAAAGTCTACAAGCTGAAGAAGGCATTGTATGGACTGAAGCAAGCGCCCAGAGCATGGAATGCCAGAATCGATGCATACTTCCAGAAGAACGGATTCCATCGGAGCCCGTATGAGCACTCTCTCTATACCAAGAAGAAGGATGAAGACATCATGATCGTATGTCTCTACGTGGACGACATGATCTTCACCGGCAACAATCCGAAAATGTTCGAGGAGTTCAAAAAGAATATGATCAAGGAGTTCGAGATGACTGACATTGGAGAAATGTCATACTTTCTTGGAGTAGAAGTGTCGCAATCAGAGAAAGGAATCTTCATCTCTCAGAAGAAGTATGCAAAGGATATCCTTCAGAAGTTCAACATGAGCAACTGCAATTCAGTCGCAACTCCTGCAGAAGTCGGAGTGAAGCTGAGGCGAGACACACCAGGAAGCTATATTGATCCAACTCTATACAAGAGTTTAGTCGGGAGCTTGCGCTACCTAACCATCACCAGGCCCGACATAGTGTTCGCGGTAGGACTGGTGAGCAGATATATGGAGGAGCCAAGGCAAGAGCATTTCAATGCAGCCAAGAGAATTCTGAGGTATGTCCGAGGAAGTATTGATCAAGGATTATTTTATACACAGTGTGCAGATTCAAGATTAGTCGGCTACACCGACAGCGATTATGGTGGAGATTTAGATGAAAGAAAGAGCACATCTGGCTACATGTTCAATATCGGATCAGCAACATTCTCATGGTCATCAAAGAAGCAGTCTGTCGTCGCTCTATCAAGTTGCGAAGCAGAATACATAGCAGCATCGACATGTGCGTGTCAAGCAATATGGCTCAGGAGTCTGATGAAGGAATTGCAACACCAACAAGAAGCACCGACAGAGATTCTCATCGACAACAAGTCAGCTATTGCACTTGCCAAAAATCCGGTAGCACATGGACGAAGCAAACACATAGAGACAAGATATCATTTCATCCGACATCAAGTTAAAAAGAAGACTGTGATGCTGTCATATTGCAAGTCTGAAGACCAAATCGCTGACATCTTCACCAAGCCACTAAAGACAGAGACATTTTTGAAGCTTAAGAAGAAGCTTGGACTTGAGAGAAATGAAAGTTGGTGATGAGGGGGAGTATTAGAATTCCTCACCAACTTAGATTATTCTAGAACAACTTTCTAGAACTTCTTTCTAGTAACATCCTACAAAATATCTACCATGAAGTTTCTAGGAAGATACAAGTGTATGGCTAGTATTTATTCTTCTAGAAACTTCTTAGTAATGTATGGCTAGGATTAACTCTTCTACACACTTCCTAGCCCTCTTAAACAACTATAAATAGGGGTCTTGTGCTCTCATTTGGGAAAGCAAGCAAGCAAGCAAGAAGTGAGCTTGAGAGCTTGAGTGTGTAGTGTAGCCTTGTGTGAGTGTCCACCAAAATAAAGGAATTGTGTGAAAGTGAGGTGTTCTTGTAAGAACAAGTGTTGTATTCTCAAGTGTTCTATCAATAAAAGTTTCCTTTGTGTAGAGTGTTGTGTTCTTCAAATTCCATCAGGAATACATTGCACCCTCACCTTCCCCCAGTCTCCCTCCTCCGCTAGTTTCCAAATGTAGACTTCACTAACTCACCACATGTAACAAAAACCTTGCTAACATATTAAATCCATGCCATTAATATAACTCTTGTCTTCATTCACCACCAAAAAAAAAAAAAAAAGAAAAAAGAAAAAAAAGAACTGACCTGGTTTGCAAACCCTACTCCAACTCCGACCATCAAACGTCCTAAAAGCAGCATCCACACGCAGCCCGCTCCTCCTCCAAGCGCCTCCGATCATCATTGCCCGCCTTCGCCCGTGCTTTTCGGTGACTGGGCCCGCCATTAGAGAAGCTAGCATTCCGGCTAGATACATGGATAATGCGAAGGTAGTGAGGAGGTGGCGGTGGAGCTTGTAGTAGTTTTGATGCTTGTTTGAGATGTCACTTTCTTTCTTCATTGTTGCCAGTACTGAGGGGAAGAATTTTTCCAAGAATGGTTCAGTTGATGCTACACCTTCTGAAAATAAAAAATAAAAAATATACATATATTATTGAACATATATACATGATATTGATCAAGGGGGAAAAAATTAGTTTTGTGAGCTATCTCTCTGCTTCTTATCATACTGGTCTTGAATATTAAACTCTAGGAATATTTATCATATCCAGTGTATTGCACTCGGTCACAACTTTCCACTATATAATGAATGGTTGTAACTAAAAAGTAACGATCTGCTCAATACTTTTTTAATTGCTAGAGGATAGAATCCAAATCAGAGAAATCACTTCTTATTTAGTACATACGTACTACTCCCAATATAGAATTAATGATTATGATTCATTCCAAATATAACTGTATTGATGGACATGAAAATCATGGAAAATAGTATGGAAGGACTAATTACTAGACCTGAGATTGCAACTTCATAGCCAAAGATGACACCTCCAATGGAAGCAACCATGCAAGAGAGAATAACAAAAGATGTCAATTTTCCATTATATTGATCAACTTCAATAGTTGGGGAGCTTGAGCCGATAGCCATTTTCAATTGTGATGAAGATTTTAGTGTTCGAAATTGGCGAGAAGAGAGAAGAGTCTGAAACTTTCTCTCCTTGTTATGAACGAGGAGGGCGTGAGGATGGGAATGAAATGGTTGAAACATTAATTGAGTGAGTTAGAGTGGAGTTGTCTTTTTTTGGCCAGGTTTTGTTCTTCGATTGGATGCAAGAAGATGCTAGTATGGAGATGTTTGCTTTCCATCTTTGAACAAATTATATGAAGGCTTGGATATGGGAGACCACTAACAATGTTGGTGATATTGATTGATCAAGTGATGAAAGATGGTGAATTGGATATGGCTCATTTTTTGAACTTAAATTCAAGAATTTTAGTGTCATTTAGTTTTTAATCCCTCTCTTAATTTGTTGCATTAATAAATTGTGAAGAAAAATATAGAAATTTTTTAGGCATATTTGTACTTTCATATATATATATATTATTATATTTATATATATATATATAATTATATATATATCTATATATATATATATATATATATAATATATATATATATATAGCTATAGTATATATATATATATATATATATATATATATATTATGTATATATAATATCTTTAAAACTGACAATCTGCGTATCTTTAAAACTGACAAACGATCGACGAACGTTGTTATCTGACATTAAACAAAACAGAAGGTCAGAGAACATCGACACCGGTCAGAAGATTAGATGATAAGCTAAAAAATTTCCTATTAAACTTGTAAAAGGAATTTATTTAGTAGCACTCAATAGAGAGTAATTCCTCTTTTTGTGAGTGAAACAAGAGGATATCCCCTGTAGAAGCTACAAGAAGGAAAACAAGTAGAATTATGTCATATATAATATATATATATATTATATTTAATATAATATTTATATATACATATAATTATATATATATATATATATATAGCAAAACTTATGTCAACTTAAGTTGACATCCACCAAACTTTTTAACCATTAGATATTTCCTAGGGATCCTTGCATGATATGAAGTAACTTTTTATATATATAGATGAGTGGATAAAAAGTTTGGTGGACAAAGAGTTGATGTCCACTTAAGTTGACACAAGTTTATATATATATATATACATGCTAACTTTGTAAAACAAGAGTGCGAAAAATGAGCACCAATAAAATGTTTCTTGAACTCCAAAGTGATTGTATTTTACTAAGCCTAACTTTACCGAGTTATTACGCCTGAGGCATAATTCTATACTTAATATCTAAGCCCAATTGGGTTGGGATCTATTAGCCAAAAACTCGCTACATGGTCACTAAGAAAGCTCGATAAAGTAGAACAAAATCACCAAGGAATAGAAAATATATGTGCATATAAAAAATAAAAAAATAAAGATAATTTTTTTATATATTGTCATATTTATATATATTCTTAAAAAATAATTTAATCAATAAGCTTGAAAATTTATTTGAACAAAAAGTTAAAATGTTCTTTTCAAAAATTTCAATTAAATTTTTAAGTTGAACTTAGTTTTGTATAACTATAATGAAAAGATTTTTCTAAAGAAATTTATTTTTGAGTTATACATAAAAATGTTCTTTTAAGTAAAAACTAGCTCTGAATAGATTTTTTAAAGATATCAAGTGAATTAATTATACATTGACTTCTTCAAATTAGCAAGTTGACCAAATCTTGTGGGTATATTCACTATAAACCCTAATAAGACTACAAATTAGTAAGTTGACCGAATCTTGTGGGTATATTCACTATAAACCCTAATGAGACTATAACTCATCCACTAGGATAACCTAGGGATTTAAAAACTTGTTGTATATACTAAATATCTGTGAAAGTTAGTTAGGATTTTTCTTTCTTTTCTTTTTATCTTTTCTTTGCTAGAGAACTAGCATAAATTTAGGTGTGGGGGTATTTGGTCATCACAATTTATTACACTGTTATACATTTATTATCTATTTTATTTGAATAAATATCTCTACTAATAATATTTTTATTTTAATTTGTAGGTAATATAGAATAATTGAATAAAAGCTCAAATAACGATTATTTCGAGCCAAGAAGATCTGTAATGAGGCCTAGGATATGCCTAAATCCAAAGTCGACTAAGTTTAAAAGTAAATCTCAGCATTTATTACTTTTTTGGTCAGTAATTTATAATAACTTAGCTTGCAATTGAGAATCAAATTAAATCTGAAAAAAATCAAAGTCAAATTCGTGCTCAGGATGGTCAATCGTAAAGAAAAAGCGATATCTCTTAATCCGGAAAGCAAAATTCAATATTTTATATATGAAAATCGCCTATCTCGATGAGTGGGAGCCATCTAGATTGACAGATTCTAGAAATTTTATCAGCAATAGCAGATTATGAAAGAAATACAAATTTAATTGATATATATTTAATTATTTGAAGGCCAAGCTAAATTCTAAGAAGCCCAAGAGCATTTAATTTAAGAGAAGCCCAAGAGTCTTAAAATGAATTAAATGCAAAAGAAATAAAGCACACAAAATCTATCTCTCAAGTATTGAATCAATAGTGTAGATTATTTTGAGAGATCCTAAGGTTATGAGGGTTATTTGGGGCCTAAGCTAAATCTATGGTTGTGAGGGTTACTTGGGGGGTCAAAAAAAATCTAACGGTTGTGAGAGATTATTGTTATCTATAAATAGAGAGGTAGAGTAAGGGCTTGAGAGTGTGAAAACTTTTGTGATAATCTTCATTTGGAGAGAAGGGGTACTCTTAATTGAGAAGACCATTTAAAATTATAAACTTTATTTGTAATTTATAAATTCTACCTTTTAAACACCTTTTAAATTTTCTTTTCTTCTTCTTTATTGATGAAGATAATGATGATGATTTTCTTTAAAGGGGCTAACCCCTTCCAATGTAAGTTTTTATTTTTCTCTTCAATTTTCTTGTTTTACAAATTCATGTTTAAGACTTTATTTTCTTTTTACGTTGGTAGATTAGATTTATTTTCATGTCTTGTAGCTTAGATTTACTTTCATGCTCTTTTCTTTTGTTGTTTATTTTTCATGTTATTTTATTATTTTTTTGCATTTTTCTTTTGTAGTGTAAATTTACTTTTATGCTCTTTTTTTATTAGTTAGATTTTTTATGCTCATAGTTTGGATTTTTATTTTCTTTGTCTTGTTCTTATTTTGTAGTTAGTTTCTGTTTTCTTATAGTTTAGATTTCTTTTCTTTTTCTTTTATGTTTTTATTTTCTTAAATCTTTTATTTTATAAAATGAGTAACTAATTCTTGTAGGAATTTTAGAATTGTACGAAACTAGTTTGGTTTCTTTTATGATTTGTGGAATGCTCTCTTGCGCTCAAAATAATCATGCTTAGGATAATTAACTAAAAAACTAATTGATAGAAGAAGAATCTGATAATCTATGTTTATCTTAAGTTGTTTAATAGGTTATGTTTATGAATTCTAGAATTACTATCTAGTTGTTGTTCTTTTCATGAATGGTTATTTTACTTGGATGATAATTTGATAGGTTATAATTTCTTTAAGTGGTTCGATAGTCTATACTTAATAAATCTAAAGTAAAATGTAATAAAAAGAGAGTAGTTCATAAATCTTAAATAAAATTAATTATTGCATTCAATTATTGATTCTTATCTTATCTACTTGATTTTTTTTCTCCATCTCACTTGCTTTGATTTTGTTTTTAATTTCAAAACGCAAGTTCCAGACTTACATTGTAAATTTGAAATACAGGTTCCAAAACCTCGTTCTAAATTTCAAAACGCAGGTTCCAAAACCGCGTACTAAATTTCAAAACGCAAGTTCTCAACCCGCGTTCTAAATTTCGAAACGCAGGTTCCAAAACTGTGTTCTAAATTTCAAAACGCAAGTTCTCAACCCGTGTTCTAAATTCCAAACGCAGGATCTGAACCCGCGTTCTAAATTAAAAAAACACTAAGGATAACCTATGTGTTTTAATGATGGAACGTGAGTTTTCACTCAGTGTTAATGGTATAAAACTTGTCGAAACAAGTTAAAATCACCCAAGCTTACCATTGACCGAAGGAGCCTGTGGCGGTGGAGCGATCGTCTGAGCATCACCGATAGCCTAGGTCGATGGTGCACCCCGAGGAAGGGTGATCTTCGATTTGGAAACGACTTTATTCCTAGGAGCCATTTTAGTCTTGGTGAAGAAGATGAACGGAAATTGCTAGAGATTGAAACAAAAATCTTCATTAGGCTCGCTTGAGAAAATGAACAATAGCAAAAAGTCGAATGACTTTTTATGTGATCCTAACGGTCTAGTTATAGATAGCGGTGAGCTGTCAAATCAGAATAAGATTTGAGGAGAAAATTCCTCCCAAACGCAATCTGTGCGTTCACATTGAGTCGGTTGAACTCTCAGACGCTTAGTGTTGCGTATCAGAATAAAAAAAATGCAAGGCTTCCTCCTGCGTTTCAACTCCGAAAGCGTAGGGTTTTCTCCTGCATTTCAGTTTCAAGAATGCAAGTTCTGCTTATGCGCTAATTCGCCATAACCAATAGGGCTATTTTACATCTTCATATACTTGGAGAGAAGTTAGTAATGGCCATCAAGGTGATGAAAACTGAGAAGAAACCAATTTACAATAAGAAGCTATGCAACCTCTTGGATGAGTAAAGACAGGTTATAATTGATATCGCTAACACTATCGAGCTCGATCCTTCACATAACTCATCCTTTCAAATGGCTTAACATTCCAACCAAAATTAACAAGGATATTGTTGAAATCATTATCCCAGTTGAGCTCATCAAGAAAGGAGACAAAGTAGGTTCCTCTGAGGCTGCCCTCATTACTAAACTTGGGATAAGGTCCTTCTCATACAGGCTTGTGGTTCTCTCTGTCTATAACAATGAATCTGTCTTCAGTCCAGAGGTGCTCAACCTCATTGAGGATGACCTCGTTAACAAGTTTGCAGTTGGTGTTTCTATGGTTGCTTTGTTGTCCTTGGTTCTCTCTTACCCAACTCTTGTAATTGCGCCTCACATGTTCATCAATACCTATAAGAACATCTTTGTTGTTGTTGTCGACACTAAATACACCTTCATATAAGTTGAAGAAGTATCTCAAAGATCCAAGCAAATTCATTATTGCTATCACCCCTGCTATATTGGCTGAGGATGCCGTTATTCTTGCTGCCAAAGAAGAGGAACAAGTCGATCCTATTAATGAATCTGACTACAATGACTTGGACTTTAGCTTGTTTGAATAAGTTCATTGTCATCAAGACACAAAAGTTATTTTGTTTGGTTTAAGGAGATTAGAACTACCTCAACTACTTCTACGCATTCGTCAGGAGTGTGTGTTTAATCTTTATCAAAGGAGATCTCAAGGAGGTTAGCGAAGAAGTCACTAAATACAAGAAGTAGATCTGCGACATACAGTAAATTTCTACAATCAAGTTCACGATGACTTCAAAACAGATATAATTAACCGTCATTCAATAATAGATCTCAAACCAATTTGGGGATTCAAAGTATTCCGAAAATTCATTCCAGTCAACCGTGAACTTTCAAAAACTTTGGATGAGGTTTTGTACGCTGTCTAAAAATTACTACAGATAGTTGATCCATGTCAAACACCAATGGTGAAAGTTACAATCTGATGACTTTCGCATTAATAACTCGACAATGAAGGTTACAATCAAATAACTTTCACATCAACAAGTGAAGGCTACAATTAGAATATTTTTACGTAGATCGAGAAAGTTACAATTCGACGACCTTCACGGCAACGGAAAAAAGCTTTGATTCAACAATCTTCACAATTGACATCGAGAGTTTCAATCTAACGACTCTCACATTTCTATGAGCTAAAGCAGAAATTACAAAATGACAATTTCTATAACACTCTGACAAAAGAGATCACAAATCAACGATCTCTTCAGTTCAAGATGCAGAACTCATCTCTGTATTTCAGAAGTGAAACCAAATGGCCTCGTTCCAGAGTCAAAGCAATACAAACATAGCTTCAACCAAGCTGCCAACGCAGCTTACAAATCGCTGTAAACGCAGCTTCTAAGCTGCCAATGTAGCTTCCAAACGCAGCTTCCAAGATGCCAACACAGCTTTCAAATCACTGTAAACGCAACTTCCAAACGCTGCAGACGCTGTGTTCAAGCTTCCAGACACTACGTTCGAACGCAGAATTCATGCCAGAACGCGGATTTCGTGTTTGACTCATTCAAATACGAGCTGAACGATTTCAGAACTGTTTTCCCACGACTTGAGGGATTTTTACCCACTTATGAGCGGATTAAGGGGGCAGTTCCCTTAATCCCTCTATAAATCTCAACAAACTAAACTGAGTTAGGGGCTGGATTTTCTTAATCGGATAGGAGGAGATCTGGTAGTGTTCTTCAGCAACAAAAAATCTTCAGATATTTGTTACTTGGCTTTAAAACCAATTTTTGGTTCAAATTAACTCTGTTACAAAGTTTAAAACTCGTCCTGAGTTCATAAACTCTTAAGAGTTCTTTTCATACTTGCCACGTAAGTTTATATTAATCATTCTAGTGAAGCAAGATGTTCAGATCGTCAACGAAGAGCAAACTCGATGTGAGCATTCGAGGGAAGTACTTCATCGCTACCATAAAGAACCCATAATTAAACAAAAGGGAGGATCTCTGTTGATCTTCTTCTCTTTTGTAAATCGGAAATCCGATACCAGAAGATTATAATTTCTTGTTTTCTAAATTAGTTAGAGAGAAATTGTATCGAGAGAATTATGATTAATTCTTTTTCTGGGTCTATCACAGAGAATAATACAAATTCATATTCTTAATTGTTTTCTTCGGATTTTCCCACCAAACATTATGATAGTGATTTCACCAAGTGTTAATCCTCTTCTCGGAGTTGACACATGTCTCGTATTAGCATTGGTCGACCATTCCCAAGCCTGGGCAAGTTAAGACGAGCTCTCACCCAACCTTATCACTTAAGTTAACCACCCTCATTTACTCATTGCTAGGTCGACAACTTGCGAGGCAGACAAAAAAGGTAGTACTTATCGTCTAGCTCATAAAACCAAGTCAAGAGGCGATTTGTCCTCGAACTCTACGCCAATAGTTGTCCATCATCATCGTGGCTAATGCTACTAGTCTCCATGATTGATCACTCTCTGTACCTCCTCGATCACCATTAATTTGTACCATCACATCAAATTAATAGTGACTCGTCGTACAAGTAGTCGACACCTATAAAGCTATCTGCCGATTCAGCTGTCTGCCTGAACTTGGCCAAAGTTTCGCTGCTACCCCTCTTAGCTGGGTATATATATAGGCTCATCGCCCACAAGAGAGGGGATCTTTTTAGATCCTCCTAGGGGCCACATGTACACTATTTCTGACCAACTAATCTCATCATCTCCATATATAGAACTTACTCAGTTTATTGATTCCCCACATAAGCTCTATACTGACTTGACCATTGGAGGAATCACCAGAGAACCCAACTCCGGTCATCTAACAAGCCTATTTTATAGTTAACTTATCTAAAAATAGGGGATCAGTCGTCAGAGGGGATGAGGGAACCTACTTCGTCTGTATCCACCCTCAGCACCACCCCTGATTCGAGATTATCTGCTAATCTTGCTGTTGAGTCCTAGGACAGCAACAGATCCCATTGTTAAGACATTTCAAAATATTTTTCCTAACTGCTTCTTTCATTACTGGGTTCAACTTATGCTGGGGATCCCTAGTAGATTTAGTCTCATCGATCAAATGGATTTAATGTTGAATAATGGTTTGGTCCATTCAGTGACTTCCCTATTTTCTCTCAAAACATCCAAGAGGGCTCCCTTTTGATCGAGTGTCAAATTGGAAGCAATGATGATTGATGAAGTCTCATTCTCCCCTAAATAAGTATACTCTAGGTTTTTGAGTAAAGTTTAAGCTCTAACTTAGGGATCCTCCATAGACGGATGAAGATTGACTCGTGTTTCTATATCTGAAGGTTCAAGTTGCCATCTAAATGTAGATATATGATATATCAATGAATCTTAGCTCTTCTAACAGTTTAATTTACTCATCATAAATCTCCTTAAAACTCAACTCACTTTAACAAAGATCTGACTCATACTTGTTAGACCCTAGAGGGGAGTTGATTAGGGTCTTATGCTAATCTAATCCGATTAAATGCCAATTAAAATTACTTAACAAATATATTCTTGCAAGATAGATATATAAAGAGTTATGTGCAAGAATATGCAATGTACACAAGGTGATATATCCTATATGATAGAAATATGTGTAAGGATATATGAACAATAAGATATATCCTAACAAAGAGATATAGACAATATTTATATGTGCAAGGATATAAAATTAACACAAGGGTGAATTAATCATAAACTAGATAGAGGGAAAAACAACAATGAGCAATTGACAAAGGCAATATAAATAATAAGCACGAATGTAAAAGTACGCCAATGCAATCACAAACAAAACGATATGTTTACGAGGTTCGGTCCCCACGACCTACGTCCCCGCTCCTCACCTCGAGGAGATCTCCACTATCACAACCGGGTTTTCTACGTTCACCCGAACAACGTTTACACCTCACAATACAATCACTATGTAATCACACCTCACACACTAAGTGTTGGTCCTAGCCCGTGTCCTCCTCCTCAAGTGCTCGGTTACAACCTCTCCCTAGGCACGTCAACCGACGCCACTCCTCTTGGATTCGACCCCGTCTCTCACCACACACTTCTCTCGGTGTACAAGTGTATTACAAGTGAATCCTCACAATAAGCACAATATAAATCAAATGATTTGTTCTCTAACAAGGTGAGAACTCAATTAAACACAACTCTAAGTCACTAATCTCACAACCCAAAATTATACTATGAATGAAAATACAATAAGCTCAATAGGTTGTGTGTGAACAAAGAGATAATAAAATCAACTAAACTCAATATGAACACTAGCTTAATAAAAAGATAATCAAACAATATAAAATATGAAGCTAGATTGAGTTTAGAAAACTTCTCAATAGATCAAGAGTGGAAGGAGAAGAGTTGGATGCTCAAACTCTATAACCTAGAAATACAATATTTTCATTAAATTGCATATTCTATGCAATATATTCAAAACACTAAATATGATTTCATTAAATATAAGCTTGTTAAAGGTGAAATCATATATAGGCATATAAACATGAAACAAAATAGTATTTTTCAATTCTATTCATTTGTTTCATAGTAAAACTTGAAAACTATCAAACCAAAACATATATGTATATATATAACTATATATATACAAAAACCAAAACGTGTATGTGTGTATATGATTGAGCTTAAAGTACTAACACACATAATATAAATTCCTAAACTAAATTACCCAAGCAATGATCTTGATCTTCAACGAAGCTCTATCTTGGTAATCTTGCGGATGAAGCTTGAACTTGGATCTTGACTTAAATGTGCATTGCTTTCACCGACATTCCGCCAACCTCCTTTGGATATGATCGTTGAAGCTCTATTCCATCCATCCTCCAACATATTGTTTGCCTAGAATCAATATAAAACACAAACACTAGACAAACAATATTAGATGTATCCTCCAACAACGTTGTTTGTCTACAATACATAAGAATATACAAACACTAGACAAACAACATTAGTGGTAAATTGTTTGTTAAACATCATCAAAACAAGAAGGCCAACAATCTCCCCCTTTTTGATGATGACAAACAATTTACAAAAAAGATATACTCACAATATTTCTCCCCCTTTGACAACATCAAAAAGGGACAAAAGAATAAGAGAGCGAAGGCTCCCCCTATCAATAAGCACGGGTGAGTATCAAACATACAAAGATATAGGGATTGCTCCCCCTATCAAAAAGCCATATAGACTATATGCAATGAAGATCATAGCAAAACATATGTGAGCAAGCATACATGAATATGCTAAAAATTTACTCACATACATGAAGATAATGAGAACACACATAAATATGTCAAAATGAAATTAGTGTCTCATTAACACAAAAAAATATAAAAACCATATAAAAGAATAGATTTAATTTATGAAATCAAAAGAGAGAAAACATGAGAATCATGCAAAAAGAGTTTTCGAATGAAAACAAATCAACCAAATGAAATCATAAATCAACCATTTAAACCAAAAATGATGTTTGATCAACAAAAAAATTTTCTTTACATAACTTGATCAAACCACTCATAGAATACATTATAAAGCACGAATAGATGATCCATTAGCACAAACACATAAATATCATCATATAAGTGAATTATAATGAATTCAAAAGCAACAAATCAAAACACAATTTTTAAGAGAGGCAACAATTATATCAAGCTCTTGAGCTTGTTCCAACCCATATAATCATTTTAGCATCCGGTAAACTATGTTTGGGAATAAACACCCAAAAACTCCGGAGGGTTATATAAACATATAACCTCTCATATGCAAATATAAAGCAAAGTATATATCTAAAAAGTGTTTAAAAAAAATTGTTTTCATATTCAAAAGTTTAAAGTATAATTTTTCAAAACCAAGAAAAAGAAAACAGAAAAAAACACTAAAATTCTTGGTATAAAAATTAAATTTGTTTTGGTACCCAAGAACTCTTGGTACCAAACGATTTAGGGACATGACCCCTATCAATGAAGCTCAAAGCCCTAGGGTTATGAACCCTCTTAGGCGCATGTGGTGCACGAACACGGTCATAACAATAATCACTCAAATGACCCTTCCGATTGCAATATGTGCAATGAAAGAGATCCATTTGTTTTTGTGGACCATTAGCTCGTGCACGAGAATCATTTGCAAACAAAGATTTTCTTTTAAAATTATTTTGCAAATGAGAAACATTCTTAAACAATGGTCTATTTGGAACATATTGCAATTTAGAAGCTTTTTGTATATCAAAACAAAATTTAGCAAGATGTCCAAACCTACCACAAACATCACATTTAAAAACATGTGGTCTACTAGAAGCATTTGGCAAATGAGATTTAATTTTCAAATCAAAACAATATTTGGCCAAATGACCAAGACGACCACAATGATCACATCTATACACATGAGCATGCTTATGATGAATAATGGGTGCATGTGTGTGTACATGTGATGAAGAAGCTACATGAGATGCTGCACAAGAAGAATTAATATTCTTATGTTTTTGTGCATCATAGCAAAACTTAGCTAAATGGCCTTTACGGCCGCATATAGAACACTTATAAGTTTTGCTATACATGTGTGCATAATGAGTGGATGACTTCTTAGACTTAGCACACATATCCATAAGCTTCTTATGATTATTAATGCATGTTTTCAAAGTTGAATCTAAAGATGAAATACTATTTTTCATAAGATTCAAATCTTCATTTTTAGGCACATATGCATTTTTAGAAGTAGAACATAAATAGTCATTTATAAATGAAGCAGTGTTATTTTTTATGTTCTCTACTTCTAACATGGCATCAATCTTAGCATGAGATAAGCTAGAAATGGATGATGATAATTTCTCATTTTCCAATTTTAACATATCATTACTTTCTTTAAGAGCAACATTTTCTTTGGAAATGATATCAAAATTGGAAGCTAGCTTCTCATGATCGGATTTTAAAACATCATGCTTGCTTTTTAAATCATTAAAATCATTTTGCAATTTGTTAAAGGCATGCAATAATTTTTCACTAGCACACGTAAGTTCATCACTAGATAAATCATTAGTTGTTTCGAACTCGCAAACCTCACTAGGGCTATCGCCTAGTGGCCGTGTGCATGATGAAGCTCCAATATTACTTGAGGAAGAATTTTGTATGTTCTCTACTTCTAACATGGCATTATTTTTAACATGAGATAAGCTAGTGATGGATGAGGTTAATTTTTTATTTTTCAAATTTAACATATCATTGTTTTCTTTAAGCATTATATTTTCATTTTCAATGATGTCAAATTTGGACACTAGCTTCTCATGATCGGATTTCAATTCTACATGCTTGCTTTTAAGATCAATAAAATTATTTTGTAATTTTGTATAGGCATGCAATAATTTCTCATATGCACAAGCGAGTTCATTGATGGATATATCACTATCGGATTCCGAATCGCTTACCACACTAGGGCTATCGCCTAGTGGCCGTGTGCATGATGATGCTCCACACTCACTTGAAGAACAATCCTCCAAACTACGTCGGATTTCCTCCAAGTTGCCTTGATGTGCTTCTATGAATTTCCATAAATTGTAAGCACTATCAAAATGAACAAATTTGTTAGAAAAGGATGAGTCAAAGGCATTAAGCAAATATTCTAACAAAAGCTTGTTCATATTAAACATTTTATTATCATGATTGCTCCACTTAGATTTCTCCAATGTGGGCACAATATAAGCACAATCAATAATTTTCCATAAGTCAATATTTCTAGATTCAACAAATAGTTTAAATCTAGAAGCCCATTGTGCATAGGGAAAATTAATGAATTTAGGAGCAACATTGGATTTATAGCCTAAACAAAATACATTCATATTCAAGATATATATATGAACATATGCAAGCAAGACAAATGCAATCATAACTAGATTAGCACAAATAAGATAACTTGGATCTTTAACTCAAGGTGGTTAGACCTTAAATCAAAGAGCACCAAGCTCTGATACCAATTGTTAGACCCTAGAGGGGGGGTGATTAGGGTCTTATGCTAATCTAATCCGATTAAATGCCAATTAAAATTAATTAATAAGTTATCCTAGCAAGTATGAAATACAACAAGATATGTAAGCTAGGATAAGTAATATGAACAAGGGATATATCCTAGCAATGAGGTATATTATGAGTTATATGCAATGATATGAAACTAAGGGTGATATAAACATAAACAAGATAGTGGGCAATATAATCAACAAGCAATATACAAAGGCGATATAAGATATGAACATAAAAGTAAGTGCGCCAATGCAATCACAAACAAACAATATGATTACGGAGTTCGGTCCCCACGACCTACGTCTCCGCTCCTCACCTCGAGGAGATCTCCACTATCACAACCGGGTTTTCTACGTTCACCCGAACAACGTTTACACCTCACAATACAATCACTATGTAATCACACCTCACACACTAAGTGTTGGTCCTAGCCCGTGTCCTCCTCCTCAAGTGCTCGGTTACAACCTCTCCCTAGGCACGTCAACCGACGCCACTCCTCTTGGATTCGACCCCGTCTCTCACCACACACTTCTCTCGGTGTACAAGTGTATTACAAGTGAATCCTCACAATAAAGCACAATTATGACAAATGATTGTTCTCAAAATAAGGTGAGAACTCAATTAAGCTCACTCTCAATGTCACAAACCCACAACCCTAAATTATACTATGAATGTAAATACAATAAGCTCAATAGGTTGTGTGTGAACAAAGAGTATCAATAAAACGATTAAACTAAACTCAATATAAATCTAGCTTATGGAAATTATAATCAAAATAATAAATTGCTAGATGAGTTTAGAAACACTTCTCTAAAGATGACAAGAGAGTAGGAGAAGAGTGAATGCTCAAACACCAAAGGATGATCTCCACTTGCTCTTGTGAAATTGAATTCACAAACTCAAACCCTCAATTGCTTAAAAGCTTCTTAAACCAAACTTAAACAAACACTAGACAAGTTTAAACCCTTGTTTAAAAACTTCTTTAAAAACTTCTTTAAAAACTTCTTAATTGACTTGAAAAAGAGAAGCAATAGGGTATATATACCCACAAAAGATCTCAGCCAAAACCCCCGTTAAAAAGACAACAAAGCCCAGCTCAGAGAAAATAGCCGTTGGAAGCAACGGTCTCATTGGCGATTTCCGGTCGACCGGTCCGGTCGACCGGAATTACTGTAGCAGTGCGCAGCTGTTTTGTAAAATCAATTTAAAATAGTAAATGAACTCCAAAAATTATGAAATTTTGTGGGAATGTTCTAGACATGTAGATTAACATGTCAGAGAAAGAATTTCTGAAAAATCATTTCCCAGTTGAGAGAAATAAATGTTTGAACACAAAAATACAGTTTCTGAAAATCTGCTGTGATACACGATTTTGTAAAATCAAGTAGGCACAGTAAATCAACTCCAAAAATAGTAAAAACTGGAGGAAAGTTTCTAAACATGTATATAAACATGTCAGAGAAAGAATTTTTCAAATATCACTTCCCATTTGAGAAAACTCATCAGTTTTGTAAAACATGCACGAACATGTGCACGAACGAAAACGTGAATTTGTAAATTCCTTTAAACATAACAAATCAATTCCAAACTTGATGAAACTTTGAGAAATGTTTGAAAATGATATTTTGAACATGTTACAAAAAGAATTTTCCAATTTGTATTTCTCAATTGTGAAATCTCATTATTTTGTAAAAGTATTCAAAACATGAAAAACCCAAAACCATGCATGTATATATATAACTATATATATACATAGAAACCAAATACGTGTGTGTATATGATATTAAGCTTAAGGTACCTAACACACATAATATAAAACCTAAACTAGATTACCCAAGCCGATCTTGATCTTCAATAAGCTTGACTTGGTACACTTTGCGGATGAAGCTTGAACTTGATCTTTAACTTGAATTGTATGTTGCTTCACTCCACAATTCCGCCAACCTCCATTTGATATCGTCGTTATGGCGCAATCCATCCATCCTCCAACAACGTTGTTTGTCTACAATACATAAGAATATACAAACACTAGACAAACAACATTAGTGGTAAATTGTTTGTTAAACATCATCAAAACAAGAAGGCCAACAATACTCTCCCTCTTGTTGTTCACTAAAAAATTTCTGGATAACGTTTACTTCTTGGGGTTGATCAGATGGTTCATGGACTGTCTAGATTGAAAATATAGAGATCAACAGTAATGTTCCCACATGATAACTTCATTTGACATGTTCTAAAATTAATAAAAGCATTTAAAGTTGCTAGCAATGGTCTACCTAAGATAACTAGGATTTGACCTTTAAGATTGGAAACGGACTATGTTTCTAAGATTATAAAATCAACATGAAAATAAACTCCCCACCTTGATCAGAACATCATTTCTCTCTCCATTAGATACTTTTATGGATCTATCAGCTAACTGGAGGTTATATCTAGTTGCCTTTAATTCAACTACCCCTAGTTGTTGATAGACTGAATAAGGAAGAAGATTCACACTATTTCTTAAATCTAGAAGTGGTTCTTAATATAGGTATTTTATATGATGCATGAAATGGTAGGATAACTAGATCCTTATATTTCATGGGCATAGGCTTCAAAAGCATGTCATCGAGGTTAGCAGCTAAAAAGTTTGTTTGGTAATATTAGTGTTTGGTGGAAAATTTATAGTAAAAAGATAATGAAATAATTTAATATTATATTCTCTCGATCTTGATAACAATTTGGATTTTAATTACAAAAGAAAGGAGAATGATCTGGATTCTCCCCTTTGTTTAAGTCTGGGTTCTTCACGATGGCGATAGAGTGCCTCCTTCGAATTCTCGCGTCAAGTTTGCTCTCCATTGACGATCCGCACGTCTTGATTCACTGGAACGATATCTCCTCCTCACGATTTAACGCTGTGGAGAACTTACAAAGCAAGTTTGAAACTCTGAACGAGTTTGAAACTCTACGAAAGAGTTAATTTGAACCGAAAGTCGGTTAATCAGCCAAGGCCCAAAGCTCCCAGGACTGCTCCCAAAAGATGAATGTTAATCTCTCTTTTGTGCACTTTTGATCTTCAAAACTCCAAATCAAAGATCCCCAAAAAGAAGCCAAAGATCTCCTCCTCACTGCCAAGTCTCAGATCCAAAAAGGCAGCTCCTCCCCTCAAAAAAGCCAGCCCGAACTTAATTGAGTTTACCCATATTTATAGGGAATTAAGGGGTGTAACCGTCCCCTTAATTCTCTCCATAATGGGGTTGAGAGGGGTGTAACTGCCTCCTTAATCCGCTCCTAAGTGAGGCGGAAATCCCTTAAATCGTGGAAGGAAAACGGTTCCTGCAACCGTTCAGCTCGTGTTTGAATGAGTCAAACGACCAAGTTGGCGTTCATGATCCTAACTCCGTGTTTTAGGATTGAGATGCGGAGTTGGGTGTCGACCGAATATCAAAAACGCAGGGGTCACCTGCGTTTTGCTTGTTGAAGCTTGGAAACACGGGGGTCGCCTGCATTTTGCTTGTTGAAGCTTGGAAACACGGGGGTCGCATGCGTTTTAAGAACTGAAACACGAAGGTGAATTCCACGTTTTAGAAGAAGCTAATGACTTATAACTTCTTCTGTAGAGCGTTGCAAAGACCGTTGTTTAGTAATCTTCGTCTTGGCTCCTTAAAAATATGAGAATCGTCAGATTGTAACTTTTATCATTGGTGTTTGATAGGGGATCAGCTATCTATTGTGATTTTTAGACAGCCTACAATTAGTGGTTCTTTTCTTAGTGCACAAAATCCTTTAAAAATTTCGCATAAGAGGGGATTTGTTCGATTGCATTTAAGAGAGGAATGTTGACCTTAACTTTTTTAAAAGTTTCTAGATTTTTTTTTACCTAAGGAGAGTTTTTCTAGGTCTTAGTCTATCTGGAAAGGGAGCAACGAGTTTATACCTATCTAGCTCAGTTTCAAGTTTGGCTTCTTGGTTATCGGAAGGAATTGATTTATTTGAAGGAGCATTTTGGATAGAAGAGGAAGAAAGGTTTGATCCAGAGACATTCAAACTTGATTATCTATCTGTTTTCCAAATCATAAAGTATGAACTACATTCACTTGAGTTAGGTGATTTGCACTTGATCCAGTGTCCTTAGGGTTTGTATGATTCAAAAAAATTTCTCTCTTTCACTCATGGTGCTAGCTAGTTTACCAAGTTAGGTTTCTAACCTAGCTATGACTTGAGGGTTTAAATTGAGGATTCCATCAGTTATCTGCTTGAAGGGATATAATGTGTTGAATGATCGAGTCAACATGTTGCTGCTCTATGTAGAAGCTTTGATCATAGCCTCTAAATACTTTTTTAAGACAATAAAACATTTCTCATGATCAGAACTCAAAAGAATAAGATTTACTGCTTAATGATAAGGAGACTGGTTTGGATAAGGTAAATTAGGTTGTTAAATATTGTTAAGTGTGTTGAATAGAACTCTATTTCCTCTAGGAAATTGTGGGGTTGAAGTGGGAGTAAAATTTTAATTTTCGATGAAAATTTTCTAATTTCATGCAAAGTTTGGATGACTTATCCACCTCGGATTGTAAGTTGGAGAAAACATATCATTTCTAGGATGTCAGAATGTAGTGTTCATCTACTATAGTGGTTGATTGTTTCCTAAGTGAGGACATTCCTCTGAAATATAGGCTTGAGAAAGACAGTTATGACATCCTAAGGCAAGTACTTGATTGATTTCAACTAGGGCTCATTCTTTAATTTCAAGGAGTTCTAACTTACGTAGGCTTGTAGACATCTTTACTTTAAAGGCTATGTTTGACTCTAGGAAAAAAACCACTAGATTTGGTTGGAGGAATTGATAAAATTCTTTCATCACAGTTTTTCGCTGCACGGTTTTATCAAAAAAACCCTCTAAAAATTTTCAAGCTTTGTTAATGTTTTTCTTCATAAAATCCCATTGACACATAGATTCTAAGAAAGCCTTTCAAGAATAATCCAACCATTTATAGATGACTTGACATAATCACCATTTTTCTAGACCATGATGAGGGCATTGGATGAGAAGATCCTTACACTTATCAACATACTTTTAGAGTGGCTCCCTTGAGACTCTCTTGAAGTTGTGTATGTTATTTCTAAAGTTTTCCATTTTATAGATTAGGAAGATTTTTTTTTAAGAAAACAGTAACAAATTTATCGTATGTTGAGATAAAATTTATGGATAAGCTATACAACCATTTTTATCTTTGTCTTTAGAGAAATGGAATAAATATGTGCTTAATCACATCTTCAGATAACTCTCTAATCTTAATCATAAGACATATTTCCTCAAACTCAGATATAAAAATGTATACAACTTTAGATTTATTTATGTATATTCGGATTCATTTCCTAAGAATTTTGTACGTATGTTTTAGCGCTATTACCAAGGAAGGTGCTTGTAATTAGGATTTTTTTGTTCTTTAATTTGTGTGTTTCCTTGTGAATTAGTTCTTTAATTTGTGTGTTTTCTTATGAAGGACTAAACTAGAAGAAGAAGAAGATTGGAAAAGAAGACATGCTTAAAAAGGCGAGTCTTCTTTATAGTATTTTGAATTTCATTGATGAGCCCATCGATTAGGCCATCGGTTAGATTGTAACAAAATTCAATCAATGGTTAATTTTGTTGATTCCACATTCATGGGCTTTTGGGCTTCTTGGCTCGATCTTGAGCTTCAATAAAAGGTTAAAAATTGAAGAAATTTAGTTCTTTTAGGCTCTTATTTGTTAATTCTTTATTACCCGTAAATTAAGATCAAAAACTCATTATTAATCGATATATTTATTTAAATAAAATAGATAATGTGAGTATAAAAGTATAATAAGCTATGATGACTATCTATCTACCAGTAAGTATCCTATAAGAACCAACCCTATAGGAGTGAGTGGTTTACACTATTGCTTGAATAGTCACAATTCCCAAACTAACCCTCTAACTATTCGTGTATGGTATAAATCATCTTATTCTATAGGGTGTTCTCATGGCCTGATCTATATACCTCTAGAGATTTGCAATTTTCCAATTAAAGGCTCTTATATTTACACTGTGCCCAACACCCCTTGCCCCTCCCACAAAAAAAAAAAAATTGTACTACAACCCAAAAGCCCAAAACTAAAACTAGAACCCAAATGGTAAAAAACTCATTACCCAAAACTCTAACACACACACACACACTCTCTCTCTCTCTCTCTCTCTCTCTCTCTCTCTCTCTCTCTCTCTCTCTCTCTCTCTCTCTCTCTCTCTCTCTCTCTCTCTCTCTCACACACACACACACACTTCATTGATCCCAATTCCATATATCCAAACTGTCAAATCTTAACTCCACTCTGCACCTATACTAACACCTGCCACCTCCCAAATCGCTGCCAGCACCCGTTACGAACCAAACCATCATCCATAAAATGTACCCAATGCATTTCCATCACATACTATAATTTTATAATATTATATTAGTATATTTACGCAACTATTAGATACTTGTAGTGCACCACCAAAGAATTTTTTTCCGGTCTGCCACTGAGTATTCTGATAGAATCTTTACTCGTCTGTCTACTACAATGAAACTAGATGTATAACGATCAAAATAACGACATTACATAGGGTCTGCATGTAAATAAAAAATATCTGTATCTTACCAGAAATGTGTATGCTTGTTTGATAGGAAAAGAAGTGCTAATAAATCCTGCTATGACATATCAAAAGGATCTATTAACAAATTACAAGATTTAGAATAAATTTTCTAATGTCTAAGATGCGGACTTTGGAATATAAAATGTGAAGACAAAAACTCTAAATTTTGTATACTTGACTTTCGTAACTAAATAGTTTTGGTTTTTTAGGCAACCACCTTAAAAAGAGAGTCATTTCACAGAAACCATCTTCTATTTATTAAATTATACATAAATCAACTTTAATATAAGTTTTTATTTCAATCATCCATATCCCAATCAAAGTTTTCACTAAAAAAAAGAAAAAGAAAATACCTTTAAAAACTCACATTTGAGACACGTGACTCACTTTGTTAAGGTTTGGGTTTAGTTAGGATACAAGTCGCGTATTTTAAACATATATATTTTTAATGTTATTTTTTATTTTTAGTGAAAATTTGGCTAGAAGGTGGTTGATTAGAACAATAACCTATTTTAAATATGGTTTACATATAAATTAAAAATAAAAGGTGATTTCTATCGAATGACCTTATTTTAAGGTGATTTCCTGGAGGAAAACCCTGAATAATTTTATCATGAGTTTGCAGTTTGTACAATATTTATGTGTATGTGTGTTGTTGTTTGGGGGGGTGGGGGTGGGGTGCGATCTCAAATCATTGAAATTGTTATGAGGTCCTAATAGGTCCCTAAAAATTATAGGTTTTTTCAAATTATTTCTTTTTTACATTTTCATAAAATGGATTTACTCTGTCTGATCTAGTGATTAATTAAAAATAATTATTTACTTATTTACCCTCTCTAGATTGGGGGAAGGCTTCTTCTTTTAGAGGACGTGAGGCAAGAAAATTTGAGAATTCGGATTTGCTGGGATCAGTGGAATGAGAGAGCTAGAAAAAGAAAGTGAAGCTATTGGAGCTTATGAAAAGTGATGTAGGAGTGCAAATGCATCAGATATGGCTTGAATATGATGCTTATTATATTTGTGTCCGTGTACTATTTATGAATCCTAATATGGATGTGTCCTGATATGAGAAGCCTAATAATATGTACATTATATCTGAAAACCTAAAAGTACTACTCGAGATTATTAAAATTAATCTCAAATCCCTTAATCTAAGGACAAAAAAATTTGCAATGACATGGTCAACATAAATTCAGATATTTCGAATACAAACCGAGATATTTCGCTATATATCTACATCTGTAACTATATTTTGCCAAATACACACATTTAATTACCATATCCGTATCCTAATGTGTACGAATATTTCCACGGATACACTATTTTTTTTGCACCAATAGTGAGAAGTAAAAAAAGAGGATCAAGGGGCGAGGATAAGAAAGAGGTGGGTATAACTGGCATTTCAGGATAAAAAAAGGTTAGTTTAAGGTGTATTCCCCCAAATCAAATGGCATCAAGCTAGAGGGTCTAATTTGTAATAACTTGTAACATTTCAGGGACGTAGTGGCAATTTCCACGATGAGAGGGACTGATTGGAAATAAAAAAGATGTAAAGGACTAGTATAGAGTTGTGTAAAATCCAATTACAGCTGCGAGCGATGAAAGAAAGAAGACGAGATCGAAAACCGCCATGGATTCATCGGTAAACAGAAGCCGGTGGCGAAAGCGAAGCCAACGAAACAAACCGCTCCTCTTCTCAATCTCCCTCCTCTTCCTCCTCTCTCTCCTCCTCCTCCTCCTCCTCCTCCTCGTCTCCTCCAAAACCCTAACATCACTCATCCCCTTCTCTCCCAAAACCCTAGCTCCCAAATCGAAGAACCCCTGCGAAACCCTAGCCCTAGCTGGAGAGAGATTTCTGTGGTACGCTCCCCACAGTGGGTTCAGTAATCAGCTGTCGGAGCTCAGGAACGCCATCTTGATCTCTGCGATCCTCAACCGGACGCTGGTTGTCCCGCCGGTGCTCGATCATCACGCGGTGGCGCTCGGGAGTTGCCCTAAGTTTAGGGTTAAGGGCCCGGCTGAGCTTCGGGCGGCGGTTTGGGATCATATCATGCAGCTCGCCGAAGAGCGAAGGTGAGTTTTTGTTAAAAATTAGATTTTTATTTATTTATTTATGATACTGTTGTTTTTAGATCTAGGGTCAGTATATTTGTTTTGGCAAATAATGGAGTCATAAAAGTTGGGAATTTTGGGGTGCCAACTTTTTTTGTATAGAGAACTGTGAAGAATTAGCAGTTGGATAGATAGGTATAAATTTAGAGGCAATGTATTAGACTTGGCGAAATGGGAGAAGGGAATTTAGTTCCTTGTAGTTATTATATAAGCTAACTGAACCATATGAGCTAGCAGTTGTAATTTATATGTACTGTGAAGAAAAGCCCCACGTTTGGTTTTTGTGTCAAATTTTCATAAAGAAAAAGGAAGAAACAATAGGAATGTTTTGACACTCAGAAGAATCAACGAAACACTCTCACCCTGGAAGGATCAAACAGAAATGTTTTAAGTGGGATTGCTTCAATAGTTTGATCCCTCACACATTTCTGTGACAAGAAAGCATCACGTGCATTACTTATGTTTGAAGTTATCATTGAGAGTTGGGATTTGGAACACTTCAATAGTTTCCTGTGGTTCCTTTTTGAACTCAACATAGGTTTTGGAAACCTGGCAGCCCTCAAGGACTTCCTGATCTATGTTAACTTAGCTATTACTTAATTAAATTCGACTAATATATATATGCCAGGTTTATTGATTCAGAATGAATCCCGCTCTGGTATATGCTTGGGTTTCAATCTTTATCCATTATTGAATATTACAATGATTTTATGATCCTTGAAGATGATCTTGCTGATGTATATGATATCGTATATTAACAACGTTTGTGAAGGATTATAACCACTTTGGCAAGTGATATATGTATAAATTTCAATCCGATCTATTAGTGCTTTTGGTTATTAGATAGTGTGTTGAATTGTTGAAAGATATGGAATTCAGTGAGTGATGAGAGAGAGACGTGTAGTTAAGTATCATAAAAGATGTCAAGGAACTTAAAAATCTAGATCACTGTTGGTCTTTGTTCGTGTGCATATGTTTGATGTGTGTCTGTAAAGGCTGGAGCCCAAAAGATAATTTAGTGCATGACATAACCAAACCATTACATGTATACAGAGTTTAAAGGAAACGGGATAATAGGTCAAATAAATGAAGAGCATAGGCTAGTATAACACTAGATTTTAGGGAAAACCTCCTAATGTGGAACTTTTATTATTTTTTATTTTTTGTAGGATTCGGGGTTCTAAGAATATATCCTTTGGTGAGGAATTGCATAGACAATTGAGTTACATCACAGGATAATCAGGATATTACTGTGCGTCTGACCTGCACCATAGCATGCTAAACTTGACCAGTTGTTGATCAAAAGGATGCAAAATTAAAATGACGCTCATGTACTGAAGTTGTAGATGGCTGAAATGGTAAGGTAACACATTATTTGAAGTCTTTTGATCAAGTTAGAGAATGGCCTTGATATTAACAGATAAAGTTAGAGAATAGCTTTGATAGTAACAACCATCCTGAGAATATGTGACAATTTAGATTAAACCAATTCTTATAAGCTACAAGAGGAAAGTGTCATGGATAGTAGTTAATACTCATCTTTCTGAGCTTATTATAAACCTAGCATTCGGCTTAATTGAGAGGGTCCAAAGCCCTTTGTATCACTGAATCTAATGATCTTTTGATAATGAGTTGTGCTAACTTTCTGAAGTCTACTGATGCTAATGATGTCACAAAATAGAGGATGGTAGACCATTTTAGCCAATCTGTGTACTTCATGAGTCAGGTAATTCCTGCGGTTTTCTTTTTGAGCTCTGAAAGAAATGCTCCATAAAATATCTGTATAGAAGGAAAAATTAGCAAGAAAAATAATTTAAATGATTAAATCCTTGCCATACGCAGACCCGTTATTAACAAGAATCAGAAACCTTTGTATATGTATATTTGCCAATAATTTGTAAAGCAGAATAGGTATGGTTAACCGGAATGTTAGTCTGCTGGCTGGCTGCTATATGGGACAGCTAGACAGATAACTTATACTACTGATATAGCTAACTACTGAGCCATGTTGAACGAAACAAATTAAACATAATATGCAATTTAACTCTTGACAAATAATATGCAGGCTGTTTTAAAGCTTTTCTTGCAAGGTAGTTTCCTACTCAAACTGATGGCCAGATCCTGACAGCTATATCAGAAATTGTGATGGAAGAACTTAATAATCATGTGAAATTAAATATAACAAATTATCACTAACTGTGGATACGGTTCTTGATATCTTAGGCACTTGACTCTATATTTTGCTTTGCTTTTCAGGTATGTGTCAATGGCCGACATTATTGATTTGTCTTCAATAACATCTTCCAAGGTCAGGATAATTGATTTTAGGGTATTTGCTTCTCTATGGTGCGGTTTAAATATGGGCAATGCTTGCTTTGGTAGTTTATGTTGTGCTATATCTGGTGATGGATCCTTGTCAACTAACTCCAGTCCATGCAGATCATTGCTCTCTGGATCACAAGGTAACGTTAATCATTGTATTTATGCTTTAGAAGAAGATTGTAGAACAATAGTTTGGACGTACCAACAAGAAAATGATGGGATGTTAGATAAATTTCAGCCTGACAGAGAATTGCAGAAGAAAAAAAAGATCTCTTATGTTAGAAAGCGTAGAGATATATTTAAGGCTCTGGGGCCTGGCTCTAATGCTGAAACAGCAACAGTTCTGGCTTTGGGGAGTGTTTTCTCTTCACCTTATAAAGGCTCGGAGCTTTACATTGATATCCATGAAGCACCAAGAGACCCTTTTATACAGTCGTTGATTAAGAAAACTGAGTTCCTACCATTTTCTCCCGAGGTAATTGCTGCTGGAAAGGAATTTGCTGTACAGAATATAAAAGAACCGTTTTTATGTGCACAGCTTAGATTGCTAGACGGGCAGTTCAAAAACCATTGGAAATCCACATTTTCAGCACTTAAACAGAAGATACTATCATTGAAAGCCTCGGGTCCAATTCACATTTTCATAATGACAGATTTACCAACAATGAACTGGACTGGAACTTATCTTGAAGAACTCAAGGAAGACACAAAGTCCTACAAGTTGTTTACACTGCGGGAAAGAGATGACTTGATAGTTCAAGCTGCAAAGAAACTCATGGCAGCTGAAAATAGCTTGAAGTCCAGTTTTCTTCCGAGAAATCTTGATGGAATTAAAAAGAAAAGAGATTGTGATCGTGTAATGCTACCGGATGTTTTGCTGTATGTTGAGGAGACTGTTTGTAGCTGTGCTACAATGGGATTTGTTGGGACTGCTGGATCGACTATAGCAGAGAGCATAGAGATAATGAGAAAAAACAATGCTTGCGAATTGTAGAGATAAAATATCCTCCTCTATAGTTGGAGATTTTTGACATTGGAGGGTATTGATGTTTACATAGAGGACATTGGGAGGCTTTTTACAGTCTGATGAGTAATTGGTATCTCTGAAGAAAGTTTTCTGGCTTTTCTTAAAGATGCAAAATACCAGTGGAAAAAGGAGCTGATATCTGAGATTTCTCACTCGAGGTAGCTACACCTAATATTGGTGCTGACTAATTTTTCCAAAGTCTGAATTATGGAGAAGAACCACAATCTTTTTCTAGGTTAGTACCTGCTTTGAGCACATTTTGTGTGTGTAACCTTATTCCTCATGTTATATTTGTTTTATTGTTCATTGTCATTTATTTTTCGTGGGGGTAAACTTCACAAAATAACCACCAACTTGGTGGTTTTGCACAAAAGAACACTATAAAGTACATAAAGTATTCTTAGCAGATAAAAATGTTCATGATTTTTTTCATTAAACTAGTATATGTGATGAATTAGGGTAACTTGTCATGTGTTAACCGTTTCATGTTTTGAACAATATGTGCTGGTCACTTTTGATGTTAGGTACTTTATATAATTATATATCATCTTTATTACCCTCTTCTTACGTCCTATTGTCAATTGTCCTTTAAATCTTTAATTCGTGCAGTTAACTTCCTTAACATTAATTTCCGATAACTCGTGGTACTGTTTGTAGTTTTGAAAGTTAATGATAGTTTTTTCTCTAATTAAAAGTCATAGTAGTTTTCTTCGAAACCCTGGTATGTTTCTGAAATCAACTCTTTGTCGGGTGTTGTATTGCGCTTCAGTGCTTGTCTCTGTAGTATGTGGTATATAAATTGACAATTTAACACCTATTGTAGGATTTTGACAAGATCTATAAGATTTCCAAGTATTTGAATTCAAGCTCAAAATGATTATCAAAATGTGTCTTGTATTTTAACTAAGAAAAGGGGTTTTCTAATCTAATTAAGATTCTTGAAAGACGTGATTTTCTAATCTAATTGCATGTATCTAAAGTTATGGTCTCCTAATCTCTACTTGGATTGCTTGGAGACTATATTATGTACCAACTTTTGGAAGTTCTTTGGATCATCAAATACACAGTCTAGACCCCTTCTGTTTGGACAGGGGTGGTTTTTCTTCATAATGCAACTAGCATTCTGGAATGTTAGAGGATTTAACAAATCCTCAAAACACATGATAGTGAAGCATTTTATTAACCAGTATAAGCTTTCTCTCATTGCTTTATTGGAAACTAAGGTGTCTGGTAACAAATTACAGTTAATTGCTAGAAAGGTAGCAAGAGATTGGGAAGGAATTTCAAATGTTCATCAAGCAAATAATGCTAGAATTTGGATTCTCTGGAATAGTGATATACTCTCAGTTCAATACCTGCGAAGCTCTTGTCTTATCTTTTCTTTGTGATTTGGTCCTCATATTACAGATGCAACCCTTTATACTGTGGAGATGTAATCATTTGTATTTTATAGACAATTGTATTTATGCTCATGCCTTTTAAATTCCAAATATTTGATCCTTGCATAATAATATCAATCTACATTATATATCAATGTAAGGGCAAAAAAAATATGAAATTTTGAATATAGATTATAAGCGGTAATAAAACAATTTAGGAGGTATAAGAGCATCTCTAACAGTTTTTTTAAAATTTTCTCCAAAATGGAGAAGCAAAAGTCATATTCTCCAAATTATTTTTACACAAACTCCAACAGCTTCACATTTTGAAGAATCCCTTTTTTTCTTCAAAAATTTGGAGAATGCTGCAGATTTGGGGAAGCTTCCCTATTTTTTTGTCCTCCATCCCTATTTTGGGGAATGAGATGGAGAATCTGTTGGACCAAAAACCTAACTAAATTCTTCAAAAGTGGGAAATAGGGAAGCTGTTGGAGATGTTCTAAGTGAACATTCGGAGTATCTCTATAATTAACTTTTTGCTCTTCTCCGATACTCCGAATGTAACCTGGTTTTATGGATACTGCATTGCTAACTAACCACACTAATCCTTGATTATTTATTTATTTATTTATTTATTTTAACAATTGAGTGGAATATTAAGACCAAAAGCTTAAAATGACCTATTTTCACTGCGTTATTTGCACTCTAATATTGCCCAAGCATGAAATACAACTTTATAAATTGAAAGGGCCCCATTTACTACTATTTATAACTGAAACCTAACTTCTTCAAATTAAAAACAATAAATTGATTGGGTGGGTGACTCATCTCCTTTCTCTGGAATTGGAGTGGCATTGCTAATATTATGTTTTATAATACTGATTTAGATGTTATATTAATTAATACAAAATTTCAATTGAGATTCAACCAAGAAACAAAATCGTGGTAGCAAAACGATCAAATGCAACTATCGAAAACCACTATCAACGCTAGAATCCGGGGATTAATATGGAACTTTGACATCAAAGTGCTTTAAATGGGCTCCATCTTGCCGACAAAATTTAGTATATGCTTAATTTTGCATTATGAAATTTATAAAAAAATTGCAATTGTAAGAGTATATCCTAGTCCAATAAGTTGGCGCCAAAGAGAGCCAACTTAATTGAGGAAATAATTAAACAGTAGTACTTTTGCCTACTCATCATCACGAAAGCGAGCAGAAATTGAGTAGGAGGCCAACTAAAGAGGTAGTTCACTATTTTGAATAGTGCTTAAGAGGGCAATACAAATGCAAATTGTATCAGTGCATTAATTCATTTGGGTAGAGTGTTCTAGACCAAAAAAAGGGCAGTTAAAATCTCCAAAAATTTTAGATTAGTTTGGCAAAACTCTCCCCTTCAAATCAATTTTGGCTTAACAAAATCTTTGTTAAAATAACTGGAGCTCTTTGTCTTTGAGCCTAATTACAACCGACACGCATGGTGAATTTGTACAGTTTAATTAGTTGCGTTAAAATTTGGAGTAAGATGCACTTGAATCAACGCCATCATCTCTGTATAAATAGTTGCACCCCAGAGCGCCTCTTAACTTCGAGCCTAAAACGCTCACACGGCTACAAACTCTTGGTGTCTTTTCCGCATCTTCAGTTTCTTTTGTTGTCTCTTCAGTCTCTCCTTCTCCTTCGAGACCAATGCTAGTCTTTACTCGCCGGCAACCCGGAGAAGATGGTCGCCGGCCGGAGCCACGTGGTATGGAGCTGCCAATGGAGCCGGAAGTGATGGTAATTAATTAGATGAAATATGAATGAATGCGTCCATACGTACATACTAACTTCATACATAAGAGCATATAATGTGTATGTTAAGGCTAATTAAATTACCAGATTGGTATATTTAGTTACTCATTATAAACAAGAAGGTATATATTCTTACTCTGGCGCCACAAAAAGGTGCGGAAATTGATAAAGTCTTGACAGCAAGGTACCCCTTGTTGGCGGTGAGTTTTTGGGCGATCTAAATTAGGAGTTTTTGCATAATGTACCCCCTCAAATTTCTCATATTTACAAATACAACCTCCAAATCTTGATATTTGATTGAAAAAAGAACCCTCTCTCTCCTCGGTCTTTCTCTCCCTCCAAATATATCTACCATCTTATCCAAGAATCCATGTTTACAATACATAACTGTTGTTGCATTGCCCACAAACATTTCGCCATCTTCTTTGCAAATCGATAAATCCACTCGGCCAAACGCAAAGCACCCACACGAGAGCACAAGAGAAGAGCAACCCAACAAGGGCGAACTCATCGAGCCCCAAACTCGCATCATTCATCTGTACTTTGAACAACCTCGAAGCCTCATCAGTCACCGCGCAAACCTATTATACCGAAACATGAGATCGCCGAATCCCAAGATGCTAATTCATCTATGTAGTTGTAGTGGATGGGTAGAGAAGAATGACCGGGGAATGGCGTAGTGTCACACCCCAGGCCCACGGGCCCGTTGGCGCGTGCAAGCCGACCCACCGATCGAGAACAACTCGATGTTAGCTAAAGTACACTGCCAAAATGCTAGCACTAGTTTCTTGGGCCTTGGGCTTTTCTATTTAAGTCACTAACATTTTTTCACACTAATTCATGTGGGACTAAAGTGAGGGTGTCAAAATTACCCTACCTTACGAAGACAATGTCCTCGTCATCACGACATGACAATTAGCCAATCCCAGTACTACTGCTAGATGATGTTGACTCTAGAGGTGGCTCCTACGGGCTCTAGAGGTGGCTCACACCACATCCACATGGTGTAGCACTTAGCCCCGTATAATACTTAGCTCCACACTTCCGACTGTCAACTTCTTTGATACCATTTTGTCACGCTCCAGGCCCACGGGCCCGTTGGCGCGTGTAAGCCGTGGGACCCACCGAGAACAACTCGATGTTGACTAAAGTCCAACGCCAAAATGCTAGCACTAGTTTCTTGGGCATTGGGCTTCTCTATTTAAGCCGCTAACATTTATTCACACTAATCCATGTGGGACTAAAGTGGGGGTGTCACAAATAGATTGAGAGGTGGTGATCGCTTGGTTATGATTTGAGTGCAGGTTTCGGTGGTTGTTTCTGGAGTAGGTTGCGGGATATTGTAGTAGACGAGTTTGAGCCTTCTTTCCGACTTAACTCACGTCATCTCTCCACAGGGTCCCAAATGAATTAGTTTATTTGAAAAAAATCCTTGTTCTTTGGAAGATCTATCTCGTGTCTGGTACTGCATGGTTCAGATAAATGTGAGGGGGGGGGGGGGGGGGGGGGATATCAAGAATTAGAGGTTAAATTTATAATTACTGGAGGTTTGAGGGGTATATGTGCAAAAGGCCCTAATTTAAATTGTTCAAACTCATCGACAACAACGATAAATATCTTATTGTCAAAATATAACCCTTTTTTATACCTTGTAGTTGTCGGAGCAAGAAAATTTATTTTATTGATAACCACGGGTAACTAAATATATCAATTTAGTAATTTATCCTCCATATTAATGACATTGCATTATCATTAACTTCCATGCCCACGGACAAACATAGAGAACTATCTACCGATCTTTGTCATCTTCATAATTGATGTATCAAGAAAGAAAGAAAGAAAGAAAGAAATTTAATTGTTTTCCGCTATTTTGTACCGATCAAAGAATAAACGGTTGTTGTTAGAAGGTCGAGTCAAGTGAGACCATGGTTTTAAATGAACTATGTTGATGCCTCAATGGTCAATTTATTTTTCTCTAAAAGAAAAATAAATAACAAATAATAGAGGAGTTAAATGGTAATTATCTTTTTTTTTCTCTCGTGTGAATTGACAGGTGGAGCATGTGGATATGGGAATGCAGTAGGGAAGCCGGAAGCATCCATTCTCCTCTAGCATTGCTGCTGGAAGCCCCTCCGTTTTCAAAGCCGGCAAAGGCTGCGGTGCCTGCTATCAGGTATATATGCAATAGGGAAGCGTTACAGGCATACCCTCAGGCACATTACCAACCACACCCCCTCTCTATCTACAGTGCAGGGGTCTCACATCAGTTTTTTTAAAAAAATATGATGTGGGCCCCCCTGTACTGTAGATAGAGAGGAGGTGTGGTTGATGGTGTGTCTGAGGGTGTGTCTGTATTATTTTTCTATGCAATATTATTACAATACATATAATACTAGTGGTCTTTTTTGATGTTATTACTCCTTTAAATATTTCAAAGTTAAACTTAGGCCATCAAATCCCTGAAATTGCTATCAGGAGTGGTAAATGATCGAATCGAATCGAATACCAAGGTGTTCGTATTTGTATTTGTTTAAAATTATCGAATTCGAATGCAGACTCTAATATTCATATATGGAGTTTTTTTGAATTCGAACTCGAATACTTGGTATTTGATAAATATTCATGAATATTCACGAATACTTTTCGAATATCAAAGTATATTTATTCCGCTAAAGAATTTGATTTTCAAATGGTATTTAAATTCATAAATAAAAATTATTCCTTTATAATATATAATGTATGCATATTTAAATAAAAAATTTCATTAGAAAACAAATTTAAGATTATTTAAGTCTTTAGATCAGTACATAAAACTTTAGTATAAATGATAAATAGGTTAAAAATATGACATCATATGTGCAATAATAAAATAATAAGTGATCAAATTTTAAACAAATATTTGATAGACAAACGAATCGAATATACATCTGGTTAAATTCTATTCGTTAGTAAACTCGAATACTAAAAAATATTTGTTTAGTGGTAAATGAACTACCGAATCGAATATGGCCGAATAGTTACATGAACAATTATCGAACTATTTATTAATTATTTGGTTCATTTCCACCCCTAATTGCTATTACGTCTCTCATTTTTTGTAAGCCGTTAAAAATTAATCTCTCTCCAATTCCTACTTTTAGCCTTGAAGTAGCTTAAGAAGGGGAGGTGAGCAATTTTAATGGTTAATTTGAACTACAAATTTCAAAGTACGAAAAGTCTGAGGGATTAATATCGAAAAAAACTCTGCGTACTCATTCTAGCCGTTTGAATTGAATGCATCGTTGTTCCTACTAAAATTGAGCTCTCTTGAAACTCATCAGGTGAGGTGCACAAGAGATCATGCCTGTTCCAAAAAGCCGGTGACCGTTGTGATCACCGACGAATGCCCCAGGGGTCCGTGTCTAGTGGAGTCCGTACATTTCGATCTCAACGGCACCGCGATCGGGGCGATGGCCTTGCCCCGCCGTGCTGATCGTCTGCGGGGTGTCGGAGTTCTACCTATCCAATACACACGGTAAGAATATATACGTAACACCTCCGACTAACAACTTCTATAGTTCTATCTAAACTCATTCTTCTTTCTAACTATTTCATTTAAGGGCTTATTTGGTAATTCTTAGTAAGGTTCTAATTGTAGATATTATTTGAAGAACGCTGTTACAGGGACCCAAAATATAGGATCATTGAAGGGGACATGTGAGATGCTCCCCTCCTATTGCATAATGAGCTGACATGACCAGCTCATTATGGAATAGGGAGGGGACACCTCACATGTTCTCTCCATTGGTCCCATATTTTTGGTACTTAAGTCATTTTTCTTATTTGAATAATAGAAAATTGAGATGACAGCTGATATGATGTCTTTTCTTTTATATTTAATTGATTATATAGTAGAAAGTGAATATTTCTGGATACGTTAAACGGATACAAACGTGATAAGCTAATAACATGTTTGATCTGATCTGTTCACCAAAGGGTAGTATCTAATTCAAGTAAGATCTAATTCATTAAGCTAATAATATGTTGTGGTACAAAATTAGTATGAAATTGTAATTGTAGTAACAAAATAACGACAAATAACGAATTACATCTTACTTGATCTCTCCCGTCAGCGTCCCCTGCAAATTCCCTCACAAAACCATCGCCTTCCACGTCGCATGTCAGGCTTCGAACCGCAACTACTTCGGGTCCTCGTCGAGTCGCCCTGACGGAGAGGGAAGCCTCAGCAACGTCGAGCTCGGCGAGTCAAGGTCAGTCAACAAGGCCACGTGGCGACCAATGATACAATCCTGGGGTGCACTGTGGAAGCTTGATTCAGGGCCGAAGCTGAGGGCTCCGTTCTCGATAAGGCTGACGTCGCAGCACTCGAAGAAGAAGGTGGTCGCCAAGAATGTAGTTCCGGCCAGGTGGCGGCCGGGGGCCACTTACAGGTCTCTTGTTAATTTCCACTAGGTTGTCGAAGGCATTTAGCGTGGTTTCAGATTTGGACGTTGTTACTTAATTTAGGCAGTAACAGTAGTAGGGAGCTTAGTTTGCGAGCTAAACTAAATGTTCGATAATGTCTAGATCGTGAGAAACCGTTGGTAATCTGGATGGTTGGGAGGTTTTAATATGATTCCTAAAAAAAAGGTCGAGATTGTTGTTGTTTGGTCCTAATGTAAGTTAAGCTTATTGTGGTGAGTTGTATTTGTTTAATAATGTATTGGTTGTTGTGTTCTTTAAAAAATTTAGTTCCCCAAAACGAGTCCCCTAAAACTTTGATATTTTGAATTAAATTCCTAAACAAATTCATTACCTTGAATTATTTTGAGTGCTCTTAGTTCAAATTTGTTAGTTTAGACGCAAAATAAAGTAACGACAATTCTTTATTTTTTCTGTCTTTTAGTCATGCTTATGTTTTCAACTCCAATTTTTAACCGGTCATGAAGATAACAAATCATTCCAAGTCCATCAAATTCTATAGATGGAACTTAATAAAGTGACTGTTGTTAGTTTATTTTGCAGACAAAGCCCGAAAATTCATCAAGATGATGAATCCCTTCTTATTAGCAATAATAAGCAACAAAATGAGTTCACAAGTTCTCAAATGAAAATTCTGTGCGTAACAACTGAGAAACAAAAGCTCCCAAGAGCTTCAGATACTGTCCGAAATATGTTTCCATTACGATGTTTACATTGATTTGATTTTTTGGAACAGTTAAACTCTACGGTGCTCCTATAATAGGAAACAAGAAATTATCTTCATCTCCCCTTTTCAGTAAGCACAGTAAATACTTGGAGAGCATAGCTAAAACCCAGAAAAAACCAACTTTCTATGTAATCCGAACTTTCTATGATGTTTGGAAATCCCAACATAGACAAATCGGACCTGTTATGAAAAAGTCGAGGTATTTCGAATTGTTTGTTGATATGTACCAAGTAAGGGAAAACATCTGAAATGATTTCAATATTGGACCTATGAAATTCCGTCTGCTAGAATAAAAAATGCGCTTCTGAGTTGATCTTATCCATTAGAATTTCTACTTTACTATTATTTAGTAATAACTTAATCCTTCAATAAAATACTCGTTATATCAAAAACTGTGAGGGCTCTCAGCCACATAGATAGTTCAATGTGCTCATCAACGCCTGATCGGAGATGTGGATCATCCAAGGCACATTAGCATGGCGTACTCCTCCTGTCCGAATCAGAGTTTGAACTAGACCTAAGATGATTCCAAATAGAAGAATTTAATCATTTTGATTTGTTTGAGGAGATAAAAAGAAAGGTAAGTAGCACTTATTGGGGGGGGGGGGGGGGGGGGGGGGTGAATAGAGTATATGCTAATCTAATCCGATGTTAAAGCCAAATTAAAACTTATTAACAATATCCTAGAAAATTATGATATACAACAAATTATATGAAATGATATGTAATTAAGGGCGATATAAACATGAAATAATGGCGATATAGAAAGCAATAAACAATGAGCATAAATAATACGCCAAGGTAAACTCAAACACACAATATGATCACGGAGTTCGATCACTCTCGACCTATGTCTCCGCTCCTCACTCACGAGGAGAATCTCCACTATCACAACCGGTTTTTAAACGCTAACTAAAAATATTTACAAGCCACACCATCGGTTTTCTAGCTCACCAAAAATTCTTACAACTCTCACACTTGTAACTACACAATACACCCTCTAAGTGTTGGCCTAGCCCATGTCACCTTCCTTAAGTTTTTGGATTTACCACCTCTCCCTAGGCTTTACTATCGACGTCACTCCTCTTGGAATTGACTCCATCTCTCACCACACACTCCTCTCGGTGTACTTGTGTATTACAATGTGATTTCACAAATTAAGCACAAATAAAAGTGTGTGTTCTCTAAAAAAGATAAGAACTCAATTAAGCTCACTCTCAATGTTACAACTCCCACAACTCAAAAATACAATATGTGAAAATACTAAAAGCTCAAGTGAGTTGTGTGTGTAAACAATGAGTATAATGAAATCTAACTCAAATTAATCTAGCAAATGTAAATATAAAATTTTAAGAATAAAAAATCTAGATAATTGAGTTTAGAAAACTTCTCCAAACTCACAAAGATATGTAGAAGAGAGGATGAGGATGAATTCCTCAAACCGAAAATGTAAGGCTCCTCTTTGTGAAAATTTCTTCACGCAAAAACAAACTTAAAACAAACTCTTAAACACCCTAAAACTTCTTTTTTTTAAAACTTTCTTGAGAGAACAGAAATAGTTATGACAAAGGGGTATATATAGGGTAGAAGAACTCAGCCCAAGAAACCAACAAAAACCACTAAAAACATTAAAAATAAATTTTGGAAAACAACCGTTACTGTGCAACGGTCATATTATAAGTCGACTTATGTCTTCATGAGTGGACTTGTATGAGTTATAAGTCGACTCAGCAGACAAAAATATCTAACTGTATAACATATCATAAGTCGACTTATAAGTCAACTTATGAGTTGACTTATGAGTCGACTTAAACGTGCACATGACCTGATATGAACAGTAAAAAATAACTTTAAACCCTCTTTAAAAATATCAAATAAATTCCAAAAAATATAAAACCTTGAAAAATATTTATAAACATGAAAATAAACATATTATAAAAAGAATTTTTTAAATTACACTTTCCAATTGTGAAAACTCATCATTTTGCAAACTAGGTCAAAATACAAAATGTCAATACACTTGTTTTTTATATTTTGACCGAAAAAAGTTTTGAAAACTCTTGTATGGATTTAGAGACTAAATAAAAGATGTAAACTAAGATTATTTAGTCCATAAATCAACAATACAAAATTTTATCAAAAATACACATATTTTGAATCTTTCAAAACAATAAACATGATTTCAAATCTTGATCTCAATGAAATCATATCAAGCACATATAAACATGAAACAAATATGTGTGTATATAATTATATTCATTTGTTTCATATTTATGTGGCTAAACACATTATTTTCAAAAACAAAATGATAAATATGAAATGTATATGTATGTATATAAATATAACTAATAGTTTCATATTTATTTAAACTTGAAAGTTATAAAACCAAAACGTGTATGTGTGTAATATTTGCGCTTTAAGCACTAACACACAAAGTATAAACTACTAAACTAAATATACCCAAGATATTGATCTTTAATAAAGCTCGATCTTGGTTGCGGATGAAGCTTGATCAGATCTTGACTTCAAATGCAAGGCTTCATTCCAGTATTCCTTCCATCCTCCAATGTATATGATCGTGTAGGCTTAATCTAACCAACCTACGACGAAGGATCTTTGTGTAGAATACCTAACAATCAAATATAAACACTCGATAATCATTGTTAGGAATTGTTTGTTAATCATCAAAACTAGATTAGATAGTAGGCTCATAAGCATGAGACCTAACAATCTTCCTATTTTTGATGATGACAAACAATCTACACAAGATATACTCACAATACACATGTTTATTCCCCTTTGTAAATATCAAAATGGGAAAAACAATAAAAGATAAGAGAGCGTAAGCTCCCCCTATAAATTAGTATAGGTGAGTATAAAAACAAATATAAGAAAAAATCTCCCCCTATCAAAATGCCACATAGAATGTATGAAATGAAATACAAAGGCAAGCATTTGTGAGCAAGCATAGATATGAAACATGCCAAACAAAACTCACATTCAAAAAGACCAAGTGAACACTTATATATGTATATATCATTAAGATAAGTGTTACAAGAGTCTTAAACACAAATATATCAATAAGATATATATCAAAAACAAAAATATTCAAAAGATAAAATGTTTAATCAATAAAGCCAAAAAAAATTATAAATCATCAAACATAAATCATATAGATATATTATTATGAAAATAGTGTCTCAATAAAAACAATATGTATAGATTTATGAAATCAAATGAATGGAAAAACATGAGAATCATGAAAGATATTTTCAAATGAAAGCAAATCATGAGAACCATGAAAATCATGATAATCATGAAAGTCCAAATGAAAATCAAAACAATCAAATGAAATCATGAATCTAAACCATTAAAACGTGCTTAATCTATAAATCATTATTTTTGAAGAACAAGTGATTAAGCAACTAGTAATGTCAAAATATTTATATGTTTTATCCACAAAGGTTGAAAAAAGTATGCTAATGATAAAACAAACCAATATCAATAATATCGTTTTGACAAGAAAAACTAGATAAACAATCATACCAAGCTATTAGAGCTTGTTTTAATCCATATTTGCATCACAAAAAAATGTAAGCATGATAATTATGTGAGCAAACATAAAACACTAATCACATAAAGGTACATTATAAAGCACAAATGATGATTCATAAGTTCAAACACATAAATATCATCATAAAAGTGTTTTACAATGATCTCATAAGTATAAACCAAATTATACCAGAAACTACATAGTTCAAACCAAAATTACAAACCATATAAGAATCATGAACTATGGTTTTGTTTAAAAATCCAAAAATAATTCAATTTAAAATTTTCAACAATGTAAATGTATATATATTTGAAAATACTTTCTTTTAAAGAGAAAATATGAGTAGTTTTAAAAATCTTATCAACTTACATTGTTATAAAAATATGAACCTAAAAATCCAAAAATACAAAATAAACATAATTAATTTTATTTTGGCACCCAAACATTTTTTGTGCCTTCAAGTTTAGGGACAAAACCCCTATCAATAAAGTCCAAATCTCTAGGGTTATGATTCCATTTGGGCGCATTTTGTATGCGGACACGGTCAAAATAATACATGTGCAAATGACCTTTACGATTGTAATATGTGCAATGAAAGAGTTGAAAAGATTTGCGTTGACCTAGTGGTTAGCACGTGGATCATTTGCAAAAATAGATGGTTCTTTGAAATCATTTTGCAAACGAGAAACTCTTTTCAAATCGAAACAAAATTTAGTCAAATGACCAAAACGATCACAATAATCACACTTATACACATGAGCATGCTTATGATGAATTTTATGTGCATGTGTATGATTTGATGAAGCTTGATGAAATGCACAAGTGTCAATATTATTGGATTTTGAGGGGTTTTGTGCATTATAATAAATTTTAGCAAGATGGCTTTTACGACCGCAAATAGGGCATTTATAAATTTTGTTATACTTATGTGCATAATGTGTTGGTTTCTTAGAAGAATTTACACGGAACTTTACACACAAGTCCATAAGCTTGTTATTATTTATAATGCATGTTTTAAGGGTTGAATCTAAAGATGATATGAGGTATTTAACATGATTTAACTCATTTACTTCCACAAATGCATTGTCATTAGAAGTAGAACATATATAAGTGTTAGCAAAAGAACTAACTTTATTTTTAATATTTTCTACTTCTAACATGGCATTATTTTTCTCATGAAACAAACTAGTATTTTCCAATTTTAATTTTTCATTGCTCTCTTTGAAATTTATATTTTCATTAGCAATGATATCAAATTTTGATACTAGTGTCTCATGATCGGATTTCAATTCAATATGCTTGCTTTACAAATCTATAAAATTATTATGCAACTTAGTTTAGACATGCATTAATCTATCATATGCACATGCGAGTTCATCAATGGATAATTCACTTTCGGATTCTGAATCGCATACTACACTAGGGCTCTCGCCTAGTGGCCGTGTGCATGATGATGATGCTACATCCTTGTTTGAAGCCGATTCCGTCAAAACGCGTCGAATCTCCTCCAAGTTCCCTTGATGTGCTTCTATAAATTTTTATAATTTGTAAGACTATCAAAATGAGCAAGTTTATTAGAAATTGATGAATCAAAAGCATTAAGCATAAATTCTAACACAATCTTGTTCATTGTACATTATTATTATTATTTTTGCTCCACTTGGATTTCTCCAAGGTGGGCACAACATAAGTTTGATCAATGACTTCCCACAATTCAATATTTTAGATCTAATAAATATTTTAAATCTAAAACACCATTGAGCATATGGGAAAGCATTGAATGAAGGAGCAATATTAATATCATAGGCTAAACTAGGTACACCATGCATATCCATGATATATATATAAATAAATCTTAAAACTAGATTAGCAAAAATACAAAGCTAGGATCTTTAACTCAAGATGGTTAAGCCACAAATCAAAGAGCACCAAGCTCTAATACCAAATAAAATTACCTTAGAGGGGAGAGGGTGAATAGAGTATATGCTAATCTAATCCGATATTAAAGCTAAATTAAAACTTATTAACAATATCCTAGCAAATTATGATATATAACAAATTATATGCAAGGATATGTAATGAAAATAAGGACGGTATAAACATGAGATAATGGCGATATAGAAAGAAATAAGCAATGAGCACAAATAATACGCCAAGGTAAACTCAAACACAATATATGATCATGGAGTTTGGTCACTCTCGACCTATGTCTTCGCTCCTTACTCACAAGGAGAATCTCCACTATCACAACCGGTTTTTCAATACTAACCGAAAACGTTTACAAGCCACACAATCGGTTTTCTAGCACACTAAAAACTCTTACAACTCTTACATCCTCTAAGTGTTGGCCTAGCCCATTTTACCTTCCTTAAGTGCTCGGATTTATCACCTCTCCATAAGCTTTACTACTGACACCACTCCTCTTGGAATTGACCCCGTCTCTTACCACACACTCCTCTCGGTGTACTTGTGTATTATAATGTGATATCATAAATTAAGCACAAATAAAAGTGTTTGTTCTCTAAACAAGATGAGAACTCAATTAAGCTCACTCTCAATGTTACAACTCCCACAACTCAAAAATATAATATGTGAAAATACTAAAAGCTCAAGTGAGTTGTGTGCGTAAACAATGAGTATAATGAAATATAACTCAAATTAATCTAGAAAATGTAAATATGAAAATTTAATAATAAACAAACTAGATAATTGAGTTAGAAAACTTCTCCAAAATCACAAAGAGATGTAGAAGAGAGGATGAGAATGAATTCCTCAAATCGAAAATGTAAGGCTCCTCTTTGTGGAAACTTTTTCACACAAAAACAAACTTGACACAAACTCTTAAACACCCTTAAAACTTCTTTTTTTTAAAACTTTCTTGAGAGAATAGAAATAGTTATGACAAAGGGGTATATATAGGGTAGAAGAACTCAGCCTAAGAAACCAACAAAAATCACTAAAAACATTAAAAATGACAAATTTTAGAAAACAACCATTACTATGCAACGATCATATTATAAGTCGACTTATGACAGGTATAAGTCGACTTATGCCTTCATGTGTCGACTTGTATGTACAACGGTCATATTATAAGTTGACAGGTATAAGTCGACTCAGCAGACGAAAATATCTAACTGCACAACATATCATAAGTCGACTTATTGTATGAGTTATAAGTCGACTCAGTAGACGAAAATATCTAACTGCACAACATATTATAAGTCAACTTATGAGTCGACTTAAACATGCACATGACCTGATATGAACAGTAAAAATTAACTTTAAACCCTCTTTAAAAATATCAAATAAATTCTAAAAAATATAAAACTTTGGGAAATATTTATAAACATGAAAATAAACATATTATAAAAATAATTTTTCAAATTGCACTTCCTAATTTTGAGAACTCATCATTTTGCAAACTAGGTCAAAATACAAAATGTCAATACACTTGTTTTTGATACTTTGACTTAAACAAAGTTTTGAAAACTCATGTATGGATTTAGAGACTAAATAAAAGATGTAAAGTAAAATTATTTAGTCCATAAATCAATAACACAAAGTTTTATAAAAAATACACATATTTTGCAATCTTTCAAAACAATAAACATGATTTTAAATCTTGATCTCAATGAAATCATATCAAGAACATATAAACATGAAACAAATATGTATGTATATAATTATATTTATTTGTTTCATATTTATGTGGCTAAACACATTATTTCCAAAAACAAAAATGATAAATATGAAACATGTATGTATGTATATAAATATAACTAATAGATTCATATTTATTTAAACTTAAAAGTTATAAACCCAAAACGTGTATGTGTGTAATATTTGAGCTTTAAGCACTAACACACAAAGTATAAACTACTAAACTAAATATACCTAAGATATTGATCTTCAATAAAGCTCGATCTCGGTTGCGGATGAAGCTTGATCGGATCTTGACTTGAAATGCAAGGTGTCATTCCGGTATTTTTTCCATCCTCCAATGTATATGATCATGTAGGCTCAATCCAACCAACCTCCAAAGGAGGATCCTTGTGTAGAATACCTAACAATCAAATATAAGCACTCGACAACCATTATTAGGAATTGTTTGTTAATCATCAAAACTAGATTATATAGTAGGCTCATAAACATAAGACCTAACACTTATCATTGAGACCCTATCAATTAGTATTACACAGAAAAAAATAGTTATAGAAACTAATAGGATAATTTTTTAGAATAAGCCTTTTTTGAAATAACATAAGAAAAATCGAACTTCTCATACTAGAATTAGCAAATTTGACCTTCTTTTGCCAGCTCGTCATTGCTGGCCAAAAAGAGGTCGAATTTGCAAAATAAAGTTGTAAATTACATAGGACTGCTAGTCCCATGTAATTATGAAGCACGAGAATGAGGTACTAGGAGTCCTATATATATTCCCCCTATGTCTACGCCGGCCCGTGACGCTCTCTCTCTCTTCACAAGTTGTGACTCTTTCTCCCTCTAACCCTTCCCATGCCCTAACCTCTCTAATCCCTATCTCCTTGCCCCCAAATCAACGAAGCTTGCCTTTGCCTTGACCACTCTGGTAGGCAAAATCTGCAAGCGCACAGACTCGTTGTAGCTATCAAGGTCGATCCCACAAGGACTAGGGTGTGACATATTCTCCTCACACGAAATGGTGTTACGGATACTAGAGCGTTGCAATTGAATCTACAATTGCATGAAGAAGCCAACCATATTAAATAACTTTTGTTATGCATAAAAGTGATGATTGAGGCACATTTTTGTTTATATAGTCTCCGACATTTGCCAAAATTAGTTGAGTAACTGCATAGCACTATTGGTTCCAAGCAAGCACACCACAATTAACATTAAAAATACAAAAAGAAATATCAAAAGGATAAAGTAACCAAATTTAAACAAAAATATGAAATTCATCAACCAAATCATAAAGATATATATTATAATTTTGGTTTAATTCCGAGTACACACGCCAAACATATTTGGGAAGCCTATGAGCTTGCATAATTTTTTTGTTGATTAAACGCGCCAATAATGTTAACCTACAAAATGCGCGATTGTATCGCCTAGCCCATTGTCTAAGCTAGTGGAGGCACAAGTATATTTTGATATAGAAAACGGCGTCTTATGTAGAGCAATGAAATGTAGAAGATTGGGGGTATAAGATGAAAGATCAAAGGTGAAGCTAGTGCATTTCTTTTATCAAACAAAAAAAAAGAAAAAAAAGAAATGAAATTGAAAAAGAAAAAACGATGAATTATGGGTTCCTCCTTAATAATAACAGTGTAAAGTGCGATAATTGAACGGGTGTCGTAAAGAATTCATTATTGCCAATGCATGCAAGCATAAAAGGAGTACTATGGGAAGAAGTCACTTTAATAGATTGATGGAGTTATAAGATTATGATTTCATTTGATGCTTAGCTTTGAGATCAAAAATTATTGTAAACAAAGTAATCTTCTGCCCGGCACTAGAGATAAGGCTTTCACTACAAAATCCAAAAATATAACTAAATCCTACATAACAAGCCTTTACCCTACCCATTACACGATTACAAAAATAAAAGAAACTTCTCATTGATTTTGTTGGGACAATTGCATTCAGTTAAATAAATCAATAAGTGGTGGAAGAAAATTGAGATAAATGCAAGCTATTGGATTGATACATCCATTTGGAAGAATTTTAGAGCGGATTACCATATCCTAAATCTTTAAACCATAGAGATTGGAGAGTCTAAAAATCAAAATAATTTTTTATAACCCATTATCCTAACAAGTAGTGTTTACCATATTAACTTAACCTACCTGGAAGGCCTCTAATTTTAGTTCTTAATGGGCTTGAAAGCTAGTTACATGAATTTCTTTTCGCTACTTTGACTTGAAGAATGATAGGACTGGCTATCGCTTGACCTTGATGACGTCTTGTGATCGGTTAAACCTAAAACATTTGAAAATGATGATTTTGTAATGAGTTAGTTTCTGGAAAATTAGATTTGTTAATTCCCGAAGAAAAGTATCTGTTTTGTGATATGTTTGATATTGGTTAACGGATTGATGAGGGGTGATCTACTCACAAATTTGTTCTTCGAACACAACCTCCGTAAAATTTTCTTTATTGTCTTATAAAATGCTTTGAGAAACAGAAAGAAAAGAACAAAAAAAGTCTACCATAGACTTGAGGGGGAATTGATATAACTTACGTATAAAATAGCTTTTCTTGTTAGTGTGTTTAAGCAAAACGATTTATCGAGATGCTTAAGTGGAAAAAGCCTATTTGTGTTTTAGAAATCAAGAAGATACTGCAATGCTGGTTTAGTTTCTTTAATGCAATAGGAATATTTAGGCTCAAGATTCGAAAGATTTGCTGATCGTTGGACAGTTTAAAGCTAAGAGTTTGAAGTAAGCACAACTAAGATTCGAACAAGTACATGGTCATGAAGAAAATAGATGCACAAATATGAAGGAAACTGAATTCCGACGCATGATACAGTTCGAATCAAGAAAAAACCAAAAGATGATACATTTGTAGATCTCTTCAACAGGAAATTTCGACAATGCAAACTTGAATCAACTCATATCCGCAGCTCGGCACGGCTAAAAGTTATAGCCAAAAAATACCAAAACTGAAGAAACAACACAAAAATACAGCAAAACAGCCCTACCACAACCTGGTGTGGTGCAGACACAAAACCGTGGCAGCGGCGAATTAAGTTATTTTCCAGATTCTTTTGGAGTACAAAAATAAATAGATGTTTTGACTTTAGGGTTGGATCATCTTTTGTTTTATGTTCCAATTAAGCCATCAACTAGCCCAACTATCTTTGGAGTTCAAGTAGTTGATTAGAAGTACATACTACCTCTACTCCTTGTAAATTGGATTGGCACAAAGTTATTGAATTTTAGATCATCATATAGAAAAGACAATGAAAAATAAGGGTTAATGTGCTTCCTCTCTCAATAGTTTATACTTTCTCTTATGATTGATTGCAATAATTAAATGGATGATAATCTCTTTCAAACAATCATGTATTGTACACTTTCTATTGTCTAAATAAGGAAATGAAAGAATGCCACTTGGTGAATGATACGAACGAACCAAATTAATTAACTATATGTTCTTGGGAACAGTTTAGATTTTAAACTTAATTTCTTGGTGTTTTAATTGTGATCGCATAGAACACACGATTAAGAAACAATTTAATCATAGTAAATAATTCAAAAAGGGCTGAAAGGTGCATGATAAATACCAAAAACGGAGGCTCTAAGAAATTACACACGGGAGGCCTCGAACCACGAAAGAGGATCCAATATACTAGTCCTTGGTACGCAGGCGGAATTTGATTTAGGATTAAGCATAAAGCTTAATGGGTTTTAATTTAATCTCTGATTCCCCGAAAGTAGACTGTAATTAAGAGACGATTGTAAAATTAACAGCACGATCTAATTTAGACCCTATAAGAAAGAAGCTTGATTAATTTAGGCCTAATCACCCTTTTTAGATTAACCAACACCAAGAATTGAAAATGAATCCAAATCATTCCCGAACACCTAAGTGTGTGATAACAAATCCAAATCCTAAGTCCTTCATTATATTAAAGAATTTCATCAATCCGATTAGTTTAATTAATTTCATTTAATTATTAAATCTCTTACAACAAATACTCATTGATTTAGCTAGTCGATGGCTATATGTGAGATATTGGTAAAAATAACCAACCA
>NC_033797.1:136038152-136077232 GCF_001876935.1 Asparagus officinalis
GAAGGTTAAGGGACTTTAACCTTCCCCTTAATTTGGGGAGGATGTTAAGGGATATGGGGGTGAAGGGGGGATTTTCCGGCCCCTTGGAGCTCATCTCCCTTAAAAACCCCTAAATTTAACTAAGGGGCCGGTTTTTTCCGGCCCCTTGGAGATGCTCTTACCATCGTAACTTGAATTGCGTTTGATTTCAATAAGTTTCATCTGGAACTATACGTGCAATTTAACTCAATATTAAGGAGTCTTGAATTGATTTTTCCTACACGATCGTGAATTAGTTGGTGAAACGTTACGAAACTTCAATTAAATTGTTGATCTCCTGAATACACACACGTCGTTTCACATCATATTGTCTCAATCCCATTATTCCAATCAATAACACCAAAAGTTATTGTCTCAATCCCATTATTCCAATCAATAACACCAAAAAGCATTATCCCAAAATTTATCCCAATTACCCCATATTACACCAACCAATAACCCCCAGTCCCAATGGACGCTTAGCTTGTTCTGACCCCCCATCGGGCTTTTTGAAGCAATGCTTTTGTCTTCCCAACTTAGTTGCACGAACAAATAAAAAATAAGGTTAATTACATCCAAGTACCCTAAATTAACGATGTAATTGAATGATAACCTTAGAATTTGTGTGTTTGCACGAGTAACCTTAAGACTACTAATTGCATGCACGAGTAACCTTAAGACTACTAATTGCATCTACACGGGAATGAAAAGGGAGGAAAACAGACTGACAGAATCACACAGGTAACTATAAACATACTATAATTAATCGCGTAATCACATCGCATCTCAGGGTAACGTAGATGTAGTTAACCCAGAAAACAACTGAACTTCTCTATAAATGCAGTCCACATTGGAGAATTAATCAGCCAAAAGTCCATGTTAAGATCTTATAACACAAAGACACAGACTTTAAACTACGTACGTATCATAACACAAGCGGGCATGATGACCTCTTATTATTCACTGCATGTCACAAACTACACAGTTTTAAGTTCTCAGACTCTCAGATCGTTGTCAGGGATCAACACGATAGAACCAGAGGTCTTTCTTGCTTCAAGATCAGCATGAACTCTCGCCGCTTCAGACAGGGGGTAAGTGTGGTTGACACGAACACGAAGAACTCCAGATGCAACATTAGCAAAGACCTCACCTGCAGCTTCTAGAAGCTCGTCACGACTTGAAGTGTAATGCATCATAGAAGGGCGAGTCAAGAAGAGGGATTTTGGAGCGAGATCAGCTAAAGAAATAGGATCGGGTTTCCCTGATGATTGCCCGAAGCACACCATGTATCCTCTTAGAGCCAAACAGGATATTGATCCCTGCATTGTATAAATCATAGTGAAACTGTTAATTTCTTTATGTTGAAGTGTCTAATGAGATAATGCTCTCTTGTCCAGTGGCTTAACTACGTTATTGATTTCTTAGAGGTTACTTCTATTTTCAAGCAGTGTCTTGACTTTAATTTGCATCATAGACAGGAAAAAGACTTGGTACTTTGCCTTCATCTTTCATACAAATTAACCAACAAATAGTAGTAAGCTTGTACTTTCAAAATAGCTATACTAAAAAGTACAGAATTTAAATTAATAATTCAAAGCATTCATGTAATTTGGGATATTGGATATTTGGTTTAAAAATCAATGTTGGACCCTTAATTCTCTCAAAACTAGTATACAATCTAAATTAATAAATTGTAAGGTGGATCAAAACATAACATGGCGAGGTAGCAAAAAGAAAAGGAAAAACAAACTGTAAGGTGGATCAAAACATAACATGATGTGTCTAACAGCAAAAATAATACAGGATAAAACTTTAAAAAATATTTGATTAGCAATCGAATGAATGTGTAAACATCCATACTAGATTTGTTTAACACTTTAATACTGAAAATTACTTGATTCCTTTTAATGGCCTACCAAATAGAATTTGAGCAACTAGCTAGATGAATAGTGACCAAACTATTTCATAAGATTTGATCAAGTTCCACTCCTATCCATAAATACACCAACTATTTGAATAACCTTCACATATAAATATGTCTAATTTATTTGCATATAAGCTTCTGTAAAATTTTTGCTATTCATGGATATGCCAAGACGTACTATGAACATATCTACACAATCGTACTTTGTAAAATGCTAATTATGAATAAGGAATTACACAAATGACATTAAAATTATTTCAACGCCAGATGTTGTATGCTTACCTGGTAGGTATCTTTTCCAACAGAATCATAGACGACATTGACTCCTTTTCCTGAGGTTATCTCGTTAACCCTGGTGACAAAGTCTTCCTTAGAGTAGATAATGACATGTTGACATCCATCTTCCCTTGCTTGAGCTGCTTTCTCTTCAGTTGATACAGTTCCGATGACAGTGGCTCCAAGAGAATTTGCCCACTGGCAAAGCAACGATCCGACACCACCTGCAGCAGCATGAACTAGAATGGTGTGCCCAGGTTCAACCTGCAACCAAAGTAGCTTTAAATCAATACTATGTCGAGAATAACTCAAGGGAAGGACTGTGTGTATGATAATCAAATCAAGGTCTTGATTTGACTGAAGTTCAAGGGGCTGCTTGAATGTTAAAATAAGTTTTGGAAATGGAACCAAATGAATTTCCTTCAAAATCCCAAATTACCTAAAATTTTCCTTTTTTATTTATTTTTTATTTTTTTGGGTTTGGTTGAACAGGAAGTTGGATGTAAAGGTGAATGTGGGTCTCACTACACTTGTGCCCAAAATCTCATAAAAAGGAGATATGGAACGTGCATTTTGCTGATGTGACAGCAATATGGAACGTGGATTTTGCTGATGTGGCGGCCAATGTTACATTAAACGCTGGGCGCTTCTAGGCGTTAGACTTGGCACCCAACGCTTAGTCGCCTAGGCAGGCGCCTAAACGGTTTCTGGGAGTTTTTTTTCTATTTTATTTTTTTAATTGTGATACTTGAAGATAAATATATATATACCCAATCAAAGATGCATAAATACTGAAATATCAACACTGTTAACTAAATTGCTTGGTTTACCAATTATAATAGCTCTTTGTATGTTTATACTTCTCAACTCAAATTATAAGTTCATCTCAACAGTGAAAAACTCATTCTCAACTCAAATTACTGTTAACTTATAAGTTATTGTTAAGTTTAAGTTAACTCATTCTCAACTCAAATTACTGTTAACTTATAAGTTATTGTTAAGTTTAAGTTAACAATAAACTTAAATTACTGTTAACTTATAGGTTAATGGAGTTTGGAGGACGTGTAGGCGACGACACACAAAATCACAATGAAGTCCTATAGGGTGCAATCCACGTAAGCAGATAATGCTTCTTTAAACACTCGTAAAATTTAGGTGGGCAGCCTAAATACCGCCTAGGCGCTAGGCGCTAGTTAGGCGGCCTAGGTACCGCCTAGGCCTAGGCGTACGTCTAAACGGACTAGGTGGAGGTTTTTTAAAACAGTGGTGGCGGCAAACCCCAACCACCATAGCCAACACACTTTCTCAACAAAATGCGGAAGAGGGTTGTGTCAGATGAAATACATAATTGTGACCCAAGTTTTTCATGGAATCTTGAGATTTCCATGGAAATAAACAACCTCTAAAGTTAGGAAGCCTATATACCTTGAAGCAACGGCGTACTAGATAATGAGCGGTCATGCCCTTAAGCATGATTGATGCAGCAGTCTTGTAATCAACTGAAGGTGGAACAAGCACCACAACACTAGCTGGAAGAATTTGTTCCTCTGAGTAGGAACCCATCGGTCTGCCCGCATAAGCGACTACATCTCCTACCTCCCTGCCAGTCAAACCGGGGCCCACAGAGGTCACAACTCCAACTGCTTCCATACCTGGATTGAAGACTTTGATCATTGTGTGAAGGAAAGCGTAGGAAAGCGGAATACATACTAGTGAACCAAGACTTACTTCAATCTAACTTTAAAAAAATGGTAATTGAAAATAGAAGATGCCAATCTTATATTTCGTATACAAATATACACCCATTAAATCATGCATATTTGCAAACCCACTCTCCAAATCTCAGCATTTGCAAAGCTACCTCCCAAATCATTGACTTTGGAAAAACCAAATACGCCCAAAATCAACAAAGCATCAACTTTGATAGGTTAATTTGTAACTGCAACGTAAAAATATCAACAAAATAGTTTTTTTATTTATTATCCATATCTAAAAAGCTGATGATTTGTTGATTAGGGGATTTCTTTTTTCTCTCTAAAGATGATAATTTGGGAGATAGTTTTTGCAATTTTTTTAGATTTTGGGGATAGTTTGCAAATATGCATGCTTCAAGGGATATATATCCAAGAACCCCTTTATATTTTTTTAGTTGTCACGGTTTAGTTCTTAGCAACTAGTCAGATTTCAATAAACAGGAAGGACAGATTACTGTGGGCCCATGCTTATGGGAATGAATGTGTACCAAATATATCCATCAATATGGATGCTTACTCTTAAGAAAATCAAGAAGATCAGGACATCTACTTCTTCCTTTTTCTAAATAAAAAAGAGAAACAATAGTGCCCAAATGATACATATCTGGTAAACATGTATTGAAGGTAACATCTCATGGCACTGGTCCCCATACATCATAGTAGGAAAAATTAATTTGAGTCATAATTTTGACAGAATAATATATTCAAGTATTGCATGATCAAGTAACTTCTTTCAAGAAAAAAAGAGGGAAAAAGCAACTTTTTGATACAAAAAGGCACATAAGATTTTGTTGTAGCGTCTTTAAGACTCCTTGAAGTGAAATTTTGTTATTCAGAAGCCTATCTGCAATTATGTAGGAGAGTGAGGTTACATCCAAATTCAAACTATTCATGCAATCAGCCAACCAGTCTCCAGAAGGTATACATACTTCTCGTTACATAGTTTACATTGGCAATGTAAAATACAAGCTAAATGAATGCGCAAAAGACAGTTTTGGAAATTATCTCAAATAATATATGGTAAATGATAAAAAGTTCCTGCTTATAAAAAACATGCCATTTAACTAATTAGAAATGTTACTGGGTAGCTTGACATCTATGAGCATGTAAATATGTAGAAGAGCATGTACAAGTAATTGATAAGTATCTTTCACTATAAGTATTAGGAGTATCTCGACTCTCGTATTCATTCGCTGTGTGGGTTTGGTTAGCAAAAAGAGCATGAGATGGTATTTAGTCTTACATTATACAGTTAAGTATACTTAGACACATTACTCAAATAGTGTCAATCCTTTTGGCTCAATTGAGTCCAAGTAGATTAGTCTAGTCTATCTGTCAATGGGTTTCAACCTCACAAATTGGTGCCAAAGGTCATGGTTCAATGGGACTTTGGATATTTTTCTTTTTACTTGGAGACTTTGTTTGCATGAAGTAGGACTTGACGTGGAGTGCACATGAAGTTACATATGTCGGGTGTGTAAGTTGGTCCCACACTGGTTAGGGCTCCTATAGGTGCACATGTTTTCACATTTATCTCTGGCTTTTCTCTGTTTGTTTGTGAATTGTTAAGTTAAGATGATATATCCTCTAGCCATTACACTGAGGCTTATTAGGAGTGCCTTGCATTCATTTGGTTAAGTATGTTGAGGGGTAAAAAAGCATGAGATAGATTTAGCCTTTCATTGGAAAAAGAGTTAGATGGATATATTGTTAAGTACATATGGACTCATGACTCAGATAGAGTTAATCATTCTAAGTCAAATGGACCCAACTAGTTCATCTCCCTTACTAGGCCTTTGCAACCCAACAGTAAGCATCAAAGGTCACTAATCGAAACATTCTTATCTTAAATAGTTAAATAGCAAATCAAGTGTCAGCGACTCAGCATCACATTATGAAAATGAGTTCCAAACATAAAAGCTATCTTTATCAATCTCTGAAAAAAGAATACATTGAAATGTTTGCTCTGCAGCTAAGAAGCATAAGCTTAATGCATTTCAACTTCAATTTAAAATTATAAAATATATATAGAATATGTGCATGAAATTTTTTTATAAAAAATTTGAAGGGGGAGCTCCAAACATATGATATCCACACAATTAAGGGAGCTACCTACATCATATCCGCACAATTGAAGGAGAAGAAAAATGAGGAAGAGTGGAGATGCTCCCTTCTAAAATTTTCTGTTAATGTTCAAACATTTCTCAAGTTGACAAGACAAAAGAGAAATATTACGAGGCCCCACACAGACTACAAAATTAAATTGGAAAAGATAACAAAGGCAATAAAAAAAAGGATCCACAGCAAGCCAACCAAATATTCTCTACTTCATCATGCCATCTATCTCTCCTTAAGTATTGTCTTTCACCGTGATTTAATCTATCATATCATAGGTCTGAGCTTTCTATATAACATTGTCGCCTGGTTGTTGTTTTTCAACTTCGAGAAATGTTTGCACTTGTTTGAGCTTGCAACGAAGCTGTCCATATCCGCACCTTCATCTCCTATACCAACATTATCGCCTGGTTGTTATTTTTTTTTAACTTAGACATGTTCACACTTGTTTGAGCTTGAATGAAGCTGCCTATAATACTATTATCTGCACCTTCGTCTCCTACACCAACTTGTGCGGCTTTGCCTGGAATAGTAAGATGGTTACCTATTAGGTAGTCGTAGTGGAAACTCGAACCCGGAGTTAATTTTCTACAAGGGCAAATTTTACGGAAGAAAAAAGTGAAACACATGACAGCTTAAACTAAACGTCAGTCATGGTAGTTAAGTGAAACTAGTTCAGGAGAGTGCTCTGTAAATTACAGTGTTTGGGTGGGGAATTTGCTATACACCCCAAAGTTCATGAGGGGTTTTGTCAAATTTTCCCTTTCTATGATCTAGCCGAATAGATAAAAAATACAAGCAATGAACCAAGCTCTTCGATGGAACAAATCAGATGGGTATGTATGTTATGGGTCCAGCCCAAGATAAGGCCCACATGAGGTTCACATAAATTAAAACTCTATCTAGAAGTTGATTTGGACGATCTATTTGAAATACGAATAGGTTTGGAGAATTCTATATATGAGAAACCAGTATTTTTGGTGCTACAGTATCAGCTACAGTACCATGAGAAAAAAAGAGAGAAAAAAGTTCAGATTTCGGATAGTTCGGTTGTCCGATTGCAGTAATTCAAAAGTCATTGTCTTCAAAACGACGACGCCGTCGATTGTACGGTACTAGTTTCTCCACGGGTGTTAGAAAATTTTGGTGAGACGGGTTTTAGGATTTTGGTGCCCTAAAGGTAACACTGTATTTTTCTCTTGTGATTTAATCCTCAAGTTAAGGTGTAACTTGGAGGAATTGTACTCTTGATTCATAGTAAAATATTTCTCTCTGGATTGCCCCGTGGATGTAGGCACGATTTGCCGAACCACGTTAAATCTTGGTGTTTGTTTGCTTATGGTATTTTCATTGGTGTCGTTATTTGTTTAGTATTTAATCCTGCAGATTAATCTCCTTAAAACTCCTAACAAGTGGTATCAGAGTTCTGGTTCAAGGCGTGCTTTGGGATGAAAAGGATTGAGAGTTATGGCACAATAATGAAATTGGATAGTTCCAATTGGCAAGTATAGAAGTCCAAAATGTAAGATATTATGTATTGTAAAGATTTATATGATACTATTGAGGAAGATAAAGCCAGGCCAGAAAAGATGACTGATAAAGGATGGGAGAAACAACACTGAAAGGCGACCGGTTATAATCGGATGTGGATCGACGTTAGTGTGTTTTATCATGTATCGGGTGAGACTAATACGAAGTCTCTTTGGAAGAAGCTTGAGGATCTCTACGAGCAGAAGACCGCGGGAAACAAGGCGTTTATTATGAGGCGGTTAGTGAACTTGAAATTTAAAGAAGGAAGCAACATAGCAGGACAGTTGAATGAGTTCAAGAATTTAATTAATCAGTTAGCTACCATGAAGATGACTATCGATGATGAGGTACATGCTTTATTGCTATTGGGTTATTTGCCAGACAGTTGGAAGACACTGGTTGTGATAGTTAACAACGTAGCTTCAGATGGTGTGTTATCGATGAGCATGATTACTAGTAGTTTATTCAATGAGGAGACTCGAAGGAAGTCTACCAGCACAGATAACTCACAGGCACTTGTCGCGGAGAACAAGGGCAGGAGCAGGTACAGGGACCAGTCCAAAGGTCGTGGCGCATCCAAGGGCAGATTTAAGTCTAAAAAGAGAAGTTTCTTTTATTGTGCGAAGCCATATCATATCAAGCATTGAGAAAGAACAAGCTGGGAACAAAGATGAAAAGAAAGATGAGAAGAAGGAAGCTGACAGTGATACTACAGCTACTTTGTCTGAGATCGATGTTATTCTATTTGGAGGGAAGAAGATTGTATGCATGTTACAAGTCAAAATTCCGAGTGGATAGTAGATACATGAGCTACATGTCATGCTACCTCCAATCGAGACCTTTTCACGTCGTATATGACTTTAGCAATGTGAAGATAGGCAATACCAGCTACTCAAAGATTGTGGGACTTAGTGATATACACTTGCATATAAATACCGGATGCACATTGATCTTAAAAAATGTGTGGCATGTTCTCAATTTGTGGCTCAACTTGATTTCGAGTCTTACTTTGGACCGAATGAGATATGAAATTCAATTTGGTGGAAAAAAATATAAAACCACCAAAGGCTCTTTTGTGGTGGCTAGAGGAAGTATATGTTACAATTTATATAATACTTAAGTAAAGACTTCATATGATTCTTTGAGTGTGGCTCAAGATGGTGACATTCTCAGTTTGTGGCATAGGAGACTAGGACACATGAGCGAGAAGGGGTTGTAGATATTAGCAAATAAGTCTCATTTTTTTTGCCAAAGGTTCATCACTCACCTCTTGTGATTATTGTTTGTTTGGCAAACAACATAGAGTTTCTTTTAGTAAGCACTCTAAAAGAAAAGATAATATCCTAGATTTAATTTATTCTGATGTTTGTGATCCTATTGAGGTAGAGTCCTTGAGTGACAATAAGTATTTTGTCACATTTATTGATAATGCATCACGAAAGATGTGTGTCTTCTTATTGAGAACAAAGGACCATGTATTTTCAGTCTTTCAGCAGTTTTATGTCGTGGTGGAGAGGCAGACAGGAAAGAAGTTGAAGCGTTTGCGCACCGATAATGGAGGAGAGTACACTTTCATTAAGTTTAGAGATTATTGCTCCAAGCATGGTATTCGGCATCAGAGGATAGAGTCCGGCACACCGCAGCATAATGGAGTTGTAGAGAGGTATAACAGGACCATTGTGGAGAAAATCAGATGCATGTTGAAGATGGCGAAGTTACCTAAGAGCTTTTGGGCTGAAGCTGTTCGCACTGCATGCTACATAATCTATAGGTCTCCTTCAGTTCCTTTGAGTTTTGATATTCCATAGAGAGTTGGGTCCGAAAAAATGTTTCCTATTCTCATCTGAAGGTGTTTGGTTGTAAGATGTTTACACACATTCCGAAGGAGAAGAGACAGAAGCTTGATGATGGAACAGTTCATTGCATCTTCCTTGGTTATGGAGAAGATGAGTTCAGTTACAAATTATGGGATTCAGAAAAGAGGAATTATCAGATGAGCAGATGTGATTTTTTAGGAGGATCAGACTATTACAGATCTCGGGAGAGCAGAGCAATCAGAGAGTGTTGCTAGTGAGATTCCAGATTTGATACCCGTTTCGTCTTCAGTACATTTACATCCTACATATATAGAGCAGGTGCATGATGATGATGTTGATGATGACGATCAGATACCAGAGCAGAAAGATGGTGATCAGGATCACGAGCAGGAGGCTCCTCAGCAGAGAGACCATCACCAACAGCTAGAGAGCATCGATCATCCACAAGATATCCTCTTTCGGAGTATTCTTTGCTGACAGAAGAGGGGGAGCCAGAAAGCTTTCAGGAGGCACATACTCATAAAGACAAAGACAGATGGTTCTAGGCTATGAAGGAAGAGATGAAGTCACTTGAGAAGAATGATACTTATGAGTTGGTGGATTTGCCGAAGGACAGAAAAGCTTTGAAGAACAAGTGGGTGTTTAAGTTAAAGAAGGATGACTACAAAGAGATTCAGAAATACAAAGCCAGATTAGTGATGAAAGGCTTTGGTCAGAAAAAGGACATTGATTTTGATAAAAAAATTTCACCAGTTGTGAAGATGACGTCCATTAAAGTTATCTTGGAGTTAACAGCTAGTTTAGACCTTGAGATTTAGCAGCTTGATGTGAAGACTATATTCCTTCATGGTGATTTGGAGGAGATCTACATGGAGCAGCCGGAGGGTTTTGAAGTGAAGGAAAAAAGAACACATGGTTTGCAGGTTAAAGAAGAGCCTCTGTGGTTTGAAGCAGACACCCAAGAAGTGGTATAAGAAATTTGATTCTTTCATGTTGAGTCATGACTACAAGAGGACAGTTGCAAATTCGTGTGTATATTTGCTCTATGTGGACGACATGTTGATTGTTGGTCAGGATAATCAGATAATCGATGGACAGAAGAATGAGTTATTTAAATCTTTTGACATGAAGGATTTGGGCTCGGCATAACGAATTTTTGGTATGGATGTTGCTCGTGACAGAAAAATCAGGAAGTTATGGTTATCACAGGAGAAATATGTTGACTGGCTACTTGATAAATTTAACATAAAAGATGTCAAATCAGTCAATACTTCTCTTGCAGGTCATTTGAAGCTTAGCAAAAAGTTTTGCTTGACTACAGATGAGGAACAGAGTGAGATGGAGAATATTCCTTACTCTTCAGCTATAAAGAGTTTGATGTATGTCATGATTTGCACTCGGTCAGATATAACTCATGCAGTTGACGTTGTGAGCAGATGTTTTTCTAATTTAGGGCAAGTTCATTAGGAATGTGTAAAGTGGATCTTAAAATATTTAAAAGGTAGTTTCAGATTGTGTTTGAGTTTTGGAGATCGAATGCAGTATTATATGATTTTACAGATGTGGATATGACAGACAATCTCGATTACAGGAAGTCTACTTCAGGTTGGTTGTTCAATTTTACAAAGGAGCAGTATCTTGTCAGTCCAGGTTGTAAAAATATGTTGCTTTATCTATAACAGATGCGGAATATATTACAGTTGTAGAAGCCGATAAGGAGATGATTTGGTTGAGAAGATTTCTACAGGAATTAGGCTTGTAATAGGACAATTATCAAATCTTCATTGATAGTCAAAGTGCTCTTGATTTGAGCAAAAAATTCACATTCCACTCCAGAACGAAACACATTGATGTGAGATATCATTGGCTTAGAGAAGCCGTTGAGAAAGAGGACTGAAGCTACAAAAGATTCACACATAAAAATCCAGCAGATTTTTTAACGAATACCGTTTCTAGAGAGAAGACTGAGTTGTGTCGGCGATCGGTAGACATGAACTCCCATTGAGGAGTTACAGATTGGCATACTCCCTCGATGGGCAGGAGGGGAAGATTGTTGTGGGTCCAACCCAAGACAAGGCCCACATAAGGTTCACATGAATTAAAACTCTATCTAGAAGTGGATTTGAATAATCTATTTGAAATATGAAAAGATTTGAGAATTCTATATATGAAAAACCTGTATTTTTTGGGCTACAGTGTGTGCTACAGTATCATGAGAAAAAAGGAGAGAGAGAAAGAGAGGAAAAAAATTCAGATTCTGGATAGCTCGGTTATCCGATTGCAGTGACTCAAAAGCCGTTGTCTTCAGAACGACGACGCCGTCGAAGATATGATGTTGGTTTCTTCGCAGGTATTGGAGAATTTCGGTGAGACGGATTTTAGGATTTTGATGCCCTAAAGATAACACTGTATTTCTCTTATGATTTAATCCTCAAGTTCAGGTGTAACTTGGAGGAATTGTACTCTTGATTCATAGTGAAATATTTCTCTCTGGATTGTCCCTTGGACGTAGGCATGATTTGCCGAACCACGTTAAATCTTGGTGTTTACTTGTTTTGTTTGTGGTATTTTCATTGGTGTCGTTATTTGTTTAGTGTTTAATTTCACAGATTAATCTCCTTAAAATCCCTAACAATGTATCCATTTCAAAAATAACTATCATAATGAAGAGAAGCTACGTCCATGATCATAACAAACACCATTAAACAGAAAATTTTACCAGGAGTAAAGGGGACCTCAGCTTGATACACTCCTTGCCTGAAATAAACATCGATGAAATTAACACCAATAGCTTTGTTCTTCACTCTAATCTCTCCCTCTTTGGGCTCCCCTATCTCCACATCCTCCCACTTCAAAACCTTGAATTTCATAAAAAAAAATCAGCAAATTTGCGATTGACCCAGCTGAGAATATCTTCCCATATATCAATAGAACCCAAAAATTTCTGAAAATTTTACCTCAGGGCCACCAAGCTCGTGGACTCTGATAGCCTTCACCATTTCCGCTGATGCTGCGACCTTGAGAGATCTTGAGTTTGAGAGAGGAGTGAGGATTTGGGGGGCTTTATAGCAAGTGGGTAATTGATTAGATGATGCTAGAAGATGTAGCTTTCGAGTTAGAATTTGACTAGTGCGAAGAAATGGGGTTTGTAAATTGAGGATGCGCATCTCAAAAGAGGACTTCGGGCCTCAGGTCAAGAGGCGAAGAAATGGGGTTTGTAAATTGAGGATGCGCATCTCAAAAGAGGACTTCGGGCCTCAGGTCAAGAGTCGGTGGAGTTTTTATGAAGAAAATTTAGAGAAAGCATGTGTTTGGTCCATGATAATGGCAATGGGCTTAAAAAGGTTGGGCTTAGTTTAAGGGTATTTAATTAGGGTTTATTTGTGGTAAACTGGCTAATTTTAAAGTTTTTTCTTAATTGGTAAAAATTTACCTCGGGAGCAAAATAGTTACAATATAACGATAATACGAACATAGCAGAATATATTGATACATGGAATAAGACATGCATCATTATGTCTTAGATAATATTTCAAGAAGCAAAAGAAAGTAGTTGATTTTCGAGCCATTTTGCCATGTGGACCATGTATAAAAACTCCCTCAAATATTATCGACGGCGGCCCACCGTGGGCGATCTGGATTGGTTGGAGGAGAGGGGGGTCCAATATGACTCACACGGTCTTGAATTTGATTCAAAGCTGAGTGTTGAAAATAAATCTTATCGACGATCCTTTGTGGATTGGATATTCTCTCATTAAAAATTATGTTTCTTTATAAAAGCCATACGAACCACATAACAACAATAAGTAAAGTCCATCAAACCTTCCTCAACCTGCCTTTAACCACACAAAACTCTCATACATGCATTTTTCTATTAGAGAGCGGGGAATTGTGCTTGCCACATTGATCCAAGATGCGATAGGCTTTTGTATTTTTCCGCTCTTGTACTTGAAGTTTAGGGGTTGTTTGTTTGGGCCAAAATTTTAGGAAACTAGCTTTTTTGGAGCAAAAAGTATGTTTTGGGCCATTATAGGATTCCAAAACTTGGGTTTGTTTCAATTTTTTTAAGAAAAGCTTTCTAAAAAACAAAGAAAACAGTAACTTTTTGGACAGCCCAAATCCTCTCTTTTAGCTCGAAAATGGGCTACAGTTTCTGATAGGTTGTCCAGTTCAGCGTTTTCTCTCTCTCCTCTTTTCTCTTTATGTGACAAAAGTTGGAATATCATCCCCATTACACTCACCGCCTATCTTCTCGTTCCCTCCTCCTTTCCATTTCCCTCCTCCACTTCCCGTCGTTTCATCAAAAACTTGGAATAAAATCTGCTCAAATCGGCCATAAAAAAGGTGTAAAGTGATCCCTTGCTCTTGATTACCTCCTTGATGAACTCTAGCTATTGATTTCAAGAAGAAATTTATGATTTTTTAGGGTTTATAAAGAAGTGGATATTTTGATTTTGGGGGTTTTCATGATGGATGTCGCCATTGTTCTTGGAGGTAACCTTCTCTGAGTTGGGTGTAGTCAGGACTTTCTCTGTGTTTTTTTCTTCAGATCTGAAGGCTTGATTTCTTGATTAGAGTTTCATACTATAAAATTTCACCTCTGGGCCTTCGGATCTGCTCCATAACAAAGTAAGTGTATAACCTTTCTCTACTTTGTAATTTTTTTTGGTTGAGGATTGTTTCAATCGTGACTTGATAAAGTGTTTCTTTTGTTTGCTTGAGTAATTTTATTTTGTGTGATTTCATAGTACTGTACTTGGAGTAAGTATATGGAATTGATGAAAAATATACAGGCTATGTTCCTCTTGAAAGAAATTCTATACCGTGATCTTGGTAAAATCTAAAGATCTTGATTTGCTTTGTTTGTTGAGCTGCAATGTGTGTTGTTAAAATCGTCACAAATCTTCAAAATAAGTTATGTGCCCTGTGAAAAGCTTTTACAATGGGACTAGTTTATCTAATGCTTCCAACTAACAATTTACACTTCAATATTATATGCTTTCCTTCATTTTGTTTTATTATTGTTTATCAAACTGTATAATTGAATGAATCAAAGCTTTGTCTTATTAACTATGATTGATAGTTACGTACTGACTTATTTTTGTTCTATGGTCGGACCATCTTTAATTTTTGTTTTTTTATTTACTTTTTTACATATGTATCTTTACTTGATGATGACTTTTGTATATACGTAGGCGACTAGCTCAAAATATTGGTACACTATGATTTCATGTGCAATATGATATCATGGTTGATAATAACAAATATTGATTTACTTATATAATTTGACTAAACTTTATATCAGCTAAGTTTTAGAAATTGCTTTGAGTTTAAGCATTTGCATATGTTTAAGAATATATATTTTAATCATTGTAGATGGATGATATTGATGACGAAACATTAATGAGGATATCGAGTAATGCTACTATGTCTGCCATCGTGACTATGTTGACATGTGTAATGAGAATACGTTCTAGAAGAAAATTTATCACTTATCACCATAGAGAGTAGAAAAAACAAAAGATAAAGTCTAGAAATGCCCACATATACCATGTATTTTCTGGATATAGGCAAAGTTGTAGAGATTATGTTAGAATGAGGCCGCATACATTTAAAAATCTTATTAGAATAATGAGAGTTACGGGCCTACTACAGGATTCACATGATGTTAAAGTAGAAGAACAATTAATCATGTTCCTTAATATATTAGGACATAAAACAAAAAATAGAAAGTAAGATCACATTTCATAAGATCAGGAAAAACAATTTCTAGATATTTTAACAAATGCCTAGAAGCAGTTGGTCGTATAATAGGCGGTTCCTAAAGCAAGCACCGAAGGAATTGGTGCTAGATTGCAAACAATCCTTTGTACTATCCTTATTTCAAGGTAATGAACTCATTCACATCACACGCATTGAAAAAATGAACTTTGTTAATCTATGAAATAATAGTCATTTTCGTACGTTATATAGGATTGCATTGGCATGATAGATGAAACTCACATTAACGCCATGCTTCCCTCTAGACTTGTTGCTTGCTTTAGAGGCCATAAAGATGTAACTCAAAATTTTCTAGCCGTATGCACTCCAAATAAGTTATTTTCGTACGTTCTAGCTGGATGGGAGGGATCCGCAAATAATTATAGAGTACTACAAGATGCACTTTCAAGACCTCTACCTCATGGACTGAGAGTCTACGATGGTAATTAATCATTAATCACTAAAATGAATATTCAATTATAATTTATAAAAAAATATATCTATTTACTATAATATGTTGTTTATAATTGTAGGCAAATACTATTTGTGTGATGCGGGGTACACAACCTTGCCTGACTTCATCTCCCCTTATCGTGGTGTATGTTACCATTTAAATGAGCACAGGGGTAGGCTAATAAATAACAGAAGAGAGTTATTCAATTTAAGACATTCATCGCTAAGGTCTAAAATTGAATCAACTTTTGGATTATTGAAGAATCATTCCAAAATCCTCCATGCAAAACCACATTATCCTTTTGCAACCCAAGTTGATATAGTTTTGACTTGTACTATACTTCATGACTATATATTGCTATAGTCGATCCGGGTGATGACTTATTGAATGAGGACATTACTATTGATGATGATGATGGAGAAATAGCTAATAAGGGTGAAGATGACAATGTTGTCGACTTTACTCAAAATATGATACAAAGAGAAGAAAGAGATTCAAGGAATGAATGGAAAGAGAAGAGGGACGAAATTGTAAGTGTTATGTGGGTAGATTATTGTAATAAGTATCGTGGTAGGGACACAACCAAAATTAGCTTATAATTGACATATTAGTATCTCTAGACTTATTGTATTTCTTAAATTTGATCTCTGGACTTATTGTATTTCTTAAGTTTGACAATGTTTGTTTGATTTTATATTTGCATTATGTGACTTTGGTGTAACAGGAGCTTTATTCTTCAAAGTATGGTTGATTTTGTTGATGTTGATAAAAGTAATGAATGTGAAGCCACTCCTTCCCCTAAAACCCCTAGAGTTCCTCCTTCAAACTTGAACATGAACTTCATGTAATTCCCTCATGCACCCTACTCTGCTCCTCCCCCTCCTTATCCATCTTACTCTCATTATGACAATAATTTCCATATATGACTCAACACCCTATGTCATATATGAATATGCTTAATAGCCACCTAATTTCCATGCAACCCTTAGACCACATAACAGTGGTACCCACTTTGGAGAGAGTCTTTCATTGAAGAGGGATATTGAAGTTGATGTCGAGGCAATCTCACTAATAAAAAAAAGAAGAAAGCAATTGCTAAAAGAAGAATGCCATCAACAATTATGAACAAGGCTCCAAATACTAGGGGTGTGCCTAACATGTTATGGAATGCAAGGCATGATGATATTCTAATCCCTGTACTTGCTCAGTTGGCAAGAGATGGTTTCAAGGTTAATAAGAACTTTAAAATGCATGCATACAATGTGACTGCTAAAGAGGTCAACAAACAATGTGGATCTGAATTCACCAGGAAAAATGTGATGAACCATATGAAGAGCTTGAAGACTAAGTTTTTTTATATGCGAACTGCCATGAACATGAGTGGTGCCGGATATGATCCAAAGACAAAATTGTGTCCATGGATCCAGATTCACTATGATGATTTGTGTGCGATTGTTGGTGATGACCAAGCAAGGGGAAATTTGGCCAAAGATATATGTAAGAAACTTGGTTCTAGTCGGCCTCTTGAATTTTCTGAGAAACCAATAAATCTTTGTGAAAATGATAATGATGAGTCCCCCAACACACATTTTGAGACTGAGATACCAAGTGTATAAAAGATTAACACTCAGTCTCAAAATGTGAAGTCGTCTAGTGGGGTAACTTCTACATCTAATGTCAAATCTCAATCAAAAAAGAAGAGTGGCGGCAAGGGTAAAGATGATGATTCACTAATGCGTGATCTCATCGAGTCCATGCTCTATTCAATTCAAAACCAACATATTTTACATTAGAGTGAGAGCATGGCCAATGCTTTATTAGCACATGAGTCTAATTTCTCTGAGATGATACTGGATAAAGTTCTTGATTTTTTGTATGACAATGAATCAAAATCTAGGAGGTTCATTATCAAATCAAAAAATGCATAGAAACTTTTCATAGAGAAGATCCAGGAAAATGGATTTGATAAAGAGGATTGACGGATGTGTGAACTTGTTTCCTTCCAACTTTTGCACTCTTATTGCCATGTTTATGTTCAAGTTATGAACATGTTATGATCTTGCATTTTCATGAGACAATACTTTGCCTTTATTTTCATGATGCAACTGCTATGTAATTTTGTAAAACTATGCTTATGATCAGGTTATGAACAACTTATGATCAGTATAATGGTGTGCTCTCTATTTGCTTATGATCAGCTTATGCAACAAGTTATGAATAGCTTATGATCAGGTTATGAGACAATACTTCGTTTGCTCTTTGGTTATGATCAGGTTGTACTTTCTATTTGCTTTAGTTTTAGCTCTAGTTTTAGATGAGATTATAAGCATTTTTAGGTCATATTATGAGCAGTTTCAGCTTAAAATTTTACTTTAATTTTTGCTCCAGTTTTAGCTGAGATTATGAGCATTTTTAGTTTAGATTATGAGCAGTTTCAGCTCAATGTTTACTTCAGTTTCATCTCAAATTATAAGGTTTTTTTCATCTCATTATTTGCTTCAGTTTCAGCATTGCTTATGAGCAGTTTTAGCTCAATATTTGCTTTAGTTTTAGCTTCTTAGTAGTTTTAGCTCAATGTATCATGCATACTTATGCTCTGTTTATGATATATTATCTATTTCAGCTCAGACTCTAAGCAGTTTTAAGCTCATTGTTTGCTTGTTACATGCTCTGTTTATGATCAGGCTTATGTAATATGATTGCTTTTTATCGTGTGCAGGTTATTAGAGTGCAAATGCATGCTATTTTTTTCACATCTATTCTCATGAGACACGAAGCTATGATCTATGGACAAGTTATAAAGATAGCAATCTACAAACTTTGGTGTATATTGGTATGGCTATCTTTCAAACTTTGGTTCCTCATCTGAGAACTAAACTAGTGTGTATTGGTATGGTCATTCTCTCAAACTTTGGTTCCTCATATGTGGACAAGTTATAATGATTTTCATAAGTTAATTTGGGATCCAACTTTTGCACTCTTATTGCCATGTTTATGTTCAAGTTATGAACATGTTATGATCTTGCATTTTCATGAGACAATACTTTGCCTTTATTTTGATGATGCAACGGCTATGTAATTTTGTAAAACTATGCTTATGATCAGGTTATGAACAACTTATGATCAATATGATGGTGTGCTCTCTATTTGCTTATGATCAGCTTATGCAACAAGTTATGAATAGTTTATGATCAGGTTATGAGACAATACTTTGTTTTCTCTTTGGTTATGATCAGGTTGTACTTTCTATTTGCTTCAGTTTTAGCTCCAGTTTTAGATGAGATTATAAGCATTTTTAGGTCATATTATGAGCAGTTTCAGCTTAAAATTTTACTTTAATTTTTGCTCCAGTTTTAGCTGAGATTATGAGCATTTTTAGTTTAGATTATGAGCAGTTTCAGCTCAATGTTTACTTCAGTTTCATCTCAAATTATAAGGTTTTTTCATCTCATTGTTTGCTTCAGTTTCAGCATTGCTTATGAGCAGTTTTAGCTCAATATTTACTTTAGTTTTAGCTTCTTAGTAGTTTTAGCTCAATGTATCATGCCTACTTATGCTCTGTTTATGTATATTATCTATTTCAGCTCAGACTCTAAGCAATTTTAAGCTCATTGTTTGCTTGTTACATGCTCTGTTTATGATCAGGCTTATGTAATATGATTGCTTTTTATCGTGTGTAGGTTATTAGCGTGCAAATGCATGCTATTTTTTCACATCTATTCTCATGAGACACGAAGCTATGATCTATGGACAAGTTATAAAGATAGCAATCTACAAACTTTGATGTATATTGGTATGGCTATCTTTCAAACTTTGGTTCCTCATCTGAGAACTAAACTAGTGTGTATTGGTATGGTCATTCTCTCAAACTTTGGTTCCTCATCCGTGGACAAGTTATAATGATTTTCATAAGTTAATTTGGGATCCAACTTTTGCACTCTTATTGCCATGTTTATGTTCAAGTTATGAACATGTTATGATCTTGCATTTTCATGAGACAATACTTTGCCTTTATTTTGATGATGCAACGGCTATGTAATTTTGTAAAACTATGCTTATGATCAGGTTATGAACAACTTATGATCAATATGATGGTGTGCTCTCTATTTGCTTATGATCAGCTTATGCAACAAGTTATGAATAGTTTATGATCAGGTTATGAGACAATACTTTGTTTTCTCTTTGGTTATGATCAGGTTGTACTTTCTATTTGCTTCAGTTTTAGCTCCAGTTTTAGATGAGATTATAAGCATTTTTAGGTCATATTATGAGCAGTTTCAGCTTAAAATTTTACTTTAATTTTTGCTCCAGTTTTAGCTGAGATTATGAGCATTTTTAGTTTAGATTATGAGCAGTTTCAGCTCAATGTTTACTTCAGTTTCATCTCAAATTATAAGGTTTTTTTCATCTCATTATTTGCTTCAGTTTCAGCATTGCTTATGAGCAGTTTTAGCTCAATATTTGCTTTAGTTTTAGCTTCTTAGTAGTTTTAGCTCAATGTATCATGCATACTTATGCTCTGTTTATGATATATTATCTATTTCAGCTCAGACTCTAAGCAGTTTTAAGCTCATTGTTTGCTTGTTACATGCTCTGTTTATGATCAGGCTTATGTAATATGATTGCTTTTTATCGTGTGTAGGTTATTAGCGTGCAAATGCATGCTATTTTTTCACATCTATTCTCATGAGACACGAAGCTATGATCTATGGACAAGTTATAAAGATAGCAATCTACAAACTTTGATGTATATTGGTATGGCTATCTTTCAAACTTTGGTTCCTCATCTGAGAACTAAACTAGTGTGTATTGGTATGGTCATTCTCTCAAACTTTGGTTCCTCATATGGTTCCTCATCTGAGAACTAAACTAGTGTGTATTGGTATGGTCATTCTCTCAAACTTTGGTTCCTCATCCGTGGACAAGTTATAATGATTTTCATAAGTTAATTTGGGATTTTTGCATTAGGCAATGATGATTGGTATTTTTTGTTAATACAGCCTATATTATAATTTTATTATCTAGATAAGGCATACCATGATAAGAATGTAATCAATCTAAATTGCTCATGATGGATAACTCATTATCCAATAGGAGGGGGACACCTCACTTGTCCCTCCTATTGGTCCCATATTTTGGGTTCTTAAGGAATTTTTCATCTAAAAAGGAGCTTTTTGTGTTTGTTTCAAAATCATAGAATAGGAAAGAACCCAAAAAGGTTTGATTTAAACATACCTGTGGTAGTTACCACCCGTTAGAAGACAAATGCACCAAATATGTGTTGAAGGCAATAGCTATATAAACGGCTAGTTGTTGCAACGACTAGTAGGAGTTGCAATAGAGCCTATAAATATTTCAGCAGCATACTAACATAAGTTAGTTCATTTCAGTATTTTTTTTAGCAAGAACATCCTGGAGTAGAAAATAGAGCAACCTTGCAGTGAAGATAGAGCTGAAATATGATAGCAAACAAGCAATTGACCCATATGAAGTAAAGTGCAAATGTAAGCTTTCCAACACCCTTGAAGCTATGTGCAAATGGGAAAATAAAGGGAGACATTATTGAGGTTGTGCTAAGTTCCCAAATAAAGAATGTAACTTCTTTCAATGGGCTCACAAAGAGGGTGATTGCAGAAATATAAATCAAGTATCACAAAGTGAAGACATTCTTGAAGATAAAAAGTTAATGAAAATTAAAAGATTGAAGAGAGAATTGAAATTAGCAGAGCATCAACTAATCATTTGGAAAATGAGTGTATTGTTTTTAGTCATAATTGGTGTACTCGTCATTATCTTTAAAAACTTGCTATGTAGTTGCAAAATGTATTGAGATATAAAAGGAAATTTTCATGATTGTTAAACAATAGAGTATAAGTCTCAGATTAAAGTCATATTATCAGTATATGATGCATCGCCTAAATATTGTAATTGCGTTATAGATTGCCTACACATAATGGTTGCCTCATCTAAAAATTACATGAGCAATTTAATTTTTATAAATGGTTGCCTCATCATAATGGCTGCCTCATCATGGTATGCCTAAATAATCATGGTGTGCCTAATTTTTATAAATGAAACAAACATGAGTATTGAATATGCTTTCCTATTCTTCGATATCCTAAAAAATTAGATTTGATTTATTGAATGAGATTCCATTTCCATAATTTTTTGGAAATGAACCAAACAACCCTTAGAGCTATAGCCTATATATCAAAAGTTCATTAAAGGAAGCCTAAGATTCATTAGATAGTAATATTGTTGCCTCCTTAGGGAAAGTACATAATTGTTATTTGGGAAAATTGCATACACAAAGTAAAAGGGAAAAAGTTAAGTACTCACCGCTTTGATTAAAAATCAAACCCATTTTAGTGCTTGTGAGAAAAAGTTAAGTACCCATCACTTAAAAGTCAAACCTATTTTAGTACTTGGACCCGAAAAGCCATATAACCCTTTAAAAAACTCTCTAAAATACCCTCAAGCCCATCTCTTCTCCATTGTTGAGCCTCCACTCTTCTTCTTCTTCTTTTTGAACCCAAAAGAGGGGGAAATATCTAATTGCTCAACCCTAGATCTTTTAAAAATTGAATCCTTTGATGAAATTTAGTCTTTCTGAGAAGAGGATAAGTCATCTCTCAAAAAATTTGGTCTTCCTGAACCTTAATGTTGAAAGAATCTACCTCTCTTCTTCTCAAAAGCAGGCAATAGAGGAATCGAAACCCTCAATTCTGAACTAATTTTAGCAATAATATTTTAGGTTTTTAATGAAATTTACACTGATCCATTACAAAATCACATTTTACAACTAAATGTGTAATGACCGTAAATTTCTAATACGGGTTTAAATAATTTTCTGGTATTATTAAATATTATTTTTCTAAAAGAGTATTTGTATTTTTCCCAATTTCTCTAGAATTTTCTACGATTTAAAAATATGGTATTATGTTATTTTAATATTTTTACTAATTATAAATTTAATTGTTTTGGTAAAAATTTTAAATAAATAGTTAATTATTCATTATTGTTATTATTATTATTATTTTGACCATAAATTTTAATATTTATTTTGAATAAATTTTATGATATTTTTTAAATTATTTAAGGGGGTATTTTTCCCTGTATTTTTCCTCTCACCGGTATTTCACTCTGTATCTCTCTCCCCCTAAAACTCTCCCCAATTCACGCAAATCTCCCCACCTCGTGTTTCCCCCAACTCTCAACCCACATCCCCCAACCACCCTATCACGTACCCTCTCTCTCATTAAAATCTCCCTCAATCTCACACTCAATCTGTCTCTCTCTCTGACACTCTCTCTCTATTATTCCCTCTCTCATTAAATCTCTGACACTCTCTCTCTCTATTATTCTCTCTCATTAAATCTCCAGCTCACGCCTCTCACTCAATCACTCACCATCACTCTCTCTCTCTCTCTCTCTCTCTCTCTCTCTCTCTCTCTCTCTCCCCCCCGTTCTCATCTCTGCACGCCGCCGGCTACTGCCAAACCGTACGCAGCCCACCTCCTCCACACCGCCGACGCATCTCCAGCCCAACCAACCGACGCCATCGCCGTTGGAAGCGCCGCTACACAAATCAACGAGCTCGAGCTCCTGTTAGATCAACCCACCACCAAAACTCCAGCTTCGCCCCAAGCTCCGACGAGCTCCTTCCCAGCCTGATTCTCGTCGCCGGCCCACCAGTCGAGCTCCACCGCGCCGCTGATACAGCGCGCTCTAGCTCCCCGACCCTCAATCTTCACCGTATCTGGCCTTGCTCCGAACCCAAGCGTCGCCACCCTCTGAGCTCGGCTGCATCGCCATGAGTTCGCCTCCGCGAGCTCTGCGCTCCACGCAGCCTAGCTCCTCGTCGCCACGTCTGCGCCCGAAACCCAGCCACCTCCCCTTCCTCCTCCTCCCTCAGGCCAACCGCTGCCATGCCCTGAACTCCACCTGCCCAAACTCCAGCCGCTGCCTGGCCTACAGCCAGCCCCGCGCTGCCCACCTCCAGCCCCGCACCAGGTCGCCGCCAACCTCACTGTCGTGCCGCCACTCTCAACCACCTCCTCCTCCCCTCTAGCTCCGCCACCTCCTTCAACCCCACGTCGCTGCCTCCAACCACGTCGCCATCCTAAGTTCACCACCCGAGCTTGCTGTCATCGACCACCCCGACGAACCCCCAGGCCCGAGCTTCGTCGCTGCCCTTCACCGAGCGCTACCGAGCTCCTCCCCGGCAGCTCCGAACAGCGAAGACGAGCCGAATCTGTGAGCTCACTACAGAAAACTGCAGTTCGGAACTGACTTCGCGCGCGTTTTCTGGCCAACTCCGACCTTCGTCCCTGTCGATTCCTTCGCCGGTGCGTAGCCCTTCGTGTTGTCTATCATACGGTATATTCCTTTCACTTGGGCTCCCTATCTATACCTCGTTATACTCGTTCAAATATCACACGTCGCATTAACACTCTAATTGTTATTTTAGCCGTCGATTCCGCGAAACCCGTCGTAACGCTGTGCAACCACCCCGACGACCCCCTCTACGGTCCACGATATACCCAAGGCAAGATCCCACTTGCTCAGAACTAAATTTTATACTTATTATGAATTATCTGTAATTTTAGATCTGATATATTTATATGCATGGGATTGTTTTTTGGTCAATGAAAAACTTTATTCATTTTCCAATATGAAACTTTATATACATCACTCAACCAGACTTAGTCTGGTAACTCATCTATAGAAATACTCCTTTATAATTTTTCAATTTTCTACCTAATATGTACAGGAAGCTTCTCATTCAAGATTTTTGAAAGCATTGATAGCTTTATAGCACGGAACAGAATACCAGGTTGATGAGTTTTGAACTGAAAAATTCTCAAATTTCTCTCCTGCCATAGATGATACACTGAGGATGAAAGGGCCATTTTCTTCAAACTTTCAGTGAGTCCCTTCCTCTTTAAACTGTAGCTATACCAGTGAATGATTTCACCCCAGGAACATGACCTCCAACTGAAATTTAACCAGTCCATCACCAAATTCCACACAGCAGCAGTATAGTAGCAATCAAAAAACAGGTGACAAACTGTTTCAATGTGGTTTGAGCATAAGACACATTGATTCTGATTAGCGTCTAAAATTCTCATGCGACACAGTCTTTCCTTAGTTAGCAATCTTGATTGGATAGCTAACCAAAGTATAAACGAGTGTTTGGGATAATGAAAACCACCCCAAACTGTGCCATTCCAGCTAACTTTTTGTGCAGGTTGTACCAGATTCCGGTATACAAAGGAAATTTGGACATTTTCACTCTTGCAACAACTTTCAATGATGTTTATTAGATTGCTGATACTTCCATATCTTCTTATCATCAAATCTCTAACTTTCAAGAGTTGTTTCCATATCCATGAATCACTAGCTTTCATACGAACATTCCAAATATCAAAACGTTTCAAATAATTTTCATGCACCCATTTTATCCAAAGTAGACCCTTCTTGAGATGAATCATCCACAGTAATTTAATGGCAGCAGCATAATTCCAATCTTTTGCTGAAAATACTCCTAAACCCCCATACTCTTTATCCTGACAGATTGAAACCCAGGAAACTAATGGAATTTTATGACCCCAGAGAAAATCAGAGCACATTTTATCAATTCTCTTTAGCACCTTACATGACAAAATGTAGTTATTGGTCCAAAAAAGATGAACACCTAGGATGACAGACTTAATCAATTGCAACCTCCCCGCATAAGAAAGAGCTTTCTTTTTTTGCCAATGCTGTAACTGATCTGAAATTTTACTAATCAAAGGGGAGCAGTCCAACCATGAAAGTCTTTTGGAAATCATGGGCATTCCCAAGTACCTCACTGGAAGGATTCCTTCTGTAAAATTCAAATAAGAACAAATTTGCATTTTTTGATTGTCATCAATGCCACTCAAGAATATTGAGCACTTACTAGGGTTAGTTTCCAAGCCTGAGACCTTGCTAAACTCATTGAGATAGTTGTAGAGTCTAATTATTGAATTCATATCAGCTCTTCCAAATAATAGCAAATCATCCGTAAAAAATAGATGAGTAATTTTCAGCTTTGAGCACTTAGGGTGATACCTGAATAATCTGTCATCCTTTAGTGTATTCAACTTTCTTGACAAATACTCCATGCCTATGACAAATACATAAGGGGAAAGTGGATCCCCCTGCCTCATCCCTCTAGCACCTTTGAAGAATCCATGCAAAGTTCCATTGAGAGATAATGAGAATTTAGGAGAAGTGATGCAAACCATGATCTAATTTACCATTTGTTCAGGGAACCCTAAACCCTTTAACATTGCTTCAATAAAATCCTAGTCAATGGTATCAAATGCTTTCCTAAGATCAATGTTAAGAATTGCTCTTGGAGAAGAATGTTTCCTCCCATAATGCTTGATAAGCTCATGTGCCAGTAAAATGTTATTTGAGATAACCCTCCCCTTAACAAAAGCACTCTGTGCATCACATATAAGATATCCCATCACACTTTGGATTCTGGTAGCAATGATCTTTGAAATGATCTTATAAACACAATTACAGCATGATATTGGACGGAAATCAGATGGTGATTTGGGATTTAGGATCTTTGGTATAAGAGTAATCAATGTGTTATTTAATGCACCCAAAAGCTTTCCAGAACAAAAGAATTCCTCCACAGCCAGGAATAAGTCTTCACTAATCACATTCCAAGCAGATTTAAAGAATGAGGCATTGAAATCATCAGGAGCTGGAGCTTTCTCATCCGACATAGAGAAGATTGCTATCTTTATCTCATCTCTTGAAACTGGAACACTTAACATACTGCGCTGAATATCAGAGAGAACAGGACCATTTGTGATAATCTCAGGGTTAGATTTTGAGACAGGAGCTTTTGTTCCCAGTAGATTTTCATAGTAACTTATAAATTCTGCAGCAATTCTAGGCAAATCTGAGATTCTATCCCCGTTTTCAGTGTAAAGAGATAGAACTCTATTTTGATGCCTTTTAACTTTCATGATTGAATGAAAAAAGTGGGTGCATTTGTCACCATTTATGCTCCATTTGATATTTGCCTTTTGACTATAGAAAGAGGTTTCACAATTAAGAAGTCTGTCATATTTTTTCAAACATTCTCTTTCTTTCTGAATCAGGGAGGAATTGAAAAAATTAGTACTTATCTGCTGTTGAACATCCTCTAATTCAGCCTTTGCTCTCAACACTTGTTCACTAATATTCATAAAGTGTCTCTTGTTCAGATCCTTCAAAACAGGTTTAAGATTTTTGAGCTTAGTATAAACCTGATACATCTTAAAACCGTTGATGTTTTGCTCCCAAATTGACTTCACAGCACCAATGAACTCAGGATGACTTGTCCACATTTTGAAGAACTTGAAAGGCCTTTTACCTATAAAATTTTCTTCTTCAATTGTAATTAGGCAGGAGAATGATCTGAGCAATTTGGAACTAAATATTCCACTTGACTTGAAGTGAATTTGTGAATCCATTCTTCATTTATTAGAATTCTATCAAGCCTACTCCAAATTCTTGTGCCTGCATCTTGTTTATTACACCAGGTGAAAAAACAACCAGTGGACTTGAGATGTAATAGCTGGCAAGAATTAATAAAATTCTAAAAATCATCAGTGTCAGAGTTAGAAACAGCAACACCACCAATCTTCTCACTATTGTTAATGATAGAATTGAAATCTCCCCCAATGAACCATGGAACATTTATACTTTGATTGAAAGAGAGAAGGTCTTGCCAAAGAGCTTTTCTACCAATCATATCATTAAGTGCATACACTATAGAGAATATACATGTTATACTTCCATCTTTTGACACTAGAGAGCATGTAATATACTGATCTTAAGAGGCAATTTTCTGAATGGTAAGAATATTGCTATTCCAAATAATCCAAATCCTGGCTCTGCTAGCTTGGTGAGCATTTGAAATCCAATCCCAATCCTTTGCAATTTTCCTTGCAACAGACTGTAATTTCCCCCCAACAATTTTTGTTTCCAAAAGGGCAATGAAAGGTAGATTATATTGATAAATGAATTGCTTAACAATGGATTGTTTAGAGGATTTGTTAAGTCCTCTCACATTCCAGATAGCTAATTGCATTTTGAAAATAGGCCACCCCTATCAATGCTAGAGGGGTCAAGATCATGTACCTGTTGCTCCAGGAGAGAAAAATGAGAAGCCTGAAAAACCCCTTGATTATTTGTTTTTCTGCTAACTTTTCTTGCTGATTTATCCCTTGCAATACTAGTGAATCCTGTAGCATTAACAGCTGGGGATGTAAAAATATGATTTGGTGATGAGGATTGAGCACCAGAAGCACCAGAATTTCTAGCATTTGATCCCCCAACTCTGACAGTATTTACCAGTGTATGTGCACCAGAAATGACAGATTGCACAAGAGTATCAGAATATAGCATATCAGCAGATCCAGATTTTATGTTCCCAACACTAAATTCTCCAGCTTTAACAAAATCATCCTGTGCACGTGCACCAGAAAAAACTCCAGATACTTCAACATGATTAACATCAGGCTTATAGACATTCTCTCCACTACTGGGATTATTTTCAGAGCTTGAATTTGTACCATTAGTTTCAGTAGTCCCTTTATCAATTGATCCAGATTTTTGAGCATTAGAATTCCTGTTAACAGGCATCCATCTCATTCTTCCAGCTTTCCTACGACAATGTTCAGATAGATGCCCTATAACATTGCAAGAATTACACCATCTAGGCTTGAGTTCATAAATCACTTTTTGGGTGAAACACTTTCCATCAGGTCCATGAATAACCAGTTGATCAGGCAAAGGTTGTTTCAGAGGCAATTGAACTTCTAGCAGCACCCTAGCATAAGATAACCTCTTTCTTGTAGCTGTAAGTTTGTCAGTAGTTATAGGATTTCCAATTATGCTAGCAATTTTACTAATCCCTGTAGAACTCCATAGATTCAAGCGCAAATTTGGAAATTGAACCCACATAGGGTAGCTGAAATCCTGAATCTTGTCTATATCAGTATCAATTTTCCATGGCTTAAGAACCAGTGGCCTTGAGCCAAAAAACCAAGGTCTTTCCTCCATAACTTCACACACTTGCTTCTCAGTGTGAAAATCAAAAAGGAACACACCTTGTTTGATTAAAAGAATTTCAGGGATTGAGATTTTCCCCCACAATTTATTTATATAGGCTTCCATTGATTTATAACTTACATTTAGACCAATTACATGGCCAACAAGAGCATATCTCCAGTATTTTTCTCCTTCTTTCCATTCTTCAAGAGAGAAAGAAACTGTATTTTCTTCATTGAATGGAACAAAATTCAACTTTAATCCCTCTCCACTCTTTCTATTATCAGCGAACAAACTAGCATAAGTTTTTGGCTGATTTTTTCCAGAATTCTCATGAATTTCACTGTCATCATCCATAGCTACATCATTTGAATTTTCAAACATTCCAGATTCACACTCTGCTTTATCATTTTCAGACTCAGCACTAGCAGATTTGGTGAGATCCACAAATTTTGTGTTACTATTAGAATCAGAATCCTTTAAATCCATCTTATTTAGATCTTCTAGATTAACATCATCCAGATTTGAATTAGATCCAGATTCAAAATCTATTTCAACTTTATCTGACCAGAGATTTGATAATTGACGAGAAGCTTGAAAACCAGAATTCACCTGAGGATCTGAGATCGGAGTAGACCTTGCTAAGATCTCCTCAACTCTTATCTTCTTCTTGGCTCCCTTAGGTCCAGTACTCTCCATTATCATGCTCTTCTTCACAGATCTTTGAGATTCCTCAAATTCATCCGCTACAACATCACCTCCAGAGGTAGACGAAGATGGATAAACAAACATAGAATCTCTAATCTCACTGCTTGGCACTCTTTTTTTATTACTCTTCTTCTTCTTCCTCATTGAAACAAGGCGGAGGTGCACGTTAGCAAGTAAATTGCCCCGCTAAAGTGCACCACAAAGAGCCCGCCACTTTTGTATAGTTTTTGTTTTAATACTTTTGAGTAGTTAGAAACATAATTGCATGGGATTGTTTGATGAATAATATTAGATAAATCATAATAATATGATAAATAGCATTTTCAGAATAATTATAATGAATTAAAAGAATTTATTTCGACAGCAGAATTATTTTTGGATAATTATATCAACTAAAAAGAATTTATTTGAGAATGAAATCATTTTAGGAAAATTATAATAATTTAAAAGTAATTATCTTGGAAAAAGAACCATTTTAGAATAATTATAATAATTTTTAGAAATTATCTTGTGGAAGAAATTATTTTAGAATAATGAATATTTTTAAAAAGAAATTATTTGGGAAAATAGAATATTTGAATTAATGAGAATTTATCTTGTTTTTGAATTTTATTATTTAAAAGATTATTTTTAAAATTATTATAATGAGAAAAGAACTTATTTTAGAAAAATGGATTATTTTGAAATTAAATTAAAATAAATTATATTGTAAAAGGAATTATTTGGAAGTAAATAAATTATTTTTCAGAAGATTATTTCTGATTCTTGATTATGATGATCTAAAGGAATTATTTGCAAAAATAATTATCTATTTCGGATTTTAAGTAATTTATGTTTTTGTATGAATAGTTTAGAGGGCTGGATACCAAGATATTGTTAAAACCAGACTGCATGTATGTTTTACTGTCTATGATCACATTTCCCGTTTTGTATTTATTTAATGTATTTTGACATGTCTGCTATGTAATGTCCATGTTGTGTTTGAGAACCCTTAGTAGTTCATGACTTCGTAATCTCGTGCGTCATGAACAGACTTAGTGACATGTGTGAGTGTGTTGACTGGCTTAGGCAGTGAACCCGAGTTTCCAATGAGGATTATAGTTAACTTAGAAAAAGAGAAGAGTTGGGATGGGGAAGTCAGTGTTCATGTGATCGGATAAGACTGTTGATGTATCTTCCAGGCTCGCGTCAGTGAATTCGTGTAGTCACTGGGGTTGGTTTGTTGGGAGAAAGTGAATTCGTGTAGTCACTTTAGTCAGTGAATTTGTGTAGTCAGCTGAGTTCTGCTTGAGTTCGTACCAGGCCGAAATCGGATTGCGTGTAGTCCTTTGACCGATTCGTGTAGCGGTATTGGATGCGCGTAGAGGATTTGTGAACAGTCAGTTATCCGGTAATATGAATGTTGACTTTATGTGAGATGTGGACCGGTGAGTTTTAGGATGGCTAGTTACATGACCTCGTTGCTTGGCTAGGTATGGATTACTGTGAGCTTCTTGGCTAGGTATGACTTCTTGTGAGATGTAGGCCGGTTGTATTTCTTTTCATACATAGATCGGGATTAATATTTAATTATCTATAATTTGAAACATATGGTATATACATGAGGGTTTCTTTGTTTGGATTATTTCGCTGTACGTACTACGTCTCGAGTTATAGATTTTTAAGTATTAATTCCATCTAGTTGTATGACCTTGTGACTTGTATGATTATTCTGATCGCTAGCTGCTTGTTTTCGTTACCCGAATGATTTACGGATTCTTATGATTATCATGTGGATTGCATGTTGATTTTGTTAGATTACTAGTTGCACGTTCTTTTGTTATTTTGGTTTTCGTATCGTTTTCCGCTTGTGTTTTCGATCACTCTATTTCTTTTGTGGGGTCTTGCCCGTGTACTATACACGCTGACGTACACCTGTTTTCTCTGGTGTACGTCAGACTTAGAGGAAGAACAGGTCCAGCTTGGAGATACGCCAGAGCCAGGATATTCTCAGTAGGAGTGCCCTGCAGACGGAGTAGAAGAAGCCGAAGCTTAGTTATTGGTCCTCATTTTTCTTTTGTGCTACCTTCCATTTCCATTTGATTAGTGTATTTTATATTCTTCAGTACTTCATTTAGATAGTTTTGTATAAGGGTACGTTTGAACTGTATTATTATGTCTCGGATGTTATTCCATTTGTGATATGTATTATCTTATTCCGTGTTGTTCATTATATTCTTGCTATATGTGATCGGGGATCTGTGACTTCGCATTATATTTATTTCCAGACGCTTAGCGTATTGGATTGAGAAGAAAAAGAAAAAAAATAATAGTGTATATTTCTTCTCAATCCAATACGTCACGGGCTTGTTCACGTTCCGGTTCCCGGGTATTTTGAGAAGCGGGGTGTGACAAAATGAGTGATGGACAAGACTGATTTAGAGTCTGCGACAATGAAGATAGGCTCTGTACAATTCTTGTCCTAAGTTTTTTTTAAGATACATACGTAAATTTTTTTTTACTTCATCATGGCCCTTATTACTTCTCTTTTCAAGAGAAGATAATTGAGAAGAAGCACAAAAAAGTTATGATCTAAGAGATGAGAAATGGGTTGCCTAAAAAAAGAATATAAGACTCATTACTCGCATATCTCTTTAATTGCTTACCGAACTCATAATTCATATCCAACTTATTCAAACTTTGTGGTATATTATTTTCAACTTTCTGAACATAATAAGAATTAGATTTTGTATTCTCGAGTTAATATTCACAATTGCATTTCTCATGGCATTGCTTAAGTTTTTATTGAACCTAATAATTTGAGAACTAGTTTCAACTCGAAATAGTAATATTCTAACTTTGCCCAACCTTTGGACTTGCAAATAATACACAAGTCATTGATGACATATATGTTATTTTTGTGTTTTGCCAGAAAAGACGATAATAATTTATTAAAAGATATAAGAATATCTACAAACATACGGGGTTATAGTCATTTTATGTAAGAAATAGTGGACGCGTAAGTATCAAATTGATTATTTACGCATTTCATGTGAGATATCTACATTTTGCATGATAGTTATTCAATATGTGTGATATGTTTTAATATATTGTAATACTTATTCATTAATTGTACATGTGATATTTAGTCATTTTCTATGACTTTTACTTATTTCATGCAACACTACTTATTCATTAATTGTGATATCTAGTCATTTTATGTGACTTTTACATATTTCTTGTGAAACTTACCCATTGGACTTATTCATGAACTGTGATGTCTAGTCATTTTATTTGACTTTTACATATTTTTTGTGACACTTACCCGTTGGTTGTGATATTTGTGCAAATTATTTAGAAAGATAATTGTTTATGCTATCCACAACCACAATATAAATAGATATGAGATTTTTCATAAGCAATGTGGTGGAAGACTATATGGTTTTGTTCAACATTTAGTATGAGATTCTTCACTTCAACTTACCAGCTTAATATGGGCAAAGTATTATGTGTTTTTTGGCATTTAGTATTTTCTTGAGACTTCTGTTAGTTGTGTGTGACATTTAGTGTACCTCTTTGCTTGTCAAGCACGATAATGGCATACGTGCTTATTTGTACATAAAGGTAATTCTAGAAAAAAAAAGGAGGTAATGGATCTCGGAGCATGTCAAAAAGGAGTATGACATTTTAAGGGTGAACTTGATGCTCAACTTATATGCAAAGGTAGAGAATCGAAGAAGAAGAAAAAAACTTAGATGAGGATGACCTGAAATATCTTTTATATTTTGGGGGCAATGAGGTGCTAGTGATTGAGTGTAAGTATTAGACAACATATGCATTTATGTAGGGATAATATAATGAAGTTATTAAGAATCCAAAATTAATATTTCTTTTTGTAATTTTTGAGACTTATGGTGACAATGGATAAATGTGCATTTTTAATAACTTTATTTCAACTTCAAAATGTTAGCAGTTATCTTATTATTATCTTCTAGTTGTCTTATTGTTATATGTCACTGTAAACTTAGACAAATCATGAAAATTTTAAGAGTCACGTATAGAATCCTAAACTGTAAAGTTCACAAATATAATAGTTAATACCAATAAGCCACACAAACATCTAAATCGTAATATTTAATTGATAAGTGTCACAAAAAAGGCAAAAGCAACATATAATAGCCATAATTCCCAAAAGAGTTCCAAATCTTCTAGGAAACTTTAATCTTAGATAGGCTCAGTACATGTGGCTTGGTTATGTCCTTCTGCGTGATACCTTAAGCATTTCATTGAACGTCTACTCTCAGATTAGTCGTCCATTCTCAGATTGATTGTATCATGCAATTCACTTCCTCGATGCTCTAGAGTGACTAGTAGTATGATTATGTTGTCTACAAGTATGATGAGGAATATATGTTTTTCTAGTAAAAGTCGACACATGGCTCAATGGTGAAGCGTGAAGTACCCACGAGCAATTTGTCACTTTCGTAAACATGCAATGAGCATAAATATGATTTTTCTTATTATTAACGTATTTAAAAGAGAACTTATTAGCGATAGAGTAGTATATAAGAGTCATTATAACTTCTATTGTATTTTCAAATTATTGCTCTTTTGCGGTAATTGCCTCATGCTACCAAGCGGGGATCCTTGTTGAGTCACTTACTATGTCATCCATCGTCCACACATGCTCTTCTTGAGTTTTGCCTTTCAAAATCCTCTCTAATTGTTTGATAGTTTTCAATGACTCTGAGTTTAGAGTAGAAAGGCTACACGTTGAATATAACGTATGAGACATATAAGTCACATATAAAAAATAAAAGTAACAAGTAATTCGTAAATGTGACAAACAACATCAAAATGTCACATCTAAATGTCACATGTAAATGCTACAGATCACATGTGAGAGAGAAATATCATAGTTTTTAGGATAACCTATTTACAAAGGCCAAAAGAAATCTTCTAAAAACTTATTTAAACTTTATCTTTGTTCCTAGACATGCAATCATGAATATTAACTTGAAAATACAAAATCTAATTTCTATATGTTCAGGAAGTTGAAATTAGGCCTGTCCATCCGGCCCGGCCCGGCCCGGCCCGGAAATCCGGGCCCGGGCCGGGCAAAACCGGAGCCCGGACCCGGACCTGGGTACCCGGGCCCGGGTCCGGGCCCGGGCCCGACCGGGCCGGGTTCCGGGCCGGCCCGGGTTTTTTCTTTTTTTTAATTTTTTTTTTCAAATTTTTAAATTTTATTTAAGTTTTAAATTATAAAAAAAGATAAAAAAAAATAATAAAATAATAATTTTATTAATCACTTAAATTGACATAAATTACAAATAAAAAAATATAAAAATAAATTCTTTATTAATAATTAATAAAACATTTACAAATTACAAGTATAAATTTATTTTGGAATTTATCGCATCACAATAGATAAGTACATCCCACCTAGGTTTTTTTAAATTTCTTTTTTTTTTTGATAAAAAATGCTAAAAATTAGTTTAATATTATTATATTTTATATAATTATGTATTAGTATATACTTCTAAATTATTATGTAACTATATATTATATATACATATATTATATGTAAATATATTGTATATATTTATAAGTTATAATTTAAGAGAGAGAGAGAATCGCATAAGTAACCCTGTAGCCGTTGCTCGTTGGGCCAATGGGGAAGTAACCGTTGTAATATACTATACTTATATACTAAGAGAGAGAGTATACACACACACATATATAAAAGAGTATACTTATATAATAGGGAGTATACATATATAAGAGAGAGTATACTTATATATACATATATACTAAGAGAGAGAGTATACACACACACATATTATATATACTTATACATATATATACTTATATAAGAGAGAGTATACTTATATATACTTATATACTAAGAGAGAGTATATATATACATACACATATGACATATTATACATATATAGAAATATATTATATAAGAGAGAGTATACATATATAAGAGAGAGTATACTTATATATACATATATACTAAGAGAGAGTATATATATACATACATGCATACATTATACATATATAAGAGAGAGTATTCTTATATATACTTATATACACTACAACAGAAAAGCTAATCCGCGAAGAACAAGTTTGTCGTTGAAAGTCAAGATTTCCTTGCCGTAGTGTGTTGGCGAGGAAAAAACTTTGGTCACCATTTCCTCGCGGTAGGGTGGTCAAGAAAAGTTTCTGTGAGGAATATCATAATTTCTCACGAAATCCTTTTTGCGATGAATATATTCTTTTCTCGTTGTTACTCTTTAGCCTCGATATTTTTCCTCACCTAATCTCATGCCTTTTCATCGCTAAACTACAGTTTCCTCGCCAATAATACGTGAATAATATTTAATTTATATATAATAAAAGTTCTAAAAAAACTATTTTCGTCGTTGTAAGTACCTTTTAGCGAGGAAATTGTTCCTCGCCAAAGGTAAATCATTAACGAGGAAATTGATTTTCTTCATTATATGTATCTTTTTATCGTGAAAACAATTCCTCGGTAAAGGGACTCAATGACGAGAAAATTTAAATTTGTCGTTGTAGGTTGTACCACATATTCCTCGCCAAAGAAATTCAATTACGAGGAAATTTACATTTGTCGATATAGGTTATATGGTCTATATCGAGGAATCTTACTTTCGTCATTGTAGGTTATATCGCTATAGCGAGGAAATATGTTTTTGACGACGTAAGTTATATACTCTATAATGAGGATATATACTTTTGACGACGTAAATACGAAACCTATTGCGAGGAAACATATTTTCGTCACCTTAAGTTGTATTGTCTATTTCGAGGAAATTTACTCCCGTCGACCTAAATATATAGCGAGAAAACTTATAATGAGGAAATTTTATTTCATCAATAATAATGCTATTACAAGAAAAAAGCTCAAAATATAAATAATTGTCATCAATTGTCACCGCAATACATCAAAACAATTAAAATAAATAAAGCAAACAAGTTTCTACCATAAGTAACAATGCTAGTCTAAAGCAATAACAAATACAACACGATCAAAGAAATATTTCTCCAAGTTTAAGTTCACTAAGAATACTAAGCTGATGGATGTTGCCTGGAAAAATTAGCCATAAACTCCTTAAACTTTTTGGCTTGCTCCTCCAATCTTTGGATTACCTCGCGCATCGATATTTTATTGTTGAGTTCCTACAAGTTGTTGGGTTTCTTGAAGCCGTTCTTGCAACTCTTTATTCTTTTCAGACATTTCACTCATCGAAGAAGGAGAGAACCTTAATAGTGATGGTCTAGGGCCAAAACCACAACCCTTAATGTAGCCTGATTTGACTTTGAGAACTTTTGCACATATTTCCTCATCTGTCATTGTTCGAGTTCCATCAGGTTGAGTGGTATCTGCTCGCATCTTTATCATTTGATCCTATAAGTAAAAAAATATGCAACTTCTCAATTACAACCTAATCAACATAATCCTCTTTAGAACAGTAATGTCAATTTCACATATATTCTTAAAATATTATAAAAGCATACATCATTGACACGTTACTTGCCCATTTTTCCTTTGCTCCTGAGTCTCATTCTTTTCTTTTTTTGTGTTTACCACTGGCTGATCATTAGCACTTTGTTGTTGAAGATGAGCACTAACTCTAATCCCTGTCATTCGAGTTTGTAGTTTAGGTATACCCTTCTAATTTGCAATTGATGAAAATGAAATTCAATTCAACTTCTCTACACCTTTTAGAGGAAAATAATTCAATTCAGCTCAATTCAACTCCACTTACCAGTAGTAGTTCATTTCGTGATGACACCAGTACTACTAGAATTCAGTCCATTTGCTACAGAATTTTGGCATGCTTGATTAGAAGTTTGCATACGAGTACGTTTTGTACCAATTAACACACACTTGTTAGATAAGTAAAAACTAACGGTACTTAAATATTGTAGCAGTAAAATGAAGATTGCATATTCTAATCAACCAAGTGAATGAATCACGAATTATAAGAGAAATATGCACTACTTACCAGAAGTAGACCTCTGAACGGTAGGCGCTTTGTTATGGACCTTATGGTACATCTTCTCACTATTTATTATCAAACAATTAGAATGGTCAAAATACAAAAGAATGTAACATTCATCTATTTGAATCTCAAGATGAATAAACAATACAATAAGTGATTCTATGCAATACATGCAATACACGAATTCTAATCATTATCAAATAGTGGTAGTATTACTTATACAACTAAAAACAAAACTATAACTTTCTAATAGAGGAAACAAGACATAGAAATCATACTAAAGTAATTAATAAGATGACTGATTTATAATAGCAAGAGTTTCTATCATATGTCAAACTAAAACATCCCTTAGATAATAACCATAATGCCAAATTAGATGGGGTGCAAACTACAAGCTAAACAAACTCCATTTGCAAATTATGAGTGAAATGCATAAAATAAGGCAATATCATATTCCTGATTCCAAAGAAAATGAGAGTTTAGATATTCAAGGGGGAAATGAGAGTTTAGATATTCTAAACAAACTCCATTTGCAAACTATGATTTCAAAGTTTATGAGAAAATACAAGTGAAACAGAAGTATGAATGATGGTTCAATCCCATTAAGAACCATCTTTCAGTGTATATTCAATTGAGGAACTACTCACCTGAATACAAGTAAAAGGAGCTACTGAAAATAACCCTTTAAACTACAAAAATGAGAAATACTTTTTTTAATGCTCAGAAATTTGAAATATTTAAGCCACTACATCATCATCACCAGCCTTTATCAATGAGCCACAGCCAGTCAAGTACAACTCCTGAGAATATACCAGCAAGAAGAAAAGTGACAAGCAGATTTCCAAGTGCATTCTGCTCAGGTCCCTGTACAACAAAAAACCAGAACTTCTCTTCATAGTCACAATCAATAAACATAGTTTCAACTTTCAACTAACTATTGATATGCATTATTAGAATTTAGTTCACTGACCTTGTAACATGTGGGTGCTTCAGTCATAACACAGACTGTAAGGTGACCATTTAAGAAAGATGTCAACAGTATCATCCAACCTTGGTCTCCATATTTTGCAGTAAGGTAGAATGCCAGAATTAGTAAGAAACGAGAAAGAATTACAGCCATCAGGCCTTTCCTTGATTTTATCCTTAAGACATTCTATTAGAGGTATATATCTTCCAATGAGATCTCATACGTTGCACATAGCAATCAAGACAAGTGCATACCTAATGACAGAGAAAACCACTTGCAATTGTACAAAACAAAAAATTGTACTATTATGTTGTTATTATAGGAAATAGGTGAATTTCACAAAACCTGCTTAAACTTTGGACGTCTGTCACAAAACCCCCTAAAATTTTTAAATCATTGAAATAGGTGTAGAGTAAACAAACTAAACAATTCCAGACAAATGCAAAAATAAATAAATAAATAAATAAGCCAACTCCTAACAAAAGTGCACAAGAGAAACAATAATTAACAATAGAGAACAATTTGCATGAAGCAAGAAAGAAGCAAAATTCAGGAAAAAATTAACAGCTTAGAATATGCATAAAGCAAGAAAGGGGCAACATGCAGGAAAATTTTGACAGCTTAGTCATCAAGACAACAAGTAGTGATTGAACTAGGGA
>NC_033797.1:136077242-136117349 GCF_001876935.1 Asparagus officinalis
TCCAATGCAAACACCTGACCAAGACTAGCCGCAGCTATAGGGCGACCTTCAAATTGTTTGAACAATACATCTATAGGCTCACCCAACTCGTTTTGTATGAAAGTTCTTGTTTTTTCAGGTGAAAATGCAGGTACCCTATCCTGCGACATATTGCCAAATTGCACAAAATGTGAATATACAACTATTGCACTAAAGAACTAGCAAGAAAGCTGCTGATTCAACATAAAAGCAACAAAAAGAGACAAATTGAAGTGGAAAAGATGTTCATGTAAACACATGCACACAAAACATTGCTGCTGAGAAAGAGATGATATTAAAATTGAACAAGCAGCTATCTACATCTCCAGGTAAGTTTGTTACCTCAATCAACGGATTCACAATCCCCAACTTCGACTGTAATAAACCCGATCCATTAATAATCGACCCGCCAAATAACAGTCCATGCTCCACCCTGTTTTCGGATCCTTCTTGGATCCAATACTCCCGTTGCTCCACCCCGCTCCATCTTCTCCATCGATCCACAAAGGATTAGGTTCCCTCGATCATCGATCACCTCGAAATCGACGGGGCTAGTGAGCTTGACGCTGTCGGTGCTGACGTAGGTCACTTCCAACGTCTCGCAGTCGATCCGGTCGCGACGGAGGAGGATAGAGGTTTAATCGGAGGAGGGGATCTTTGAGCCGTTGATCTCGAGGAAGACTCCAATTGGACGGTGGAGATGAGTTAGGGTTAGGGATGAAGGAACGGTGTCGATCGAGCGCGGGGAGATACGGACGTAGAAGAGCTGGATCTCGAAGAAGGCGGAGCGGAGTTCATCGTTGCCGTCGCCGCCGAACTATCTCAGATCATTGAATTCAGGTTCTAGGGTTTAAGGATTTGGGGTTTGAGATGAAGAAGAGCATTGTTGACGAGCCTTTTGAAAATTTGGGGGAAACGTTTTAGAAGCGGGGTTTGGAAAATTTGGGAACCCGCTCAAACGAAAATACAACAGGGATGTTATCTTAGACGGAATTGACGGTGTTTTGGTGACGTGCCTTTTGGCACCTAAGGGCCCGTTTCGATAATGAAAGTATTAGGGTTGTAACTTGAAAACCGATAACCGAAAAAATAATCACATCAAAATCGAACCATAACCGAAAAAACTGAGGAAAGAAAAAACCGCATCAAACCGTAAAAAAATAACCGAAAACCGAAATGTTTGGTGTGGTTTTGGTTTCGGATGTCTGGAAACCGAAACCAAACCGAAAAACCGATTATATATATTGTAAGGAAATTATATTATTTATAGATATATATTATTAATATACATAAAATTTTATGTAGAAACTTCAAACTTGGGCTTAAATGAAGCAAAAAAAAAAAGGATGGCCTTGGCCTGCGTTCCAACATTACTAAATAGACTACATTAGACTTTAATTATATTTCTAGGGCTTCTGAGAATCTGAGTTCTCGTCCATCGCCCCCCAAAGTCCCAAACCCAACGAGCTTTTGGTCCTTCGCGCTCCGTCTCGTCCCCTCTCATCCATCGCCCCCAAATCTAGGGTTCTCCCGTCCATCGGCTCCAAATCTTGGGTTCTCTCGTCACCGGCGAAGAAATCCCTTCTGTCACGTAGTACTGTAGCTTTCCCTTTCCCCAAATGTTGGTCATGGAGGAGCTTGCTGCTGAACTTGAAGTGCTGATCTATCATCTACATGTTTTTGCTATTCTAGTTTTTCATCGCTTTTTTTCTTTTCGAAAACTGTTATGTGGCATTGTGGGCTGCCCTTTTTCATTTCTTTTCTTTTCTTTTCTTTTCGGAAATGGTTATGTAATATGAGACATTTCTACTTTCTACTTTTCTAGACTTGTTTTCTTTATAGAATAACCGAAAAAACCGATATAAACTAGGAAAAAACCAAACCGAACTAAACCGAACACAATTGGTTTATGAGAAAATAAGTGAAAAACCAAACCGAACCGAACCAAAAAAATAGATCGGTTTGGTGTTCGGTGTCACCTATTTGAAAAACCAAACCGAACCGAACCAAAAAAATAGATCGGTTTGGTGTTCGGTGTCACCTATTAACCGCATCATTCAAACCGATTAACAGCCCTACAAAAATAGATCGGTTTGGTGTTCGGTGTCACCTATTAACCGCATCATTCAAACCGATTAACAGCCCTAGAAAGTATTAGAATTAAGAAGTAGGTTATAAAAGTAACTTTCAAAGCTATGAAGTAGGAAGTAGTGGAAATAGAATTTTTTTTGTTTGTTTCATATATTTTTAGAAATAATAGAAGTAGAACTTCTTCCTCTTCATTTACTTTTTTTGTTTGGATAACATTTGGAAATATTACTATGAAGTAATGTTATCAATGAAAAGTTGTTTGAAGTAACTAATAAAGGAAATATTAATAAAAAATTTATTTTTGTCCTAATTAATATGCATTTTAACTACTTCCGAGCTACTTCTGAGTATTGAGGACTGGAAAAATATTTTGGAAGTAAGGATGACATGTAGGCGCCATATAAGCATTTAGAAAAGTATTGGAAGTAAGTTTTTCAGAGAACCAAACATACTTTTTTGCTTGGAAGTAGCAGAAGTAGCTTTTACTTCTTTTACTTCAGCTACTTCACAATTACTTCGGTGCAAACAAACAGACCCTAAATTGGGATCCTTTACTAAGGAGGGGCCCACAAGGATGAGTGGCAAAATGAAAGGCCATGATGAAAATAAAAGGTCAGGATCTCATTATTAGGATATATTAGGAAGTTTTCATTTGTAGAGGATCCCAGTCCTTGGCACCTAACATCCTTGACGGAATACATCGTCTAGGATGTTCCATCTAGGGTGTTGAGATTTCTACTAGCATGGCCCATGATTGTTGACTTATATATGGATATTTGTTAGTCCATTGATATTAGAGGCCCGTTCTTTTCTTTGAGTACCCCCACCTACTTTTTACCCAAATTCCCACCAAAATATTCGCCAACGAATAATGAGGATGTTATTATTTCCTCAATGATTGGTTTTTTAACAAAGAAATGATTTCTCGTAAAACAAAATCTTTTAGTGAGGAAGCCTTAAATTTGTCGTCATTGAATTTGGCGGGTTTTGCACATTTTTTCGCCAAACTAATAATGAGAAAACTATTATTTCCTCACTAATTGATTCTTTTAACGAGGAAAGGATTGCTTGTAAAACAAAAAAATTTAGTGAGGAAACCTTCAATATGTCATCAATGAATTTGGTGGGTGTTGCATATTTTTCTGCCAAATTAATAATGAGGAAACTATAATTTCATCGCTAATAGGTTCTTTTTTACGGCAAACGGTTCATTGTAAAACAAAAACTTTTAGCGATGAAGCCTTAAATTTGTTGCTATTAAAATTGGCGGGTTTTGCACATTTTTCTGCCAAACTAATAATGAGGAAACTATTATTTCCTCGCTAATTGGTTTTTTAACGAGGAAACAGTTCCTCGTAAAACAAAAAATTTAGCGAGGAAACCTTTAATTTCTAATTGGTTTTTTAACGAGGAAACAGTTCCTCGTAAAACAAAAAATTTAGCGAGGAAACCTTTAATTTATCGTCAATAAATATGGCGGGCGTTGTAAATTTTTCTGCCAATTTAATGGTGAGGAAACTATAATTTTCTCGCTAATAGGTTCTTTTTAACGAGGAAATGGTTCCTCGTAAAAGCAAAAACTTTTAGCGAGGAAACCTTAAATTTGTCACCATTGAAATTGGCGGGGTTTTTTTCCCCGCCAAACTAATAATGAGGAAACTATTATTTCCTCGCTAATTGATTCTTTTGATGAGGAAATGGTTCCTCGTAGATTATGGATCTTCAGCGAGGAAATCATACTTTGTCGCTGTTACATTTGGCGGGTTTTCCTCTATTTTTCGCCAAAAGAACATCGATGAAATGATTATTTCCTCGTTAAATGTGCATTTCGCGATGAAAAAGTTCATCACCAAAATCTCATATTTCCTCGCCAATAAAATAACTAGTTAGGAGACCAAATCATGATCATCTTTAGTGAGGAACTAAAATTTTCATCACAGAAGGTGGTCTGCTGTGAGGAAAATATATTCCTCGTAGAAAACCTATTGATATTTACCGATGAAACAATATTTTCCTCGTCGAAAGTGATATTTGTTGAGGAAAATAATTTTCTTGAAAAAACATTTGTCGCTAAAAGACATGTCTGTTGTAGTGATAAGAGAAAGTATACTTATATATACTTATACATATATATACTTACATAAGAGAGAGTATACTTATATATACTTATATACTAAGAGAGAGTATATATACACACATATGACATATTATACATATATAGAAATATGTTATATATACATATATTATATATATACATATATTATACATATATAAAAATATATTATATATACATATATTTTTAGCACAAAGTTTTGAAAAGTTGTATATGAATTGTGTGTTCAATAACTAGTTAAAGAGATATGCGAGTAATGAACTTTGCATTCTTTTGTTTAGGAACTCATTTCTCATCAATTAGAGCATAAATTTTGTGCTTCTTCTCAACATCTTCTCTTGAAAAGGGAATTTATAAGGTCCATGGCGAAGTAAAAAAAATGTGTGTGAATCTTGAAAAACTTACGACGTGAATTGTATGAAGCCCTTCTTTCACTACCACAGACTCTAAACCGGTCTTCTTCATCGTTGATTCAATTACAGAACGCGATTTCTTAATTGATCTGGGTAAACTTCATTAAAAAATCTAAAATTTTATCACTAAAATTAGTTCAAAATTGAGGGTTTTGACTCCTCTGTTGCATGCTTTTGAGAAGAAGACGGGTAGGGGCTTTTGACATTAAAGTTCAGAAAGACCAACCTTTTTTGAGAGGGATTTATTCTTCTCAGAAAAACTAAATTTTGTCGAAAGATTCAAATTTTTTGAGAGATCTAGGTTTGAGCAATCAGAATATTTTTCCTCTTTTGGGTTCAGAAAGAAGAAGAATGCGGACTCAGCATTGGAGAAGAGATGGGTCTTTGGGTACTTCGGGGACTTTTTTAAAGTATATTATCTTGGCGAGGGCTGTTTTAGCAAAGTTTCTTGGGTCCAAGTGCTAAAATGGGTTTGACTTTTAACTAGGACGGGGAGTGCTCCCCCCCGCCCCCCTTCTCAATGAGTTGAAGATAGATTAATACTCAAAATCATTATACCTTTAAAAACACAAAATTGGATATGGGATGATAGTTGTTTGCTCAGTGAGTTAAGATAGATTAGTGTTGAAAATCATTATATTTGTAGTATCGAAGCAGGTGGATCTCAACTCTTATGGTGTGTTTGGGAGATGACTAAGGGAAGGGAAGGAAGAATTTTTTTTGGGTTTTTTATTTCTAGGCCCATTTGTTTACTCATCTTTACCTCTAAGCCCAATAACTATTCTTTGTATTCTTAAACCCAAGTTTCTTTTTGTTTTTACCTTTAAACCCAATTTCTAAAATACTGTATATACAACATTGGTATTCATACCCAAACATGATAAAAACCCTAAAATACCCTTCAATACCCCCACTTAAACCAGACCCCCCTCTCTCTCTCCTCATTTTCCTTCTTCCTCAGGTCTTCGTCTTCCTCCTTCCTCAAGGCTTTGTCTTCCTCCTCCGATCCCACCTCTCATGCCCCCTCCAAGAAATCGAAGAAGAAAGGAAGAAAGGCCCATGATTTTAGTGCTTGATGTATTGAAAAGGCCCACGACGGATCTCGAGGCAACCGGACACACCTCCACCCTCTCCAACGAGACACTACAATTCTTCAACGATCAACAAGATGCTTGATGATTTTGGCTTCGGGATCTCTTTCGATGACGAGGAGGAGTGATTTCGTGTGAAATCTCATTTCTATATACTCGATTAGGGTTAGGGTCGGGGTCGGGGTTGGGGGGTTAGGGTTAGTTCATTGATGTTCTTTTGTGCTATCCCTTTTTGTTGAACTAAATCTAATTGTAGAATTGGTTTTATCAATTTATGAATGTATCGTTTCTGTTGAACTAAATCTAATTTGTACACAATAGATTTGCAAAGCAAGAGGTGTGAAATCTGGAGAATCTGGAATTTTGTACCTGTAAATTTTGCTTATAAAGAGTTGGAGAGTATGGAGCTTGCTTTGAAGATTGTGAAAGAGAAATTGCTGGGTAGAGTTAATGGAGTCAGTTATGCTATATGTACATTTTGAAGATTTGTGCAATTTTGAAGATTTGTAACATTTTGTAAAGTCTGGAGCTTGCCTTGAATATAATATCAGTTATATTATGTACATTTTGAAGATTTGTAACATTTTTGAAAGCCTGGAGCTTGCCTTGAATATATGATCAGTTATGCTATGTTTTTTGTGAAGATTTGTAACATTTTAAAAAGTCTAGAGCTTGCCTTGAATATATGATTAGTTATGCTAAGTATATTTTGAAGATTTGTGTAATTTTGGAGTTTGATTTGTAACATATTGTTTCAGATTGTAAGTTTTTGAAAGTAGATAATGAAAGTGTTGTTAGTGCAATATCGTTATTGTTTGTGCAATTTTGGAGTTTGTAAGACTGGAATTTTGTGCAATTTTGTGAGTGCTATTTTGTGGAATTTTGTGTAATTTTATGAGTGTTATTTTGTTCTTGTGCAATTTTGTGAGTGCAACCAAGTGTGATAAACTGCAGATCTCTTTGATTGTAAGTGTAGCGTGATAAATTCAAAGTGTAGCGTGATAACCTGTAAGTGTAGCGTGGTAGACTGTAAGTGTAGCATGGTAGACTGTACAGGATAACACGCTACACTTGCAGGATAACCCGCTACACTTACAAGATAACCCGCTACACTTACAGACTAACCCGCTACACTTACAGCATAACACGCTACACTTACGGTCTAACCCGCTACACTTACAGCATAACACGCTACACTTACAGTCTAACACGCTACACTTACAGCACTTACAGACTAACCCGCTACACTTACAGCATAACACGCTACACTTACGGTCTAACCCGCTACACTTACAGCATAACACGCTACACTTACAGTCTAACACGTTACACTTACAGCATAACACGCTACACTTACAGTCTAACACGCTACACTTACAGAATAACCCGCTACACTTACAGGATAACACGCTACACTTATAGTCTAACACGCTATACTTACAGGATAACCCGCTACACTTACCACGCTACACTTACAGTCTAACACGTTACACTTACAGCATAACACGCTACACTTACAGTCTAACACGCTACACTTACAGCATAACACGCTACACTTACAGGATAACACGCTACACTTACAGCATAACACGCTACACTTACAGGATAACACGCTACACTTACAGGATAACACGCTACACTTACAGCATAACACGCTACACTTATCTGTAAATATAGCGCGTTATCTGTAAGTGTAGCGTGTTACACTGCAAGTGTAACGGGTTATTTGTAAGTATAGCGGATTATCCTGTAAGTGTAGCGTGTTACACTGCAAATATAGCGGGTTATCCTGTAAGTGTAGCAGGTTAGACTTTAAGTGTAGCGGGTTAGACTTTAAGTGTAGCGGGTTAGACTGTAAGTGTAGCGTGTTATGCTGTAAGTGTAGCGGGTTAGATCGTAAGTGTAGCGTGTTATGCTGTAAGTGTAGCGGGTTAGACTGTAAGTGTAGCGTGTTATCCTGTAAGTGTAGCGTGTTAGACTGTAAGTGTAGCGTGTTATGCTGTAAGTGTAGCTTGTTATCCTGTAAGTGTAGCAGGTTAGACCGTAAGTGTAGCGTGTTATGCTGTAAATATAGCGGGTTGACTGTAAGTGTAGCGTGTTATCCTGTAAGTGTAGCGTGTTAGACTGTAAGTGTAGTGTGTTATGCTGTAAGTGTAGCGGATTAGACCGTAAGTGTAGCGTGTTATGCTATAAGTGTAGCGGGTTATCCTGTAAGTGTAGCGTGTTATCCTGTACAGTCTACCATGCTACACTTACAGTCTACCACGCTACACTTACAGTCTACAACGCTACAATTTCAGTCTATCACGCTACACTTACAGTCTACCATGCTACACTTACAGGTTATCACGCTACACTTTGAATTTATCACGCTACACTTACAATCAAAGAGATCTGCAGTTTATCACACTTGGTTGCACTCACAAAATTGCACAAGAACAAAATAACACTCATAAAATTACACAAAATTCCACAAAATAGCACTCACAAAATTGCACAAAATTCCAGTCTTACAAACTCCAAAATTGCACAAACAATAACGATATTGCACTAACAACACTTTCATTATCTACTTTCAAAAACTTACAATCTGAAACAATATGTTACAAATCAAACTCCAAAATTACACAAATCTTCAAAATATACTTAGCATAACTAATCATATATTCAAGGCAAGCTCTAGACTTTTTAAAATGTTACAAATCTTCACAAAAAACATAGCATAACTGATCATATATTCAAGGCAAGCTCCAGGCTTTCAAAAATGTTACAAATCTTCAAAATGTACATAATATAACTGATATTATATTCAAGGCAAGCTCCAGACTTTACAAAATGTTACAAATCTTCAAAATTGCACAAATCTTCAAAATGTACATATAGCATAACTGACTCCATTAACTCTACCCAGCAATTTCTCTTTCACAATCTTCAAAGCAAGCTCCATACTCTCCAACTCTTTATAAGCAAAATTTACAGGTACAAAATTCCAGATTCTCCAGATTTCACACCTCTTGCTTTGCAAATCTATTGTGTACAAATTAGATTTAGTTCAACAGGAACGATACATTCATAAATTGATAAAACCAATTCTACAATTAGATTTAGTTCAACAAAAAGGGATAGCACAAAAGAACATCAATGAACTAACCCTAACCTCCCAACCCTGACACTGACCCTGACCCTAACCCTAATCGAGTATATAGAAATGAGATTTCACACGAAATCACTCCTCCTCGTCATCGAAAGAGATCCCGAAGCCAAAATCATCAAGCATCTTGTTGATCGTTGAAGAATTGTAGTGTCTCGTTGGAGAGGGTGGAGGTGTGTCCGGCTGCCTCGAGATCCGTCGTGGGCCTTTTCAAGACATCAAGCACTAAAATCATGGGCCTTTCTTCCTTTCTTCTTCGATTTCTTGGAGGGGGCATGAGAGGTGGGATCTAGATCGTAAGTGTAGCGTGTTATGCTGTAAGTGTAGCGGGTTAGACTGTAAGTGTAGCGTGTTATCCTATAAGTGTAGCGTGTTATGTTGTAAGTGTAGTGTGTATCCTGTAAGTGTAGCGTGTTATCCTGTAAGTGTAGCGTGTTATGCTGTAAGTGTAGCTTGTTATCCTGTAAGTGTAGCGCGTTATGCTGTAAGTGTAGCGGGTTATCCTGTAAGTGTAGCGTGTTATGCTGTAAGTATAGCGTGTTAGACTGTAAGTGTAGCGGGTTATTCTGTAAGTGTAGCGTGTTAGACTGTAAGTGTAGCGGGTTATTCTGTAAGTGTAGCGTGTTAGACTGTAAGTGTAGCGTGTTATGCTGTAAGTGTAGCGTGTTATCCTGTAAGTGTAGCGGGTTATGCTGTAAGTATAGCGTGTTATCCTGTAAGTGAAGTGTGTTATGCTGTAAGTGTAGCGGGTTATCCTGTAAGTGTAGCGTGTTATCCTGTAAGTGTAGCGGGTTATGCTGTAAGTGTAGCGTGTTAGACTGTAAGTGTAGCGTGTTATGCTGTAAGTGTAGCTTGTTATCCTGTAAGTGTAGCAGGTTAGACCGTAAGTGTAGCGTGTTATGCTGTAAATATAGCGGGTTGACTGTAAGTGTAGCGTGTTATCCTGTAAGTGTAGCGTGTTATGCTGTAAGTGTAGCGGGTTAGACTGTAAGTGTAGCGGGTTATCCTGTAAGTGTAGCGGGTTATCCTGTAAGTGTAGCGTGTTATCCTGTACAGTCTACCATGCTACACTTACAGTCTACCACACTACACTTACAGTCTACCACGCTACAATTTCAGTCTATCACGCTACACTTACAGTCTACCATGCTACACTTACAGGTTATCACGCTACACTTTGAATTTATCACGCTACACTTACAATCAAAGAGATCTGCAGTTTATCACACTTGGTTGCACTCACAAAATTGCACAAGAACAAAATAACACTCATAAAATTACACAAAATTCCACAAAATAGCACTCACAAAATTGCACAAAATTCCAGTCTTACAAACTCCAAAATTGCACAAACAATAACGATATTGCACTAACAACACTTTCATTATCTACTTTCAAAAACTTACAATCTGAAACAATATGTTACAAATCAAACTCCAAAATTACACAAATCTTCAAAATATACTTAGCATAACTAATCATATATTCAAGGCAAGCTCTAGACTTTTTAAAATGTTACAAATCTTCACAAAAAACATAGCATAACTGATCATATATTCAAGGCAAGCTCCAGGCTTTCAAAAATGTTACAAATCTTCAAAATGTACATAATATAACTGATATTATATTCAAGGCAAGCTCCAGACTTTACAAAATGTTACAAATCTTCAAAATTGCACAAATCTTCAAAATGTACATATAGCATAACTGACTCCATTAACTCTACCCAGCAATTTCTCTTTCACAATCTTCAAAGCAAGCTCCATACTCTCCAACTCTTTATAAGCAAAATTTACAGGTACAAAATTCCAGATTCTCCAGATTTCACACCTCTTGCTTTGCAAATCTATTGTGTACAAATTAGATTTAGTTCAACAGAAACGATACATTCATAAATTGATAAAACCAATTCTACAATTAGATTTAGTTCAACAAAAAGGGATAGCACAAAAGAACATCAATGAACTAACCCTAACCCCCCAACCCCGACCCCGACCCTAACCCTAATCGAGTATATAGAAATGAGATTTCACACGAAATCACTCCTCCTCGTCATCGAAAGAGATCCCGAAGCCAAAATCATCAAGCATCTTGTTGATCGTTGAAGAATTGTAGTGTCTCGTTGGAGAGGGTGGAGGTGTGTCCGGCTGCCTCGAGATCCGTCGTGGGCCTTTTCAAGACATCAAGCACTAAAATCATGGGCCTCATTCCCCTCCTCTACCCTTCTAAATGTTCCAAACAAAAGTAAACTAAAATTTCCCTTCCCCTTCTCTTCTCTACCCTCCATCCAAACAGGCTATTAAAGTGGATCACTTTCATAAGAAATATTTCTCCCCTTTCTCATTTCTTTTTCTTTTTTTTTTATTTTGTGGGAAAATATGATTTCTGCGCTGGTATGCACAAAAAAAAAAGTGTATTTCACTCTTTTCAAATAACAAATGGGTATCAAAGTAAGATGGTATTAAATCTTAGGGATATCAAAGATAAAAATGGGTAAACTTTGAAATTCATAACATGCAATTAGAAAAAGGATATGCTTCGATCCTTTCAGTCTTTTAATACATTTTTTTTCCATGGACAAAAGCGCATTAGTTTTTTAAGAATTATACTTTTCTGTAGTGCATACCGCTGCTTTGTGAAGCCCGATTTACATGGATAATAATATCACCGGGACCAAAAATTCAACACCTATATAGAATTGCACCCTTGACCAGATATGGCTAGCGGGGCAGGGACCATGAAAGAAAGTTTTTATAAATGATTATGTGGTGAGGTTTTTTTTTTAATCCTTGTAAATAGAAACATACTACAAATATTTCTTATATAAAGAAGAGAGAAAAATAAGAATGACGAAGAGCTGAGATTAAGATTTGAGAGATTGGCTGTAAATATTAAATATATAAGGAACAACACGGAAATTAACATAACTTTATTTATTTTTATTTTTTTCCTCCATAAAACTCTTAAAAAGTAACATCTCATCTTTTCATCGAATCCCCGGAGTAGTGCTTTTGTATAAATATCGTCGAGCCAAGAGATGGTTCCCCTTGATTGAAAACTTCACCAAATATTCACCTCTAAGCAGAAGATCGACACACGATTCCGACCTGAAAACCACTCTTCCGTTCATCGGAAGAACTGTTCTTGGTGCTCCCCCTAATACTACTTTCTCAATGCAGTCTCCCCATTTTCTGCTCATAATTAACAAAAGTTGCTCAATATTTGTCAACAGTTTCGGTAAATAGATCGCACTTACTTAACATCAGAATAGAGCCCCGTATGTCGGTAAACAGAGCACTTAGTTAACATCAGGATGGAGCTCTGTATATATATGACAGTAATCTAATTAGACAAAAGCCAATAACTATTTTGAAATGTCTGCTTTACCCTTCATGCGGCAAAGGTTTCTAGCCCAAAACAGAAACTTTGAAGTTGTGACTCATGGATGTATATTTACTCTAACATGGCTTGCAAGTTGAGTGCTCTTTCATGGGCCAAATCTGGATTCACTGTTGGATATTTCGTTGGAGAAAAGGCAATTTTGCCTTCATGAATAGTCTCACATGGAATAGTGTTATGAATACAATTAAAACGTGCGTAACGGCTATACATTATGGGAAACGTTACGAAAATTTATGACGAACGTTACCGTATTAATTGTAGGAATTGTAATGGTTTTCTCAACCCTATATATATACCCCTTATTCACTTTAGGAAAAGATACAGAAACAATTCTCTCTTCTTCCTCTTCTCTCCTCTACATATTATTTTCATTCATATGTTGGTGTTATTTTTGGGCAATCGTTCTTCGTCTGAGCTAAAGCTCTGTTCTCTCGCCCGAGTACAGAGGTCAGCCGCTTTCGGGGTTTTTACCGCTAGGGGAGAGAGGATCATCTGCGCCAGAACGATAGGCGGGTCATCAATCTTCTAGGGCAGTGTTTACACGACTGCTCCCGATCAGGCCAACCTTTCTTATTATTTTATTTCGGATTTATTTTACATGCTATAATTTTATTTGATATTTTTCCAACAATCTAGAAGATTGAGTAGTTTATAGCTATTGTTTTAAATCCAAAATTATTATAAAAAAATTATTACTGTTCATTCTAGGAAAATACGGTTTCCGTAACTGTTTTCTTGCTTTATTTTAGTTGTTGTTTTAAATAAAAAAAATTATTATTACTTTTGGTGGAAAAAAGAAAATTTCTGTCTCATTCCACTTCACATGGGAAGTACCTATTTACATACCATAAAATGGTTGAATAATGACTCGTTCTTAATTTGATAATTGTTATAATTCCATATGAAACATTTTATATTCAAGCATGAATAAGAGGACCGGAAATATGAGAATAATTCATATGCATAAATTTATAAAAAGTCTCTTTTGTGGGCAACCAATTTAAATTTGGAAGGTCTATTTTGTAGGCAACCAACTTAAATTTGGAAGGTCTCCTTTGTAGGCAATAAATTTACAACCTCTTATAATACGCGAATTTAAAATTTATGCATATAAAGTATGAAATATACTTTAAGATATGAAGTTATATTATAAGGTTCTCTTGAATTCTTTGCATGTATCTATTAGTAATTTTATTCATGTATGTTCATATGCATGCATGTAAAGATATAACTGCAGTATTTTAGATCCACATTAGTTTGAAATGTTCAGATATTAAGGGAAAATTGTAACCCTATGCAGTTACATCTTCAGACATAGACTACGATCATTTATGATCATAGACCATAATCTTTTATGCTAACATGCTTTAATATCCTATCATTTTAATAGTGGCTAGAAAGATTAATTTTTGTAGCTCTTTATTTGACTACATGTATAATGTTTTCTCTTAAGATTTCAGGAAATGATTAGAATTGATATAAATATGCTCTGTCAACTAGTATGCCTAGTTACAGGAGATGTGATGAGTCAATATCCTGGAAAATCAAATCAAGAGGTATATCTTATAACTTCTATCTATATGATGAATAAAAGTTATATTAAAATTAGTCCATCAAATAATTAAATTGCTATTAGGTTCCCTTATCCTTATAAGAAAAGATTGATTTAAAAAATAACTTAACCAAGAAGAGGACCTAATGTCAAACAATATGAAGGACTAATTATAAAATAACTTGATAAACTCTGTACAATGCCTGCTAGACAAAAGTTGTGATCTTAGACTTTATAAAGTCTGAGAAGAATCATACTGACCCTTTGACTAAGGGTTTATCCAGGAGTGTGGTTCTAGATTCATTGAGGGAGATGAGGTTAAGCTCATAAGTGAGGTCACTGCCAGTGGTAACCCAACCTTTATTTGGAGACTTAGTCCCAATGTATGTTCAATATGGTAGAAACAAGCTGAACTAGTGACACTCATGTGGAGCATCGACCTAGATATATTCATATATTATTATGGTAGCATCTGCTAATACCCCTTCTCTATGGTGACGATGCTCTTATGATACAGCTGGCTAGACTGAGTTTTACTCTTAATAAGTCCAACGCGTGTATTGCGAAAGGTATGATATCCAGTTATAGTACCCTTAGAGAACTTACCTATGTGAGAGGAACCGTGATGGTCACGGTTGGGCGGTGCTGGGCTAACCCCTAGAAACTCTCATGAGCCGGTTATTATGAGCATGGCCTTTAACGTTCAACCCTCTTTGCTCAATAGATGAAGACATATTGTGTGTGTTTTCGTCAATACCTAGTTAAAGGGGCCTAATTCAAGGCCTAGTCCATTATGTCCCTCAGATGGCGATGAACTCACTAAGGAAAGGTTCAAAGCCGAAAGCTACCTCTCTCGAATTCTCGATACAAAAGGTTGCCTAACTTATATGTGTTTTGTGATTTATTGTTTTATTTATTAATTTTGAGTTTTCAGTCAATATTGCCTTTTGGGGGCTGTTGGATATTTTGTTGGAGAAAAGGCAAATTTTCCTTCATGAATAGTCCCACATGGAATAGTATTATGAATACAATTAAAACGTACGTATCAGCTATACATTATGAAGAACGTTACAAAAATTTATGACACGTTACCGTATTAATTGTAGGAATTGTAATGGCTTTCTCAACCCTATATATATATACCCCTTATTCACTTTCGAAAAAGATACAGAAACGATTCTCTCTTCTTCCTCTTCTCTCATCTGCATATTATTTTCGTTCATATGTTGGTGTTATTTTTGGGCAACCGTTCTTTATCTGAGCTGAAACTCTGTTCTCTCATCTGAGTACAGAGGCCAGCCGTTTTCGGGGATTTTTACCGCTATGGTAGAGATGATCATCTGTGTCAGGACGATAGGCTGATTCTCAATCTTCTAGGGCAATATTTACACGACTGCTCCCGATCAGGCCAGATTTTTTTATAATTTTATTTGGGATTTATTTTACATGTTATAATTTTATTTGATATTTTCCAACAAGATTCACTGAGCTTATTTTTCTTTTTATAATATGCTTTTTAGGAATTCGTGGATAGTAAGATTTGAACTCAGGTTGCTCTACTAGTATATTTTGGGTGTTGGAGGGGGAGGGGGTGGGAGGGAGTGTTTAATTAGAATTCAAAACTAGAACTATGATATTTTATGGTTAGAACTTTATAGTGTTAATCAACTAGAACTAAAAGTAAGATAAAATTATCTTGTGTTAGTCAAGTAGAACTATAACAAAATTAGAACTGGAATAATTATACAAAATTATCCAATTTTTTTTTCTCCATATAAAAGTGAGAGTTCTAAACTCTCAAATTATCCTAAGTTTTAATCTAGAACTAATTGGTAAAAAAAAATGGAACTCTCTTATTTCTTTTGTTTTCCATATTTCTTTCATTTTCATCATTCTCTTTTCTGCCTCAAATGGCCACTGCCATCATTAGACCTCACCATTGGATTGGACCATCTTTCCTCTTACTCCTCTCTTTACATGCTATTTTTTTAACCAAATATTATATCCCTACAAGTTATTTAAAGTAAAACTTAAGAGCTCCATGCTTTATAAAACATATTTGAAATTGAGATGTGAAAGGAAGAGATTTCGAGGAGTTAAAAAAGAAAGAAAATAGGAAAAAATATTTTTTAGACTTGTACTAATTCAAATAATAAGATGATTACATAACATTGTAATAGTTATTAACAAAATATTGTAGTTTTACCAAAAGTTACTCCACAACAACTAACATCATGGAAACAACTATTTATCAATAATCACAAGTTTAAAAGAATAAGTCATAGTTATATCATAAAAATGCATAAATTTTATGCTTTTTGAGTACGCAAATTATCCCATAAAATATCCCTCTATAAAAAATTATTCCCAATAATCCCATTAGAATATCCCACTTTCAAAAATTACATCTCAGTTCTTGTGAAAATGTTCAATGTGACTGACCCTCCTTAGGGGGGTAGTCACCTAGAACTTAAAATTGGAATTAGGATAATCTGTGGGATAAATTTTTAAGGTGTTAGTCACATAGAACTAAAACTAGAATAAAATTTTACGGTGTTAGTCAAGTAGAACTTTAATAAAACTAGAATTTGGATAATGGTACAAAATTATCCTATTTTTTTTATTTTTCTAAACAAAAATGAGAGTTCTAGTCTCTCAAATTATTCCAAGTTTTAGCTTGGAACTAGGTGGTAAAAAACTAAAACTCATATTTATTTTGTTATTTTTAATTTTTTATATTTTTTTCTTTACTTCTTCATACTATGGTTATCACCATCATTAGACCATCATTATAATAATAATTGTCAATATCTTATAGTCTAACCAAAAGTTATTTAATAGTAAAGAACATTCATGTAAGTAATTATCAATCAATAATAGTAAGTTTAAAATACATAAATAGTATTTATATCTTCAAAATGCATAAATATATATTTCATGATTATAAAATTTTATCCCACATTATTTTATCCCACATTATTTTATCAAAATATCCCGCTTCACAAAATTGTTCCTATTTATCCCACTAAAATATCACACTTAAAATAAAAAATTATTCCACGTTAACAATTATCCTATTTTGCATGAAAATGTCTCAATTGACTAACACTCCCTTAGAGAATATTTTTATCTTCTATATTAAGAAATAGCATAAAAGGGTAAAATTTTCAAAATCTATGTATCCAAAAAAGATATATAGACATACACACATAAAATACTTATAGTAATTCAAGGTATTAATCCGACTGATACATATCTAAAGTGGATCAAACCAAAATCGAAAACATTTTGTGAATTGCGTGACTTTATGAATAGAATTTTGTATTTTGACTTAATTTTAAGAATATTTAATAATAGAATAGAAAACCTAAAACATGACCAGATTGACTTAGGGATACCATTTAAGGGCAAACGTTTTAGTAGGAGCTTTAATTCACAGGAAATATATATAAGCAAGAGAAATATTGGGGCAAATAATTAGAGTTCACAGTCATAATAAAGATATGTTACGTATCTCACGTCTAATCCGAAGATGAAAACCTACACAAATAAGAACAGACAACAAATAAGTGAGAAAAGTCAGAAAATGCGGGTTGCAGTTAATTCTTTGATGGAGAGGAATGGGACGAAATCAAGAAAAATGTCCTATGTTATTCTCTTCTCTCCCTCTGACTTTTACCCTCATAATTAATTCTAATGGATGCCATAACTAAAAACTCCAAGCATATTAATCAACGAGCAAGTAAAAAGATGTGAACAAACATCATTGTTCATTCAACAAACCAACAAGTGCTCTTCGAATTTCTCTGTCTCTAATGATCATATGTACAGTTGTATTCTAACAAAGACTTATATAACCTTTTGTGAGAATGAGCTAAATTTAAGGATTAATGAAAAAATAGTTAAGTTATTTTCCTGTTTGACCACCAAGTTTAATCCTTACTCAAATACTTCTACGTGCTGAGATCGCTTCTCCAATCACAATCTACCATATTTATCTCAATATTTTGACAATTGTATAATTGAGTCCAAATTCTATTAGAACTATCGATCTGTATGTTCTTTTTTATGCATGAGCTAGGTAGCAGTTTTAATTTAGTTTGGGGATTTCATTATCCATTTAGTGGCTAAGAACTTCCCACTCGCACGCGGCTAGTTTCCATAGGTTTTGTATTAGTTATGATCCATTTCAAAACTACGATATGATATCTTCTATAATATGTGGCTACTTCTGTTCTTCACGTTGAAACGTCTACTAAATGCTAAACAGTTACACGTAGAAAAATATATGACCATTAATTAGACAGTTACATTTAGACCGTTACAATTCAATTCAAATATAACTTACCATATCTTCGATGATAACAATCATTAGAAATTGGACCGTTATACTTCTCTAATCATAGTCATCTATCAACATTTAGATGGTTATAATTCATCTCTAATCTAAATCTTACCATATCTTTCATAACCTAAACTTACCCATAATCGTGCACTAAACAATAAACAAGTAAATTCATAAAAAAATATTCTTAAAGCCGAAAACAAAAAAAAGTAACAGGACCACTTACCCATTGAAGTACTCCACTATATCCTGCCTCCTCAACTCACGTCCACTCGCAAACGTGCTCTTCTGCCACCTCCATCCTCCTCCTCCTCCTCACCTCATACCTCTCCGCCAACTCCGGCGGCATATCCGGCGTCTCCCCTCTCTCAACCGTGGCCCGATACCCCTCAAATTTCCCCTTCAACTCCTCATCAAACAAAACCCTACCCACCCCATCCAGAATCCCCATTATACCCCTTACTACAAACCCACTATTCCAGTAGAAAAACCCGAGGGTCAGCCTCTCCTCCACGAGCTCCGCAGTGAACGGGATTAGGGTGGTGTAACGGGCTTCGAGCGGGGCCCAAGAGCCCGGGCGGAGCACGTCGAGGATGGAGTTAGCCTCAGCAATGAAGTGACGGAGGAGGGTGGGGTTGTGGCAGGCGGCGGCAGAAGATAAAGGGAAAGACGTTGAAAGCGAGGAGCTCGAGGACATCCCAGAAGGAAAAGGATGCACGTCGTCGCATGGGTTTTGGGTGAGGGGGAGGATGTGGTTGTAGAGGGTGAGGTCTTGGTTGTGGAAGGTGAGGATGTCTTTGACTGTTGCCATTATTGTTGGTTGGAGGGTTCTAGGGTTTAGGCTTTTAAGGGGTGATGTGTTTGTATTTGTTTAAATTTGGAAGGTTTTTGGAAGGCGTTGGTTCGTGATGCTCGAGGTTTTCGGTTGTTTTGGGAAGATGCATGAACTATGAAGGTATAATTTTGGAAAGCTTAAAAGGGATTATATTTAAATTTTTCTCTGGCCATTTGCATCCATGGAGGGGTTAGTTCTTAGTATCAATTATTTTTTGCTCATCATTAGTTACAAGTATTACCCCGTGCTTGCACAAGTAAGTCTGACATGTAGAGTAAGTATATAGTGTTAAAAATGTGTCTTTGAAGATTTTCAAAAGAGAATCTAACTTTTGCCTAATTCCACTATTCCAACAACCCTTGTATATTATTAAGCTATATATAGGGGGTGTGGTTTGAGGGTTTAGAATCATCAGAACTCAGTTGAGTAGATAGAAAATAGAGAGAAGAGAGTGAGATAGAAAGAGTCATTTTCTTTGTGTGAGTATCTGGATAGAGAGTGATCTTCTCTTTTGCAATCTTCTAAATGTGATTAGTGAAGTTCTCTGATGTTCTCGTCCGTGGACGTAGGTCATACTGACCGAATCACGTTAAATCCTTGTGCTGTTCTTTGTGTTCACTGTGTTTATTCAGTATTGTTATTCTCCATACTTATATAGACATCTTTTGTGTCTGTGAAGCCCCTCCGCTATAACAAACTGGTATCAGAGCTTGACTTAGAATACGTGTATCTGCTTATCGTATCCTCTGTGGCTGCCACTGATAGTGGATCCTCCACACCAGAAAATAAGCTAGATTATCATATCCTCTGTGGCTGCCACTGATAGTGGATCCTCCACACCAGAAAATAAGCTAGATTATCATTTACTCTTTAAAGGCACTTGTAGGGTCGAAAAAATAGAAGTTTGATTGATTATATTGTTTTAAGAATAGGTTCGATTACTTAGTACGAATCCCTTATAATCACTCACACTCTATTAATTACAGATGAAGAGAAGATTGATTCAGCTTCTTTTTTGTTTAAAAATAGGCTCTTGGTGGTGAAAGGATGCTTCTCTCGATGATCAAGCTGAGATTACTTCTCGTTGACGATCAGATCAAGATCGCTTCAACTCAAGAGGAGAATCAGACTTTGTTGATAGCTTAGATTGTTAGAACCGAAGTTCGGATCTCAATCTTGAATGCCAAAGCTCTCCCTCCCCGTGCTCCTCATCTGCCCTTCCAAAATCACATCTTTATAGCTGATTGCGACTATTTATAGAGTTTCAGCACGTAACCGACGTGCTAAAATTATGGGTAGAGGACGTAACTGATGCGCTAAAATCATGGAGTCATAGCATAACTGACTCTTTAGATTTAGCCAACATTGCTGACTGGATCTTCGGAGCTGTTACAGCTGGATCTCCTGCGGGCGACGAGCCTCATCTTTACTAATGAGCTTTATGTCTGGTGGTGAGTTCTGAACCTCATATCCAATGACGAGTTTCGAACCTCGTTTCCAATGATGAGCTTCGAACCTTGTTTCCAATAACGAGCTTCGAACCTCGTATCCAACGATGAGCTTAGAATCTTGTTTCCAGTAATGAGCTTCGAACATTGTCTTCAATGACGAGCTTCATCTTCCAGAGTAGCTTTGTCCATAGTGATGAACTTTGATGTAGAGCTTCACGATGCAGCGAACCTCGTCTTTTGATGTCGAGCTTCGCTACGTGGCGAACCTCGTCTTTTGATGTCGAGCTTCACTGTGTGGCGAACCTCGTCTTTTGATGTCGAACTTCGCTGCGTGGCAAACCTCGTCTTTTGATGTTTGAGCCTCACTGCATGGTGAACCTCGTAGGCAAAGCTGTCAGGCGAGATTAAATCAGTTCAGGCGAGCTAAGTTGTCAGGCAAACTTAGCATTGCATGCGAACTTTAATGTTCAGGCGAAGTCCAGTATTACAGGTGGGCTTCAGAACATGCTATGAAGAACATATCATAATTTTCAAACCATAAGTCGGAATTGAACGAATTATATATAAAAATCGACTATCTCGACGAGACGGAGCCAACCAAACCCACCCTAAAGGGTTCAGTTTGTTCTTGTCTATTTCACCAAATTCCTTACGGTTTTAGAGATATTAGTTTTTGTCAGTTTTGAGCTTCTTTGCTAGGAATTAAGGCAATTTTTATTGCCTATAAAATCCCCTCCAAAGTTTTCAGACCCAAATCAGGTTGCATGGGGTATGAAATATTGTGGATCTTAAGGCTTATAAAATGAGCACTATTCAGATGAAATGAGGAGCCTTCCAGCGAACTTGTCCATTCTGGTAAAGTTGAACTCTCCACACGCAGCTAATGATCACCATCTAGGATTTTTAGCAAACCCTCAGCTATCAACGGACTTGACGTGTCTTTACCAACCGCCGTTTGAGTTGGACTAGTCATGCTTTTACCCTTAGCATGGTAAGTTATCGATAAGTTTCTCTTAGACTTAATGCTAAGATTTATTCTCTATCCTTAGCCATTCAAGGCGTTAGATTAAGTGTTAGAGTTTGGTTGTATCGTTCATTATAACAACTCAACCTGGTATTTTGAAAGTAAGGCTCATCGCATGGTAGGCCTGCTTGGATAATGTGGTATCATTAATGAATAGTGACTCATCGTATGTAGGTCATTATTTAGAAACAATGGGAAAGATAGAGGCTCATTGTTTGGTAGGCCACTATCAACGAACAATGTCATTTACAGGAATAATGATGCAGAGGTAATCAAGTCGTTAAGTAACGTGAACGTATAATGACTATGATTAGAATAGAGGTACATCGCATGGTAGGCCACTATTTTTTATCGTTCTAAGTAGATAGAATGTTCAGCAAAGATCAGATAGCGAATCATCACATGGTAGATCATTATCCAGATTGAATGATAAGTAAGTTCTCATCGCATGGTAGAACACTACTTGGCAAGTGAAATCAAGTGGTTCAGTGACATGGGAGTATAACAACTGTGATTAAAATAGAGGCACATTGCATGATAGGCCACTATTTGGAAACAGCATCATCGATAAGAATGACGATATAGAGATAATCAAGTCATTCGGTGACATAGGAGTATAATGACTATGATTGAAATAGTGACACATCACGTGGTAGGTCACTATCTTTGATCATTCCAAGAAGATAGAACGTTCGGATCACTATCTTGATCGAGTGACAAGTAGGTGTTCATCGCATGATAAAACACTACTTGATGAAGTATTTTCAATGAGGGTTAAGAATTAACTATCAAAGGTAATCATTAACATGATAGTTTTGTGGACCCGTCATCCTATTAGAGAGGATTGGTGGGGGAATTTAGAGAAAGTGACTATCAGAGATAATCATTAACATGATGGTTTTGTGATCCCGCCATCCTATTAAAAAGGATTGATGAGAGAATTTGGGGGAAACTAACTATCAGAGGTAATCATTAACTTGATAGTATTTTGTGGTCCCGTTATTCTATTAAAAAGAATTGGCGAGGGAATTTGGAGGAAGCGACTATCAGAGGTAATCATTAACGTGATAATATTTTGGTAAGGGACCAGATGCTCATATCTGACTTTGGACTCACCTTGGAGTTGATTTATGACGAGCTTCGGGTCGTCATGGCTCCGTCAAAGAGAAAGCTTGAGGTAATACATGGTTTTGCAGAGAAACCGAAACTACCCCCACTCTAGCGATAGCTGTAAATCAGGATTGAAGGGTAAAGACTCTTGCATCCAATAAGTCTTAGATCTTATCCTTTATGGTGTAGCATTTAGAGATGTGATGATGAACCCTCCTGTGGTACGCACAATAGTTAGGATCATCCATTCTCGACATCTCCTCAAGTAGCATCGATTCTAGGAGATTGATTTTTTTTCATCTTGATCAAGGATTTGAGTATCAGGACGACTTACTCATCTTAGAAGCCGTACTTCTGCTGAAAATGGCTATCCGAAGATTTGTCCTTCTGCTTTGACGAAGATTTAGGGGAAGAAGTGGTTTTTACTGCCAAAGCATCTTTTCCTTTTACATAAGTCAGAGGGGTGAGGTTGTCTTGGTCATCACCTCCTTGAAAATCACATGGCTTTTCAGCATCTAGCCTTTTGAGCATGCTTTCGACCTGTTCTCGTTGACCAACAAGCTTTTTCCAAGTTCAGGTCTTCACTGCTCCTATCTTGGATAAAATATGGATTGAGAGATTATTATGACACATCTCGATCAACGTACTTTCAGAGTCTTGATCACGATAATACAGAGATAGATTTCTAAATCTCTTGACAAAGTTACTGACAGACTCTATTTTCTTCTGCTTTTTAACTAGCAGGGTGGTGATAGATACTTCTGTATTATCATCGAAGAATCTGGCCAGAAATAGCCTTTCCATGTCCTTCCAACAAGTGATGTATTTAGGCTCCAGTTTGCGAAACAATTCAAAAGCGACCCCTTTGAGTGTACTAATAAAAACTCGAGTCATAATGGGATCATTCCCCACTATGTGTCTAATCTTCGCCAGGAAATAGTAGATGTGCTGGGTCAGAGAACCTTTGCCATCAAACTGCAGAAGGCTAAGTGGCTTGAACTTTGGAGGATAAGGGACAGAGTCCTATTCGGCAGGGTATGGCCTGACGACCCCTAGTTCTCTAAAGTTTCTCTGAAGCTTCAAAGCCTCAAGCTGCTTCTGGAAATCGTCCAACTTCTGATCTCGGTCATTCTTATGCAGGTTGGACTCAGCTTTGGATGATTCGGATGATTCAGAGTGAATATCAAAAATATTTTCTTCTTCATCTTCTGCATTATCGCCATCTTGATTTTAATGGCTAGATTCCCGAGCATTGGGTGAAGGTTGTTAGTGCCTTGATCATGAGGATTCGGTGGTAGCTTTCTTCTTCTTCTTCTCATTGAGGAGTTTTCCACCATATCCTCCAAGCGTCTGATGGTTTCTTATTGTTGGAGGATAACAACTTGTTGTTCTTCCAACCTTCTTGCCATTTCTTCTTCATTCTCGGCCATGTGAGTGCTCACTTTCTCACTTTTATTAGTGCTGGAAGGTTGGGATGTTGCAATGACAGAGTTTTCAGGCTCTTCATCGACGTCATAGGATATACCCGCTAATTTTTGATAATCCAATGGGATCCTTGCTCCAGTAGGGGTACGAGTGTATTGGTAAACACCCTGTCTTTCAATGAGTGCTTCTCGTAATCCTGGAGAAAACTCAAGATCGAAGGACTCAAAAGAATCGGCTTGGATTTTACCCTTGCCTTTACCAACCATATTGATCATCACTTCGACGTGGTGATTTTTGGACGCTTGATTTTTAGGATGAAAGGATCTTCTTATGGATGAAGGAATCGTCAAAGGCTCTGACAGACATTCAAAGAATGTAGACTTGTGTGCTGATACCCTACATGGGCATTGGGAGAGCACTGTGGAGATAAGTTCTCACAACTACAATTGGATTTCATCTGGCTCATACTGCGCTTATGAACCAGGTAATTGAACGGAATCCATGCTTCATACATGCAAAATACGCAACGGAAGACTATATGTATAATTATGCTATGCATGTAGAGAGCATGAAATACATTATAGGACCATTCTAATTAAATCTAACATAATCCCTATATTAAAGAGAGCATACAAGGGTTATAAAGTCATACTTTTGAAGCGTGATTCGATGGAAGATCGAACAACCCCTAACTCTTGCTCCTTGTAGTAGTAAATCTCCTCGTAGTGGATCTCCAAGTCTTCAAGTGAGCTTGATAAAATCGGAGTCTTCTTGAGACACAAGGCAAGATATCCACCCCGGGGTACTTTAAAATCCTACTACTTTCTCTTACTCAAGATTGCTAGAAATTAGTAAGAGGAGAGCTCTCTTTTATTCTCTTATGGAAAAACCACTTAGCCAATTTTTCATTAACCTTTCCATAAGAAAGAGAGCTCATATTTATAGAGTGAAATGTGTTCATGACATGAATGACTCATCCTATGAGTCATGCAATGAATCATCAAATATCAATGATTAATCTAGTGAGTCATGCAATGAATCATCTCATGAATCATTACATTTCAAAACCATGTGCTAATAAACCATGTGCTCAAACCATACCACTAAATGACTCATCTCATGACTCATTATACATGGTATGTGTATTTCATAAATGAGAATACCAAATCAATATTGTATTTCATAAATACGATATTTTGTAATTTTCCAATCATTGATTAATAAGTCATCATATGACCAAAAAGTCAATGAGTTGACCAAAAGTCAACTGTTGACCAAAAAGTCAACTAGTTGACTAAAAGTTAACTTTATAGGAAAAATACTAGAATTTATTTCCTAAGCACATAGCATTCCGATTTTATCGATATACATAACTGTTTATGTGTATCCGATAAAATCATATATGCGTATCAATCATACGCATCACTCTATAAATTGTGTTTCATAGGATTCAAGTACGCGCTTGGTGTGACTCTAGGGCCCAACTTAAGAACTCGGCAGTGGATCATATCCACAAGTACAACAGAGGTGCTAGCTACACATGAAGACTACCCGGGTATAAGTTGTGATAAATGTCTGCAAGATGCTAACACAATTATATCAGGACCACTCAGTGATAATGCCGTACAGTCCGGTCTCTTCGTCAAACCATGTCAAACTATTAAGCCTAGGGTATGGAAAACTGTCAAACCCTAATTGCTCAATTAGTGTTTGTTGATATTAAACTCATAACCTATAAGATCAAACTGACAATCAGTTTATCTTATTTACCTTGGCCAAGGATTTTCAGGTTATAGTTATATCAAACAATCTTATGACATCAACCCCCTATACTGGGAGAGACGAATCCCATCTTGGCATCTCAATATCTACTTATGCCTCGGGATGTACCCAACAAGAACCGTTATGCACAACTCGATGAGAACTGTGGTTAGGTAAAAGTCTAAGTACACCTATACTGACATGTAAGATATTGCACTCATGCCTCAGGTCATGAGACTACTATGTACTATATCACTTGAGAACTTCTATTTGACAGTTAAGTATAATTACCAACTAGATGTTCTCAGTGAGTCGTTCAGTCAACTCATTCACTAATGAGTCACCTGTATACTATATCTTGATGTCTCACATCAATGATCTAAGAGATGGATCATCATCCTTCCAAAGGAGAAATAAAGTATACACTAGTCTTACCAAAGTGATCATGTCCCATTACATCACTTCATCGACTAGGAACATTTTAGAATATACGTTAGCGACAAATCAGATCTCTTCATTACGATCATATCCGTAATGTCTGATAGTCTAGTATCATTCTAAGGACTTTATCTGAATATAAAACTACCAGATAAATCTGACCAAAATAGCATACTATTATTTTGAACAAGGATATTATATTCATATAGGTCCTGTTACAATATACAATTATTGCCTGCAGGGCACCTATATCTAACAAACTCCCACTTGCACTAAGGCCAATCATTGTAGTATCTAATACCCAATAGCTCAACAAGTTTTTCAAATTGTGTACGAGCAATTGCCTTTGTGAATGGATCTGCTATATTATCTTTTGTGTCAACTCTTTCAATCTTGATCTCCCGGCGATCAACTATCTCCCTGATCAAGTGATACTTCCTCAGAATGTGTCTGGACTTATGGTGAGACCGGGGTTCCTTTGTCAGAGCTATTGCAGCATTACTATCACAGTATAAAGGTACTGGATCTTTAATGGTGGGAACAACTTCCAGCTCTGAAAGAAACTTCCTCATCCAGACAGCTTCTTTGGCTGCATCATTTGCCGCAATGTATTCGGCTTCCATAGTAGAGTCTGCTACTGTGTCCTGCTTGGAACTTTTCCAACTGACAGCCCCTCTATTGAGGGTAAAAACATATCCTGAAACAGATTTACTATCATCTATATCGCTCTGAAAGCTAGAGTCGGAAAAAGCCTCCATTTGGAGGTCACTTTTACCATATATCAAAAATAACTCTTTAGTCCTTTTCAGGTACTTAAGTATATTTTTGACCGCTTTCCAGTGCTCTTCTCCATGATTAGATTGGTATCTACTTACCAAACTGAGTGAATAAGCGATATCCGGTCTAGTACATAACATGGCATACATGATCGATCCTACTGCCGAGGCATAAGGAATTAGACTCATGCGTTTCCTCTCTTCATCAGTCTGGGGAGACATCTTTTTAGAGAGCGAGATTCCAGGAGATGCAGGTACAAAACCTTTCTTGGAATTTTCCATGCTAAACCGCTTTAGCACTTTGCCAATGTATCTAGATTGGGACAATCCTAATATCCTTTTAGATCTATCTCTATAGATCTGAATACCCAGTATACAGGATGCTTCACCCAAATCTTTCATGGAAAATCTTTTTGATAGCCAAATTTTAACCGCTTGTAATGACGGTATGTCATTACCGATTAAGAGTATATCGTCTACATACAAAATAAGAAACGATATTATACTCCCAATTATCCTTTTATAAACACATGGTTCATCTGGATTTTTGATGAAACCAAACTCTTTGATAGCATCTAAGTACAACAGAGGTCGCTAGCTTACCATGAAGAGCTTACCGGTATAAGTTTGTGTAAATGTCTGCAAGATGTACACAATTATATCAGGCACACTCAGTGATAATCCGAAGTCGTCTCTCTTCGCAAACATGTAAACTATTAAGCCTAGGGTATGAACAACTGTCAACGCCTAATGGTCAATTTAGTTTGTTGATTAACTTCATAACTATAAAGAATCAAACCTGACAATTCAGTTTATCTTATGTTCCTTGGCACAAGGATTTCAGGTCTTATAGTTATGATCAAACAATCTTTCATTGACATCAACCCCTATACTGGGAGAGACGAATCCATCTTGGCATCTCAATATCTTACTTATGCCTCGGGATGTGCACCAACAAGAAAACCGTTATGACACAATCGGATGAGAACGTGTTGGTTAGGTAAATAGTCTAAGTTACACCTATACTTGCTGCTAAGATATTGCACTCAGCCCTTCAGGTCATTGAATATATGTACTTATATCACTTGAGAACTTCTATTTGAACAGTTAAGTATAATTACCAACAGAGTTGCTCGTGCAGTCGTTCAGCTTCAACTCATTCACTAATGCAGTCACTGTATTACTATATCTGATGTTTAGCACATCAATGATCTTAAGATGTTATCATTCATCCTTCCAAAGGAGAAATAAAGCTATACACTAGTCTATACCAAAGTGATCTGTTCCCATGTACATCACTTCATCGACTAGGAACATTTAGAATATACGTTAGCGACAAATCAGATCTCTTCATTACGATTCATATCGTTAATGTCTGATAGTCTAGTATCATTCATAAGCGACTTTATTCTGGAATATAAAACTACCAGATAAACCTGACCAAATAGCATACTTTTATTTTGAACAAGGATATTATATTCATATAGGTCCTGTTACAATATACAATTATTGCCTGCAGGGCACCTATATCTAACAGTAATCACAGAGATCAGTAACAGGACCACCCCCTATTAACTCAGGTAGCTTGCTTATGCATGCGTAAGAATCTCTAAGTGTTAGAGATTGACGAGCCTGGTGGGCTGGACGAACCTTACGCTGAAACGGGGTTTGTCATCTGGGCGCACTCGGATGCTTGGACGAGACTCATGTGTGATACGAGGTTCGTTAGTTAGGCGAGCCTTGTCATTCATGTGAGCTTTGAAATTTGGACGAACCTAGTTCGGGAAACGAACCTCATATTTCATGTGAGGTTCGTCAATCGGACGAACTTGGTTCCAAGGACAGATTTGTCATCTGAGTCGAACCTCATCTTGGACCCTTGAATGTTTCTATGTAACAGTACTAATTTGAGGTTGAAGGCTAGATCCGTCTTTTCGAAGAGGTTCATCACTTCGTCGAGCCTGAGTCTTGCTATTCTGAGCAGCAGGGAAAATTTGCACTGGTTGTTATGGATGAGCCTTGTGTTGAAGATGAGGTTCATCAGTCAAACGCATCTGAATACGCTAGTGAGGATTATTGTTTCGATAGGCCTAAATCTGACCAGCTCGAATAGCAGTGTGAGTTTGCAACGGTTGTTTCAAACGAACCTCATGTTGAAGATGAGGTTTGTCATTCGAGTGAGGTTCATCCTCCTGACGAGCCTGGATTTGGCTATCTTTCCCAATAGAGCAATCTCGTTGAGTTGGTGTTTGATACAAAAATTTGCAGTAAAAAGATAATGAAAGAATTGAATGTTTTATTCTCTCGATCTTAATTATAATTTGAATTCTGATTACAAAAGAGAGGAGAATGATCTGGATTCTTCCATTTGTTTAATTCTGGGTTCTTCACGGTGGCGATTGAGTGCCTTTTTCGAATGCTCGCGTCAAGTTTGCTCTCCGTTGACGATCCGCGCGTCTTGATTCACTGGAACGGTATCTCCTCCTCATGATTTAACGTTGTGAAGAACTTGCAAAGCAAGTTTGAAACTCTGAACGAGTTTGAAACTCTATGAAAGAGTTGATTTAAACCGAAAGTTGGTTAATCAGCCAAGGCCGAAAGCTCTTAGGACTGCTCCCAAAAGATGAATGTTGATCTCTCTTTTATGTAGTTTTGATCTTCAAAACTCCAAATCGAAGATCCCCAAAAAGAAGCCAAAGATCTCCTCCTCACTGCCAAGTCCCAGATCCAAAAAAGCCAGCCCGAACTTAATTGAGTTTACCCATATTTATAGGAAATTAAGGGGTGTAACTGTCCCCTTAATTCTCTCCATAATAGGGTTCAGAGGGGTGTAACCGCCCCCTTAATCCGCTCCTAAGTGGGGCAGAAATCCCTCAAATCGTGAAGGGAAAACGGTTCCTACAACCGTTCAGCTCGTGTTTGAACGAGTCAAACGCCTAAGTTGACGTTCAGGACCCTAACTCCGCATTTTAGGATTGAGACGTGGAGTTGGGTGTCGGCTGAATATCAAAAACGCGAGGGCTGCTTGCGTTTTGCTTGTTGAAGCTTGGAAACGCGGGGGTCACCTGCGTTTCAAGAACTAAAACGCGAAGGTGAATTCCGCGTTTTAGAAGAAGCTAATGATTTATAACTTCTTCTGTAGAACATTGCAAAGACCGTTGTTCAGTAATCTTCGTCTTGGCTCCTTAAAAATATAAGAGTCGTCAGATTGTAACTCCCGATGTTGATTGTGAAGGCTGTTGATTAGAGCTTTCATCAGTTATTATGAAGGTCATTAGATTGTAACCTTCATCGATCTACGTGAAAGTCTTTAAATTGTAACCTTCTGGAAGTCATCAGATTGTAACTTCCATCATCGATGTTTGATGGGGGATCAACTATCTATTATGATTTTTAGACAGCCTACAGTTGGACGAACCTCGTATTGAAGCTTGTCATTCGAACGTAATTGGGTACAAGGGTGAAGTTCATCATTTTGATGTTCCTCAGCTAATTGACCCTCAGTAGGCTTGTGGGCCTTAGACATGTTGTCTCGTGACCGATAGTGAAAACCGTCCGGCGAGACCAGGGCTTGAGCCTTATGACGAGCCTGGTTCTGACGTCGACGCTGTCTTGCTCGTTTTGAGAGAAAATTAGCAGCAGGTTCTACAACATCCAATTTCTGGCTAGGTTGTTTCGTAGAAACAACCAAAGGTTGGCGAGGTTGCTTAACAACTCACCTCTTAGCCTAATGGCTAGTTTTCAAAGCCTTGTTATTCAGAGGCAAAGGTTTCTCCTTGAGATTGACTCGAGTTGAACTATCAGAAGCCATGTAGGATGAAGTCTCATAAGAGACTCTACGACACTTGCGTGCCTTCGTGGGACTCGAAGTTCTAGAGGAGAGAAACTTCTCATACTTGGATTGGTCGAACTCGATTATGAGAGTTTCAACCTCGGTTCCTACCGTGATCTAATCTGATTGCGCCACCACCAGTTCATCAGAAAGAACGGCTTCTCCCACTGTGATCGCCATCTTCTGTAGGGTCGAAAAAATTAAAGTTCGATTGATTCTCTTGTTTTAAGAATGGGTTCGATTGCTTAATATGAATCCCTTATAATCACTCACACTCTCTCGATTACATATGAAGAAAAGATTGATTCAGCTTCTCTTTTGTTTAAAAGTGGGCTCTTGGTGGCGAAAAGATGCTTCTCTCGATGTTCAAGCTGAGATTGCTTCCCGTTGATGATCAGATCAAGACCGCTTCAACTCAAGAGGAGAATAAGACTTTGTTGATGGCTTAGATTGTTAGAATCGAGGTTTGGATCTCAATCTTGAATGTCAAAGCTCTCCCTCCCGTGCTCCTCGTCTGCCCATCTAAAATCACCTCTTTATAGCTGATTGCGGCTATTTATAGAGTTTTAGCACGTAACCGATGTGCTAAAATTATAGGTAGAGGGTGTAACTGATGCGCTAAAATCATGGGGTCATGGCATAACCAACTCCTTGTATTGGCATAACCAACTCCTTGTATTTAGCCCATATTGCTGACTGGATCTTTGGAGCTGTTACAGTTAGATCTCCTGCGGACGATGAGCCTCATCTTCTCTAATGAGCTTTACATCTGGTGGTGAGTTCCAAACCTTGTATCCAATGACGAGTTTCAAACCTCATTTCCAATGATGAGCTTCAAACCTCGTTTCTAATGATGAGCTTCGAACCTCGTTTCCAATAACGAGCTTCGAACCTCGTATCCAAAGATGAGCTTTGAGCCTCATTTCCAATAAGGAGCTTCGAACCTTGTCTTCAATGATGAGCTTCATCTTCCAGAGTAGTTTTGTCCATAGTGATGAACTTTGATGCCGAGCTTCGCGATGCAATGAAACTCGTCTTTTGATATCGAGTTCGCTACATGGAAAACCTCATCTTTTAATGTTGAGCTTCACTGCGTGACAAACCTCGTCTTTTGATGTCGAGCTTCGCTGCGTGGCGAACCTCATCATTTGATGTTTGAGCCTCGCTACATGGAGAAACTCATAGGCGAAGCTGTCAGGCGAGCTTCAATCAGTTCAGACAAGCTATGTTGTTAGGCGAACTTAGCATTGCAGGCGAACTTCAATGTTCAGGCGAAGTCTAGTCTTGCAGGTGGGCTTCAAAACATGCCGTGAAGAACGGGTCATAACTTTCAAACCGTAAGTCAGAATTGGACGAATTATATATAAAAATCGACTATCTTGACAAGATAGAGCTAACCAAACCTTCTCCAAAAGGTTCGGTTTGCTCCTGTTCGTTTCACCAAATTCCTTACGGTTTGAAAGATATTAGTATTTTTGTCAGTTTTAAGATTCTTTGCAAGGAATTAAGGTAATTTTTATTGCCTACAGCACTGGATACTATTCACGTGTAAGGTACTATTCAAAAAGTACTATTACTATTTATACATATGGGTACTATTCATATGTACGGTTACTATTTAGTTACTATTCATAATTACAGTTACTGTTCTAGTAGGCTTCAAGATGTCTTCTGCAAAATACAAAGTTGAGAAATTTGATAGGAAAAACAACTTTAGTTTGTGAAGAGTAAAAATGAGGGCTCCTAGTATAACAAGGATTGTTCAAGGTCTTATTCGAAAAGGATAAATTGTCAGAATCTATACCCGATGATGAGAAAGAAGAGCTGGAGATGAAGGCGCATAGTGCCATACAGCTCTGTTTGGCCGATGAGGTCTTATGGGAGGTTGTCGATGAAAATATCGTCGCCGGCTTATGGCTCAAGTTTGAGATCTTGTACATGACGAAATCTCTGACGAACAAACTTTACTTGAAGCAACGCCTCTTCAACATTCGCATGAAGGAAGGTATGTGAATAAAAGACCACTTAAATGAAGTTAACACTATTCTTATGGATTTAAAGAATATTGATGTTAAAATTGACGAAGAAGATCAAGCCCTAGTCTTGTTATGTTCATTACCTCCTTCTTATAAGAATTTTGTTAATAGCATGTTATATGGTAGAGATACACTTTCTTTGGAGGATGTTAAATCATCTTTACATTCAAAAGAGTTAAGGCAGAAAGTGTCTGTCGTAGGAGGAGAAGATCAAGTTAAAGGCTTGTTCGTTCGTGGTCGTTCTAAAAAGGGTGTTGTAGGCTGTCTAAAAATCACAATAGATAGCTGATCCCCCATCAAACGTCGATGATGGAGGTTACAATCTGACGACTTCTAGAAGGTTACAATTTGAAGATTTTTATATTTTCAAGGAGCCAAGATGAAGATTACAAGATGGTGATCTTTGCAACGTAAAAGAGACTACAAATCGATAATCTCTTCAAATTCAGACGCGGAGCTCACCTATGCGTCCCAGATTCAAAACGCATAGCTCGTGGCCGCATTCCAAACTCCCAGAACAAAACGCGGAAGTCCTCCCCGTGTGTCAACACCAAAATGCGGAGGTCCTCCCCGCGTGTCAACACCAAAACGCGGAGGTCCTCCCCGTATGTCAGCAACAAAACGCTGGAGTCGGACCTGTGTTGCAACACCAAAACGCGGAGGTCCTCCCCGTGTGTCAATATTGAAACGCTGGAGTCAGACCCGTGTTGTAGCATCAAAACACTGGGGTCAGACCCGCGTTGCTGCATCAAAACGCTGGGGTCAGACCCGCGTTGCAACATCAAAACGCTGGGGTCAGATCTGCGTTTTTTGTGTTTGATTGGTTCAAACAGAACCTGAATGGTTTTAAAACCGTATCTCCACTTAATGGGGTCAGTTACACCCCATTATGGAGAGATTTTAGGGGGGATTACACCCCTTAAACCCTTGAACAGTTTCAGAACTGTTTCCCACGATTTGTGGGCGGTTACACCCCACTTAGGAGCGATTTAAGGGGTAGTTACACCCCCTTAATCCTCTATAAATAACTAAAAATCAATTCAGTTCAGGGGTTCGGTCTGGGTTAGAACTTCTTGGCTCGGATTGACCCTTCGGTTTGGCAGCAACAGGAGAGATCCTTGGGCGAGCTTTTGAGGAGATCGGCATCATCCTCCAACGAAGATCATCTTCAACTTCGACAACGGAGCTTTCTTCTAGCCTTGGCTTATTAACCGACTTTCGGTTCAAATCAACTCTTTCGCAGGGTTCTTCTAAACTCATTCAGAGTTCTAAAACTTGCTTTGCAAGTTCTCCGTAGCGTCAAACCGTGAGGAGAAGACATCGTTCCAGTGAAGCAAAACGTCGGATCGTCAACAGAGAGCAAACTCGACGTGAGCATTCGAGGGAGGGACTCCATCGCCACCGTGAAGAACCCAGTTTTAAACAAAGGGGAGAATCCAGATCATTCTCTTCTCTTTTGTAATTAGGAAATGCAAATTGTAATCGATCTTGAGAGAATACAAGTCAATTTTCTTTCACTGTCTTTTTACTACAAATTTTTCACAAACAGGTGTTGGTGGTAGAGCCAAATCTAGAAACATGTCTAGATCAAAGTTTAGGCCAAGAAGAAATGTTGAAGGTTATTACTATCACAAATATGGGCATATAAAACCTAATTGTCCAGCACTCAAAGCAAAGGACAGTTCACAGTTGAAGTCTGGGGATGTAAAACCTTTAATTACCACTGTAACTGAAGAGTCTTCTAGTTCACATGAAGTTCTTTTAGTTAGTGTTAATACTCATTCACAAGATGAGTGGGTTCTTGATTCAGATTGTTCCTACCATATTTGTCCGCATAGGAATTGGTTTGTCACATATCAGTCTATTGATGGTGGGAATGTCTTGTTGGGAAATAACATACCTTGCAAGACTATTGGTATCAGATCAATTAAGATTAGAACCCATAATGGTATTATTAGAACATTAAGCAATGTCCGTCATATTCCAGAGTTAAAGAAGAACCTCATTTCTTTAGGCATCCTTGACTCAAATGGTTTTAAGTTTTCGGCTGAAGGTGGAGTTTTGAGAGTAAGTAAAGGCTCTCTTGTTGTGATTAAAGAAAAGAAGGTAAATACCCTCTATATCCTTGAAAGAAGTTAAGTAACATGTGCTGCAGCAGTGTCATCCTCAGAGGATTCAAATTCAGATACTACACATTTGTGGCATATAAAGTTAGGGCATATGAGTGAGAGAGGACTAGATATATTGAGCAAACAAGGTCTGCTTTGTGGTCAGAAAACCAGCAAATTAGACTTTTGTGAGCATTGTGTTTTCGGTAAACACCATAGAGTATCCTTTAGTACCGGTGTCTATAGAACTAATGGTACTTTAGATTATATCCATTCAGATGTTTGGGGTCCCTCTCAGGTTCCATCGAAAGGTGGAGCTCATTTTCTGCTAACATTAATTGATGATTATTCTAGAAAAGTTTGGGTGTATCCTTTGAAGTATAAGAGTGATGTGTTTGCAACCTTCAAGCAATGAAAGGTTATGATTGAGAAGCAAACATGAAAGAAAGTAAAACGCCTCAAAACCGACAATGGGATAGACTTTTGTTCCACAGAGTTTGACCAGTTCTGCAAAAATGAAGGTATTATATGTCATCGTATAGTTCGGCATACACCATAGCAAAATGGAGTTGCAGAAAGGATGAACAGAACACTTTTGGAGAGAGCTCGTTGCATGCTCTCTAATGCCAGTTTGTCAAAAGACTTTTGGGCCGAGGTAGTCAATACAGTTTGTTATTTGATAAACAGATCTCCTTCTATAGCAATTGATTTCAAGACTCCAGAAGAGGTATGGTCTGGTGCCCTTGCTAATTACTCTCATTTAAGAGTCTTTGGTTGCTCTGCTTATTTTCATGTTAATGATGATAAGCTTGAACCTAGAGCAAAGAAAGCTATCTTTCTAGAATATGCTATTGGAGTGAAGGGATATAGATTGTGGTGTTCTGATCCTAAATCACCTAAGTTTATTATTACTAGGGATGTTATTTTTAGTGAAAAATCTATGCTTCACCCGAGAAAGGATTTTGTTATTGATACCACAGGTACTGAAAAGAATTCTAGCAAGCAGGTGGAGCAAGAGAGCTCAACTTCAAAGAGAATGCTTGAGGGCGCTCTTGTTGAACCAGTTGATATCGCGGAAGGTTCAACTTCAGATACTAATACACCACAAGAGCAATAGTATAATATTACCACAGCGAGAACAAAAAGACAGATCCGACCTCCTCAACGCTATGCAGACATGCTTGCTTACGCTTTGAGTATAGCATAATCGGTTGAGGTTCCAGAGCCTTCTACCTATAAGGAGGCTATTAGTGGCAATGAGACTGTAAATTGTACCGTTGCAATGACTAAAAAGATGGAGTCTCTTCACAAGAACCAGACATGGGAGCTAGTGAATCCACCAAGGGGACAGAAGATCGTTGGCTGTAAATAGGTCTTTAAGAAGAAAGAAGGAGCTACGGATGCAGATTCTGTAAGGTACAAGGTACGCTTGGTAGGCACGCTTGGTAGCTAAAGGCTATAGTCATACCGAAGGTGTGGACTTCAATAAAGTATTCTCTCCAGTTGTAAAACACATCTCAATCCGCGTGTTACTGGCCATGATTGCTCATTTTAATTTGGGGCTTGAGCAACTTGATGTGAAGACAGCTTTTCTACATGGCGAGCTTGAGGAGCAAATCTTTATGCATCAGCCAGAGGGGTTCATTGTTGAAGGTAAAGAAGACCATGTGTGCAGGTTGAAGAAATCTCTTTATGGGTTAAAACAGTCTATGAGACCGTGGTATTTGAGATTTAATACTTTCATGTTTAAGCATGGTTACTCTAGGAGTAAATATGATAGTTGTATTTATCATAGAAAGCTCAATGATGGTTCTTTTATATATTTACTTTTATATGTTGATGACATGTTGATTGTAGCTAAAAATATGTTAGAAATCAACGAGTTAAAATCTCAACTCAAACATGAGTTTGAGATGAAGGACTTGGGAGCAACAAAGAAGATTTTGGGGATGGAGATCCACAGAAATAGGCAAGAAGGAAGTTTATTCCTATCTCAGGAGAAATACATCAAGAAGGTGTTGAAGAGATTTGGCATGCTTGATGCTAAGCCTGTGAAGACTCTGCTTGCCGCTCATTTTCGTCTTTCAGTAGATTTGTCAACTCAGACTGAGGAGCAGCAGCAGTACATGTCTTGTGTTCCTTATATGAGTGCAGTTGGAAGTATTATGTATGCGATAGTTTGCACCTGTCCAGATATTTCACATGCAGTCAGTGTTATGAGTCGGTACATGGATAAGCCTGGAAAGGTCCAATGGCAGGCTGTAAAATGGATACTTAGATATTTGAGAGGATCTGCTAATATTGGTTTATATTTTGGCAGGAACACAGACTCAGATTACATAATACTTGGCTATTCTAATTCAGATTATGCGTGTGATTTGGATAAGAGACGATCCCTGACGGGTTATATATTCACTCTTTCATATAGTGTCATTAGTTGGAAGGCGACTTTACAGGTGACAGTTGCTTTGTCTACTACAAAGATAAAGTATATGGCAGTGATAGAAGCAGTGAAAGAAGCTATTTGGTTGAGAGATTTGGTTGAAGATCTCGGCTTACACCAATGTATTACTATGGTATTTTATGACAGCCAGAGTGCTATACATTTGACAAAGCATCAGATGTATCATGAGAGAACCAAACATATAAATGTCAGGTATTATTTTGTCAGAGAAATTAAAGTCATTAAGATTGAGAAGATTGGTACTGTAGATAATCCAGCAGATATGATGACGAAGCTCGTACCTTCGCGCAAGTTCGAACATTGCCTCGAATTGCTTGGAGTTCAACAAAGCGGAGGTTAAGCTCGTAAGGGCTTCTGGCGACATAGTAATAGTGAAGAGAAGATCTTCATTTTCAAAGGCAAGGTGGAGATGTGTTAAAAATGTGCCTTTGAAGATTTTTAAAAGAGAACCTAACTTTTGCCTAATTCTACTATTCCAACAACCCTTGTATATTATTTTATTAATATTGTAAGCTATATATAGGGGTGTGGTTTGAGGGTTTAGAATCATCAGAACTCAGTTGAGTATAGAAAAAATAGAGAGAAGAGAGTGAGATAGAAAGAGTCATTTTCTTTGTGTGAGTATCTAGATAGAGAGTGATCTCCTCTTTTGTAATCTTCTTTTTGTGATTAGTGAAGTTTTCTGATGTTCTCGTCCGTGGACGTAGGTCATACTGACCGAACCACGTTAAATCCTTGTGTGTTGTTCTTAGTGTTCACTATGTTTATTTAGTGTTGTTATTCTCCACACTTGTATAGACATCTTCTGTGTATGTGAAGCCCCTCCGCTGTAACATATAGAGCGAAAAGCAAAAATTAAATTTGTATCATTAGCTCGGAAGGCTAGGGGTTTGTTTTTTATATCTGATTTGTTTGGTCTCTAGAGGTTTCTTCTTTAGTCACATGTATGCGCTTTAATTGAACATAATTTTTTTTGAAGTGCTTCTTCTTCTTTTATATTATATATATATATATATATATATATATATATAATATTATAATATATATATATATATATATATATATATATATATATATATATATATATATATATATATTATATTATATATATATATTATAATTTTTTATGAATATGGCGTAAAAATGGTTTATATCGTAACTAAGTATAGTGATTTTAAAAATTAGATAATCTTATATAGAGCTTATTCTACAAATAGTTTGAAACTTATAAAAATTCTAAATAAGGGGATGTACGACTTTTGTTTTAAAATTAGATAGTTTAACCACCAGCCTCTCCTTTGCAATATTCCTTTTATTTATAATATTCTAAGATAAAAAAGGACAAAGAAAGACAGTTTTCCAAATGAGCTCATGGATAGTTTTTATTTTAAAATTTTAAATTCAAAACTTGATAGTTTACTAAACTCTCATTTATAATATCTCTCCTTTTTATAATATTTAAAAATAAAAATGATATAAAAAAGTCGGTGCTCCTTGTGTGTGATCACAACAACAAAAATAACTCTTCAATTTAAAACTGCGAAGATCTTGTTAGGAGGGAAGGTCATCTTATGATGATGTTTTATAATAAAAACTTTTGAAATTTGGTATGAACTAAAGAGTATATTGAGTTAAATCCTACAACATGAAATAATAAAATAAAATTTCGCAATTAGATGAGATATAAGAATCAAATATATTGATCTAATGTAAAATAATCTCACACTTAAACTTCAATCTTGTAATGTTTGCTTTAGAATTTCAACTTAAGTAGATAAGTATAAGTGACTTTCAAATATCCATAATCAAATATTTATTCCTAGCATAATCTAAAAAAATCATCAAAATTTCAATCTAATCAATAGAAAAAAAAATTAGATAAAACAAAGAGAATTTGAGAAAACATTTCCAATAATTTGTGTAAATTATTTTTTTTACCGATTACAAAAAATATTTTTTAATAAAATTTTTTAATTTAATAAATCTTTGCATATTATATATTTTTTATGGTGTCTTCATTCTAAACTAATTCAAAGAGAGCTAATGGTGACCCAATAATACCTCTTATAATAATCAATAAAGACATGATATCAAATTAATAAATAGCAAAAATATTAACCAATTTTCAATAATACTTTAAGAATATGTCTAAGCTGTCAACTTTAAATATAATTTAGCATATACATAATTTTGCATACATAATTCTAAGGATAATTTTAAAAGGCCCCCACCCCCCTAAATATGATGGATGTCTCAGAATACCCCTCAACTATTTCAACTAAGAAAACTCTCCTCGTGTATTAACATATTATAGATTACCCCACCCAACTTAAAAAATTAGAGCACCCCCACCCCCCTCAAAACAAAAAGAAAAAGAAAAAGAAAACTGCAAGTGTTGTATCATAGAAATGAGCAAGTTTTTAATCATTCAACTGGCTGACACGTGTCTCAAGTAGACTACACACCAACTCGACCCGGACAAAATGACTTTTTGTCCCCCTCGTAGGTGATGTAGGACATTTAACGGATAATTTTATGGAGAATTCGAACAATCATAAGCTAAATATAGATTAACACGTATTATTAACTTCCGCAAAGAAACAATCATATTTTTCAATCCGGAAGGCGGATTCAGACATATTATATATATATATATATATATATATATATA
>NC_033797.1:136117371-136119907 GCF_001876935.1 Asparagus officinalis
GAATTCTGACATATTATATATGTAAACCGCCTATCTCGACGAGACGGAGCCAACTAGATTGTTAGATTTTTAAAATATCATCAGTAATACCCAATTTTGGCTAAAATCCGAAAATAATCAGCTTTTAGTTTATTTTTAGTAATAAAGTTGGAGTCTATTTAGATTAGGAAATAAATTCAATATTAGAGTCAAATTAGATTAGGAAACAAAATTTAATTTTGATTCATAATTTGTTTCCTCTATTATAGGGAGTCTTTTAGGATAGAATTTGATATTTTCTATTTTTTGTAATTCTAGTATTTGCTAGGAGTCTTGTTTATTTTTCTATTTAAGAAGAGTCATAACCTTAAAGAATAATATCTTTTCATCAATAAATTTTCTCTTTTAATATTTCTTCATGAATTCGGAGATCGTTCTTTGTGGATTCAGAGAACACCCTTGGTGGATTCTAAGGTTTTACTTCCGTGCTGCGTTAATTGGTATCAGAGCAGATGTTGATTGTAGGCTGTCTAAAAATCACAATAGATAGCTGATCCCCATCAAAACACCGATGATGGAAGTTACACTCTGACGACTTCCAGAAGGTTACAATTTGAAGACTTTCACGTAGATCGCTAAAGGTTATAATCTGACGACCTTCACGACAACTGATGGAAGCTCTAATCAAACAGCCTTCATAATCAACATCGGAAGTTACAATCTGACGACTCTCACATATCAGAGAGCTAAAGCAAGGATTACAAAATGACGATCTTTGCAACGCTTCGACAGAAAGAGACTACAAATCGACGGTCTCTTCAAATCAAGCTGCGGAAGTCCTCCCCGCACACCAGCATCAAGACGCATCGCGTTCATAGCCACGAACGCAGCTCAACGCAGCTCATACCGCAGCTCAACGCAGCTCCAAGCGCAGCCCAACACAGCTCTATACCGCTGCCCAACGCAGCTCCAAGCGCTGCCCAACGCAGCTCCAATCGCTGCCAGACGCAGCTCTAATCGCTGCCAGACGCAGCTCTAATCGCTGCCAGACGCAGCTCTAATCGCTGCCAGACGTAGCTCAAATCGCTGCCAGACGCAGCTCAAATCGCCGCCAAACGCAGCTTAAATCACCGCCAGACGCAGCTTCTAAATCGCGGGCCTGCGTTTGACTCGTTCAAACACGAGCTGAACGGTTCCAAAACCGTTTCCCACGATCTGAGGGGATCACAACTCCACTCAGGAGTAATTTAAGGGGCGGTTACATCCCATTAGCCCCAGTTAGGAGCGAATTAAGGAGGTGGTTACACCCCTTAATCCCCTATAAATAACTAAGAAATCAACTTAGTTCGGGGCTGGATCTTTAGGGGGCGGTCTGTTAGAACTTCTTGGCTAGTCAACAGGATCCTTAGAGCATTTCTGGAGCTTTGGAGATCTGCAATAAGAGCTTCTTCATCCTTGGCTTGAGAACCGATTCTCGGTTCAAATCAACTCTTTCATAGAGTTTTAAACTCGTTCAGAGTTCTCCACAATGTCAAATCGTGAGGAGAAGACAAAGTTCCAGTGAAGCAAAACGTCAGATCGTCAACGGAGAGTAAACTCGACGCGAACATTCGAGGGAGGCACTCCATCGCCACCGTGAAGAACCCAGAATTAAACAAAGGGGAGAATCCAGATCATTCTCTTCTCTTTTGTAATCAGGAAATCCAATTGTAACTGAGATTAAAGGAATACAAATCAAATTTTCCTTTATTGTCTTTTTACTGCAAATTTTTCACAAACAAAAGATTAATTGTGCATTATAATATCGATGTTCATCTCACTGGAACAACCGTCGAAACTCTCGTGGTAGAGTTTGATCAAGACAAGTTTGAGGAGGCTATCTCCTCCGGATCCCTTAGCCCCAAGGCTATGCGCAAGATCCACAAAGTCTCCAAAGAGACTAAAGCTCCAACTGCTACAATTGCAGCCGAACCGCCTAAGGAAGACTGCTCGGACAGCTCCTCCCCCGATGGAGTGGGCTCAGCTTCAGCCAAACCCGCGCCAAGACGACGGGTATCGGGTCGAAAGATGCCCATGGAGGCGACAAAGGCCTTGAAGCAGGCTAAGAAGAACGTCGTTCGACGGAGGAGGAGATCCTTACGACGAGCACATCCCCGAGAATGCCGATCGTCAAGTCAACATGAGCTTCGTGTTTGTGAGCCTAAACGCGACCCTATGCCCTGCGTTTCTGTTTCAGAATGCAAGTCTCGCGTCTATGAGCCCAAACATAGGCTCTGTGTGAAGAAGACTGAGCGCAACCCTCAGGGGCGCGTTCCACAAAATGAACGCAACCCTCAGGGGTGCGTTCCACAAAATAAACGCAACTCTCAAATATGCGTTTCATCAGCAAAACCTGAAGCTCAGGCATGCGTTCAGTTGACGAAATCCAATACAGAGCCTGGTATATATCGTGGAGCTTCGGGGCGCTGCCCCGAACCCCGCCGGGGGGTAGTCCATCCCCTCCAAATTTCCCCACCAATCCTCTTCAATAGGATGGTGGGTCCATCAAAACTATCAC
>NC_033797.1:136120836-136150798 GCF_001876935.1 Asparagus officinalis
AAAAGTGGTTGATGGTGCTACTTCTGATCAAGAAGCCCACAACCTGGAATCTTCCTCTGATGAAGGAAGAGAGACGGAGAACGAACAGAATCTCCAGTCTGCCAAGATGGAAGAATTGGAAGCCCGCCTCAATGTCATTTCTAACAGAAGCGAGCTCCAAGACGAGGGAGTTGTCAGACCCTATCCTACCGAATGGGATGCAGCCCCTTATCCTCCAAAATTCGAAGTCCCGACGCTACAAATTTTTGACGGCACGGGATCACCGAACCAACATATCTATCATTTCAAGTCACAGACTGGAAATATGATATCAAATGACGCCATACTGGCTCCATTATTTATTTGCACCCTCAAGGGAGTTGCCTTTGAATGGTTCAGGAAACTACCTGCCGGATGTATCCAGACTCTTCCTGTCAAGATTCTTTGAAGAGGATACAGAAGTCTCCATCCATACCCTTCTTGCCACTAAGCAGAAGAAGAGGGAGTCCGTCAAAGCCTTCGTCAAGAGGTTTCGAAACATGGCTCTGCGATGTTCGTCAGGTATGACACAGTCTACACTGGTAGAGACCTGTCGGCACAATTTACAAACCGACCTCCTAGCCCGAATCGGAGTTGCAGAATGCCGTTCTTGGAGGCAACTAATCTCTCAAGGCGAACAGGCTCAAATGATTATTGTTAGGATCAAAGCTGAAGAACCAAGTAGGCAGGATCAACCTGAGCAATCGGACCAAGCCCAACCTTCACCTGAGCAATCGGACCAAGCTCACTCTTCCCAGTCAGAACCGGAAGATGCTATGGCCACTGAAGCTAATCATCCTCTTCAGTAGGATGGTAGGTCCAACAACTATCACGTTAATGTTCACCTCTGATAGTTTATTTTCTCCAAATTCCCCCACCAATCCTCCTCAATAGGATGGCGGGTCCACCAAAACTATCATGTTAACAATTACCTCTGATAGTCTAGTTTCACCAAATTCCCCCACCAATCCTCTTCAAGTAGGATGAAGGGTCCACCAAAACTATCACGTTAACCGTCACATCTGATAGTCCTTTTCCTCCAAATTCCCCCACCAATCCTCTTCAAGTAGGATGGCGGGTCCACAAATCTATCACGTTAACAGTTACCTCTGATAGTCAAATTCATCAGATAATGGCCTACCAGGTGATGTGCCTCTATTCCGACTTCATGGATAGTGCCCCACTAGGTGATGTGCCTTTCTATCTCTTTTTATTCCCCTGCTAAGTCTTAATCAAGACTGGGGGTTGGTTACTTGGAATCCATTGGATTAAGAGTAATAAATCTTTCACATCGTCAAGTTAACATTACACTTCTGACGATCATCACCCCGCAGAGTATGAATGCAGCTTGCATCACTCCTAATTTGTCACGTTAACAATACACCTCTGACAATCAACTTATCAATCCTTGTCAATAGGATGATAGGTCCCCGAAATTGCTCAAATCGCAATCTTCCCCAATAAGACACTAAGTCTTCAAAATCTTGTTCAAATCACAGGTATCAGAACTCATCGTTCCTGATGATAAACTCACCTAGCAAGTTTCCCCAGCGAGACACTAATTCCTAAAATCTTGTGCAAATCACAAGTACACAAATCATGTCACGTTAACTCTAAACCTCTGACAAAACCCACTTATCAATCCTCATCAATAGGATGATAAGTCCACAAAGTTGCTCCCATCGCAACACAATCTTGTCACGTTAACATCATACCTCTGACAACCCACTTATCAATCATTGTCAATAGGATGATAAGTCCACAAAGTTGCTCCGATCGCAACACATTCCTGTCACGTTAATATCACACCTATATCACACCTCTGACAAAATTCACTTATCAATCCTCGTCAATAGGATGATAAGTCCACAAAGTTGCTCCGATCGCAAAGTCCACAAAGTTGCTCCGATCGCAACACATTCCTGTCACGTTAATATCACACCTCTGACAAAATCCATTTATCAATCCTCGTCAATAGGATGATAAGTCCACAAAGTTTCTTCAATCGCAACACATCCTCTTGTCATGTTAACACCATACCTCTGACAATCCACTTATCAATCCTCGTCAATAGGATGATAAGTCCACAAAGTTGCTCCGATCGCAACACACTCCTGTCACGTTAACATCACACCTCTGACGACAAAATCAACTTATCGACTCTCTTCAATAGAGCGATAGGCCCATAAAATACTGTTAGGTTAACATCACACCTCTAACAGTCAAACCCCCCAATGAACTTGTTAATCCTTTTTCAACAAGAATAGCAAGTTGTCATTATAAAATCCCCAACGGATTAATTATTTTCTAGAATTATCCTAGTGATAATAAAGAAAATTTCTGAATTTCACTCTAAGTGAAAATTCATACCAAGTTAATATTACACCTCTGGCGCTTCCAACTTTCTTTCAGTGTTTCAAGTAACACAGGAAGAAATAACGACAAAGTCTACGTATTCAACATCGTAGCACCAAAATCCATGCCTTATACGCATGGGGGACTTTATCTCGATCCCTAATTAGAGATAAGCCTACGCCTAGCACGCGTTGCCGGTTAGTCTTTTCCCGTGAAAATGACAAAGTCTATGTATTCAAAATCATAGCATCAAGTCTAAGAGGGTTCATTCTCTTAGCACAACGTTACATGTGGAACGGACTTAGACAATCCACATGCTAGCCCGACTCAAACGGTAGTCAGTAAAGGCTTATCAAATCCGTTGATGGCTGAGGGTTTGCCAAAAATCATATGCACGTTTGCAAGTCCATCATCTTAATGGATGTGAGCCGAGGCTTAAAACAGATGAGCCAAAGACAAGTCTCAAAGACTTAGTCAAAAATACACGGAAGCCACTTTCATGTCTTAAGTCAAAACGTTGAGGTCAGACCCGCGATGCAAAAACCGAACGCCGAGGTTACACCCGTGTTCCAAATTCAACATGCAAGGATGAGACCCGCATCTCAAGTTCAAAATGCAGGGTCCATCCCCACATTCCAGAAGCAGGATTATGGCGCATACCTTCACACAGGTCCTACGTGGCAAATCCCTTCAACCATGATGCCTTCGAAGCAAGTACATAGAACAAATCCTTTACCACAAGGAATCAACAGCTCCAAGATCAGAGTTGAGATCCAAAGTATTCCGAAAATTCGTCACAGTCAACCGCGAACTTTCGAAAACTTTGGAGGGGGTTCTGTAGGCTGTCTAAAAATCACAATAGATAGCTGATCCACATCAAAACACCGATAATGGAAGTTACACTCTGACGACTTCCAGAAGGTTACAATTTGAAGACTTTCACGTAGATCGCTAAAGGTTACAATCTGACGACCTTCACGACAACTGATGGAAGCTCTAATCAAACAGCCTTCATAATCAACATCGGGAGTTACAATCTGATGACTCTCATATATCAGAGAGCTAAAGCAAAGATTACAAAATGATGATCTTTGCAACGCTTCGACAGAAAGAGACTACAAATCGACGGTCTCTTCAAATCAAGCTGCGGAAGTCCTCCCCGCACACCAGCATCAAGACGCATCGCGTTCATAGCCACGAACGCAGCTCAACGTAGCTCATACCGCAGCTCAACGCAGCTCCAAGCGCTGCCCAACGCAGCTCTATACCGCTGCCCAACGCAGCTCCAAGCGCTGCCCAACGCAGCTCTAATCGCTGCCAGACGCAGCTCTAATCGCTGCCAGACGCAGCTCAAATCGCTGCCAGACGCAGCTTAAATCGCCGCCAAACGCAGCTTAAATCACCACCAGACGCAGCTTCTAAATCGCTGCAAACGCAGCTCAGACGTAGATTCCAACGCTGCAAATGCAGCTTCTAATTGCTGTGTCCGAGCTTCCAGACGATGCGTTCTAGCTTCCAGACACTGCGTTTGAATGCAGAATTCACGTCAGAACGCGGGCCTGCGTTTGACTCGTTCAAACACGACCTGAACGGTTCCAAAACCGTTTCCCACGATCTGAGGGGATCACAACTCCACTCAGGAGTGATTTAAGGGGCGGTTACATCCCATTAGCCCCACTTAGGAGCGAATTAAGGAGGTGGTTACACCACTTAATCCCCTATAAATAACTAAGAAATCAACTTAGTTCGGGGCTGGATCTTTAGGGGGCGGTCTGTTGGAACTTCTTGTCTAGTCAACAGGATCCTTAGAGCATTTCTGGAGCTTTGGAGATCTGCAATAAGAGCTTCTTCATCCTTGGCTTGAGAACCGATTCTCGGTTCAAATCAACTCTTTCATAGAGTTTTAAACTCGTTCAGAGTTCTCCACAATGTCAAATCGTGAGGAGAAGACAAAGTTCCAGTGAAGCAAAACGTCGGATCGTCAACGGAGAGTAAACTCGACGCGAACATTCGAGGGAGGCACTACATCGCCACCGTGAAGAACCCAGAATTAAACAAAGGGGAGAATCCAGATCATTCTCTTCTCTTTTGTAATCAGGAAATCCAATTGTAACTGAGATTAAAGGAATACAAATTAAATTTTCCTTTATTGTCTTTTTACTGCAAATTTTTCACAAACATTGATCTAACGTGATTTTAGACTAATGGCTAGTTCTTGTAATATGTGCTTTATATTCATGCTAGCCATGAGGTTGGTATGTGCTGGCGAATTTGTTTTTCCCCAAGCATAATGAAGCATACTTATACAGTTATTATAATATTTCCAAGGAATATGAGGGATGACCTTTAAGTAATATTGTTTGCCTATGTTATATACGTGTAAATAGTTTTTTTTTTTTTTTGTAATAACGGTTTTCAATAATATCTTTTAAACATGAACAGAGCCTTCAGTCCATTATATATATGTTTTATGTATATAATATGTAATACAAGATGTTTTAAACTACCTTAATTATTTTCATCATTTAAATGTTTTTATATGCAAACTTATCTTATACAAATCTGAGGTAGATTTTTGACTTTCTTGTTGTTTAAGTTAGTCTATAAATCTTTTAGCATAAAAGTATTTATATGTGATAGTTTCCTTTATGTTTTAGTTTTTTTAGTAAATTCTTAAAGCTGCAAAATGTTCTTTAATACGTGTTTTATAACTACAGTGAGTGATAAATGACTTATGATTTTTCTTTTGCCATAAATGATGATAATATTTATTAGTTATATAAGTTGTTTTTTTTCAAAATACAACCAAATAAAAATGTTGGGTATAGTGGTTAATAGACTTGGTTGTTATCATAAGGGTCACGAGTTCAAATCCTTTGACTTTCTTTTAATGTCATGTGTTTGATCACCTAGTGACATCCAATAGGGATGATTGTGCATAAAGACGACTTCCGTCAAAAATATGATTTATATGCGTGTTATTATGGCATGACTATACCCTTAATGTCTGTTGTGCTGTGATACCACTTGTTGTGTTCTGATACCACTTGTTGTGCGCGACGGAAGCCAAAATCAAACCGATGTGGTTCGAGAGACCAAATAAAACAAACACCGAGAGAAGGCCAAACAATACAAAATAATGGTACAAACTCAAACAACCAATTTTAACGTGATTCGACAAGTTGCCTACGTCTATGGTACAGTGAAGGGGGTATTTGGAGCATAGAAAATAGGTATTTTCTGAGCTATTAGTTAGGTTTCGTTTGGAGAGAATTAAAGCTTTGTTGGTGAGATTAATTGGTGATTTTGTGTGATTGTGTAATCTTAGTTTGTACTCTTCTTCTCTATTAGTAAAAACCTCCTCCCTTTCTTGCCCTGTGGACGTAGGTAACTTATCGAACCACGTTAAAATTGGTTGTTTGAGTTTGTGTCGTTATTTTGCATTGTTTGGCCTTCTCTCGGCATTTGTTTGATTTGGTCTCTCGAAGCACATCGGTTTGGTTTTAGCTTCCGCCACGCACAACAATGTCGATATCCTGGTATGAGATTCCTTTGACTATTATTATTAATATAGCATTGGTTAGATGACACATCCATCTTGATTGGACATGTTCTGGGTCACGGTTATTTTTCATAGTTTTAAGGAAGTCGTTCCATGGTAATACTATGGTTAGTGCACAATATTTTATGCACGGTCACTTAAATAAATATACAAATATGGGGTTTAATAAAGGGGAGTTGGACAGAGAATATAAAGTGTATATAAGCGGGCACATGTGCATTCCTGATATCTTGAGTTATATATGTAAGGGTCAAGGGCCAAGGGTCAATACTTGACTTGAAGCCATGTTCTCGGGATGGTTTATGGGAACCCGATTTATATACATGGAAAAAATTTTCTTCTCCAATTCAAATAACACCTAAAATAATAATAATGTGCTTGTGTGCCTTATAATAGACTTTATTAATATCTGCAATTAGCGGTTTCTTTTATCACCTTAAATTGAGATTTCATCTTTTCTTTATACCCACCACATACACTTACATGCGCACAATTCCTTCATTTTACATGCTTGTTGGGAGTTTTCCTACTCCCCTAGGGTTTACACACCCCAGAATTGGGGACTGTTCTTTCTTCACAGGACCGAGAGTATTTTGAGGAGTAGGCTCAGTGGCAATAATCACTATTTCTCTTAACAGTTCTTTAGTTTCATTTGGGTTAGGTAGTCATTGATTTAGATTTTTTTTTCCCTTGAGCCACATGTGACCTTCTAGACTAAGATGTTACTTTTCTTACTCTTTTCCATTATGGGTAGTTGTGAACTCGTAGTTGGACTCTATATTTTTGGAGATTTCTTCATGTATATATTTCTTTTATTATCTTAGTTACATGCTCTGTGGTGTAGTTTTGGCTTTATATTAATATACATGATGATCTAGAGGCATGAATATAGCCAAATGGTTGCATTTTCAGCCGAGTCACGTTCCAAGTTATTACACTTTAGAACCGGTGTATGACATTGAATAGGGTTGATACCGTTTTTCGCTAAAAACATAGAATATGCAATGGAAAAGATAAAATAAAAGCGATCAATAATAATTAAACACAAATAGCAATCAACTAGCAACACACAAGATTTATAATGTTTCAGATAATAATCTTACGTCCACTCTTTCTTCAGCGAAGGGGCTTCCTAATTATGCAAAGAGTTCTCTTAAATCATAAACCTAATTCAGAAGGCTTAGAAGACTACATCTTGGAATCCACCCGAAACCAGTCATCTAACATAACTCTTGAGAAATTACATAGCCCTAGAACTCTTCTCTTTTCTCTCTTTCGCTCTTTCAATGATATAAATGCCTCACTATGCGAGGAAAGAGATATCCTAAACTTCGTAGAGATTGGAGATATATAAAATAATGAACGACTGAGGTTAAATTTAAAAACTACACTTCTGCCATGTTTACCATTAATGGTGCCTCTCGACCATCGATGGTGTTGAGGCCCCATCAATGGCTGAGAGGCGCATCGATGATATAAAATTCTCCAGAGTAAAAATCATCGATAACACATGTTGACCATCGATGAGCCCAACCTACCATCATTGGTTAGGAGGTCGAAATCAGTTTTTGAGTTGATTTTCACGTCGTTTTGCCTCATGCACTTCTTATACCTGTATTTACCTATGCTATATTACATTTTGATAATAACAAACTTGAAATTTAAAAATATCAAAATACACCCAAATGTGAGATATATAAGCACCAATAATAAGCATTAACTACACTCTCCTACAAAAAATAAATGATATACAAAGCTACCTCTACATTCATGCATTCATGAAAAGTATAATCAAGCACAATTATTGTAAAACTTCCACTAAAATAAGGTATAGAGTGTTTTAAAAAAAATAGAAAATTAAAACATGAGACCACTTAGAGAAAAACTCGCTCATGCGCAAAAACATAAAATTTCACCAAAATCACAAAATCATAAAATTTCACTAAACTCTTCCCCTTTTATTATTAGCAAAAGTTGAAAAATACACCAATGGATATACTTAGACAAGAGAAATTTAGATAAAAGTTATCAAAAAGGTGTACGGGAGAGAAAAGCATACTGGTTTACACAAAATATTTATAGAAAATTAGCACTAGAGATCAAAATTTATTGAAAAAACACATAAATACAAACAAAAACATGTCAAAGAGCACACGCAAAAGATTAAATATTAATGTAAAGTGTGTAAAATAAATAGTGAAAAAACTTATGCTAGCTCATTGGACAAAATCAGGTAGATCAAAGTGAATATTGAGCAACAATAAGACTTGAACTATCTCAATTTTGGAGACTAAAAATAAAGTGTCGTCCTATCATCTCAACCATATTAGTTTTTAAGAGGAAGAACGATATTATTTAGTGGGCGATTCATATCATCCCTAAATATAAAATATATTCACTACAGGATGGCTACTCTTTGAGATATGCACAAAAATAAAGCCATGAGTGTGGGCATTTGACCATCTTTAATGAATACACTCATTTTTTGTGGATTTCATAAGAGTGTGGATCTTTGATTATCTCTTAATGAATACACTCTTATTTTTCATTGATATTTTAAATAAATGCACTTTTGTACATATTAAGATAAAGAATTGTGCATTATCCAAGTCACAAATGAGCTCAAAACACTTGATATAATTAAAAATATCTATAAAACAAATACAAGATTCTCTATCACTATTTCAACATGAAAAGTAAAGAAATGGGTGTGTGAAATTACAGTGTGAAATATCTCATGTAAACAACATGTCATGTAATCATCTTTTGGCTATTGTGTGCAAGAATACATACATATAGATTGAAAAACTACATGTAAACATATGTGCCACAATCAAGCCTATATACCAAAACGATAATATCATTTGAATCAATCTTGTAAAAGCATATACATAGGCAAGTTCATCCTTATATGACACAATCAAGCCTATATACTAAAAAGATAATATTATCTAAATCAATCTTGTAAAGTATATACATAGGCAAGTCCATCTAATGTTTCTTTTAAAGAAATCAAAACGAAAAAAAAGATTTTTTTTTTTTTGTTTTTTTATTAAAAAATAGAAAAGAAAAAGATCGAAAAAACAACCCTAACAAGGGGGAAAAAAAAAGAAAGAAATCAAAAAATCCAAAAAAATATACATACAACATGAAAGTGAGGATACAAATTTATGAAACTAAGTATCATCAACCAAAGCGCAAATAATAAGTTAGTGCAGACCAAGTATCTCAAGCATCACAAGAGAATATACAAGTCCAAAATAAAATAAAATAAATCTAAAAAGAAAGAAGAAAAAATTATAACCTCCAACTCCTAGAATCAGCAAGCCTCTTGATCATCTACTCATCATCTCTATCATCTCCTTGCATCTCCTCGTCCTGATTATTTTCGCTATATGCTTCGTGTTAATTAGATGAGGTGCTCCTATAGACTATGCTGCTTTTGTGTAGTAATCACCATAAACAGGTTGTCTACCTAGAGATGGATCTATTTGAAAAAAAGCTCCCATAATATACTGCAAAGAAGCATCATAGTTGGTGTGATGCATGGTCATGTCCTATCTTAAATGTCTATACACTTTCTTCAAGAGACTACAGAGCCCACTAAGTAGAATGAGAGGAACTTGGGGCCTATGAAGCAAATGGCTGGGACACAGATGATTGCCCAGCACTGGTCTCGCCCTTCCCCTTTACACCTAAGCTCTTCGTTGCAGTCTCAGTAAAAAAAAGCTATTCCCTTCTCATATTGGTCAGAAGAGTGAAAGAAAATCCTCTATTCATGGCAAAGTCGAGTAATAGGGAAGGGATATACAAGCTGAGTCTTCTGCTTAGTCTTCTTCACAACCACCTCCCTAGAAGCAGCTACAACCATAGACATTCAGCTAAAATCAACTCTGCAATATCAAAAGACTTAAACCTTGCTAGCTAATACATCAATACCACATCTTGAATGTCGAGAGTGGTCTAAGCTACACTGGGATACAAATTGAACTTGAGGAAGATGTTGAGGAGAATGAGCTCATGCTTGCGATATCTTGAGTTGAAGATACTAGGATGTATCCTCCTACAAAGATACTCCATCATCGTGTTGTAGTTCTGAGAACCCACAACTAACTCTATATGATAGGTAAAAACATCTCCACTATCCATAAGAGCATCAACAAGATTTAGTACCTATCTGATATAGGTTGGTGTGATCTTGATCTCCTTTCCCCTCATTTCGATAGTAGCAATCTCCTTTCCTAGTTCTCTATTGAAGTTCATGTAGAAGACCCTCACAAGGATAACATTTGCTCTCTCGGGCCCTATATTCATCATAGAGCTAAGACAAACTCTAATAAGAATCTTAACAATGTTTGCATACTCCTCGAGACGATGTGCATCAACTCCTCTTTCAAAAATAATGAAAAGTTTTTCATACTTCTCTTGTACAGTCCTCAAAGAAAAATGATCAACTTTGGCATATTTTGAGCTTGACATTATCTACAAATGTAAAAAAAAAGCATCATTTAGTATAGAGAATACACATATACAAGGTGTAGGATAAAAAAAGAATTGAAAAAAATCATGATAAAAGATCAAAAATCAACAATTCTGCTCTGTGACCATCAGCAATTTCCTACATATCATCAATAGTGAGCAATCATTATCAATGGTGTTCATCGATCATTAATGGTTGATGAATAGAAACCATGGATTTCATCCCATAAATATCAAAACTCATGCAAAATTCTTAATTATTTTAGCTCCAAATAATAATCCTAACCACATATCATTCATATGCAACAAAATCAACCATGAAATATGCACAGAACCCTAAAAATTAATCAGAATAGAGATTAGGGTTTTAAAATTACCTTGATGATGATTCAAATAAGATTTGATCACAATATAATGAAGAGACTTCTAAAAACTCACCAGATCTTAGCAAAATCTCAAGATAGTCCAAGAACAATGAGATATATTGGAGAGGAAATGAGTAAAAGAGGGTAACAAGTGGAAAAAAAAACTTTAGCCCCCTTTTACTGTCCTCATCGATGATCCACCAATGTAGTCAGGTTTGACCATCGATGGTAACTCTAAAAATTACTTTTAAAACAAAAGACAAAAGGGAAAAAATTAAAAGAAAAAAGAGAGGGAAAATATATGATATAGCTGGGTAAAAGAAAATATACCTGAGATAAAACCTTACTCATATAAGGAGAAAAATGTTTAAAAATTGTTTCTCCTTATTTTTCTCGTAGACTGAGGATTTGATATCAATCTCTCACTCCTCCCAGTAACTCATATGTGTTACCTCAATCCTCGGTCTTCATGCAGCCTTATAAAAAAGCAGATAGTTGTGATCTAGATATTTACATATGTCCATATTGGTTAGCAATTATACCTTTAGATACTCAAATCTGTTTAACAGTTTTAACTATGTATTGCATACGACAATTCATTGGAATATGACCCATTCTACCAAAAAACACACATTGTAGATGATACATTTGAAATGGGTCCAAAAAGAGTTAAGTTATTTTTTATATATTTTCTTGAATATCAATAACTAAGTCTAGTTTATCTCTTACAAATTGTTGATTAGAAAGAATCATGTTTAAAACTTTAGAACCCAATGAAATTTTTTTACAGACTTTTCCAAATCAATATTTTTAGACTTTAGTTGTTTATTTTCAGAAATAATAGTGGTGCACTTAGCTTTAAACTTTATTTAGCACTTAGCTTTAAACTTTATTTATTCATAAGACAATTCACATAATAATTTATTTACTTTAGTGACCAATTTTCCATTTTAATATTTCATCATCTAGTTGCTTAGATACATGAATTTTGATCTTGATAAGCAGAACATTATGTGTCAGCAGCTATGATGATCTCACAAGATGAATTATGTGAATCCAACTTTAGGAAAAGAGGTTCAACTTTCTCACATAAAATTTCTTTTCTCTCCTCAAATTTGCATTCACTCTTTTAGCCGCTTCATATTATTTTCTTAGCAATTTTCTTAAATTGTTCCAACATTTCATATACGTGAAATATAACTAATCATATGAAGGATATGCCTTATTTTTTGAACTTTCACTTTCAGAGTTGTGTGTCTCATATTGTTCTAAATCTAAAGTTGTATTGTTTCTCCCTATAAGACATAAATTTGCTTTCTTCTCATCCTCACTAAAGCCAACTTCTGATTCTTCATCATGCATCATATCTCAAATTGTCACTTTCAAGCTTTTACCCTCCATCTTCTTGTCATTCTTATTTAGTAGGCATTTATTCTTGTAATGACATGGTTTCCTACATCTGTAATAAATAGTTTCAGTTTTAGATTCACTAGAAGAATATTTATTTACCTTATTTATGTTAGGTCTTATGTTTATGAGTCTATTGTCTAATCTTATTTTGATGATTTACAAACAATTTATAATCTTGATTTCTAGCATATTTGTGTTTTTCATCTAACATGCATTCAGGTTGGATTTGAGCATAACAATGATATTCTTGGAGTTTGAAGGAAATTAGAATGAAGCCGTTGCAATTCAAGTCAATGACATTATCGCTTCATCCGCTACCAAGATCAAGCCATATTGAAGATCAAATTGCTTAGGTATATAATTTTGTAGTTTAAGTTTTACTTTATGTGTTATATTTAAAGCTCAAATTACACACACATATTTGTTTTTGATTTATCACCATTTTTAAACTATAGACTTAACAACACTATTTTATATCTTTTCTTAAGTCTATAATCTATTGAAAAGTATTTTAAAACTTGTTTGGAATGATTTTATCAAAATCAAGTTTTGGTGATTTCATATTTTTGACGTTTTTTGCAAGATACTTGTGTTTTCACAAATGGAAAATACAATATGAAAATTTTCTTCTCTGACATGTTTATCTTCATATATATAAACATTTTCCCAAGTTTTATAATTTTAGAGTTGTTTTGTTATTTTAAATTAAATTTACAAAAAAAAAAGTTTTCAATAATTTTTAGTTTTCGGAATGTCAGCTTATTAGTTGACCGACAAGGTTCCATCAGTCGACTGATAACATCTCTTCGGTCGACTGACATGTGACCATCAATCGATAGAGCAAAGCATTCTTTCAGCCATCTATTTTTCAATCTATCAGTCGACTGATTCATTTTATCAGTCGACCAATAACGATTAGTTCCTAAGTAACGGCTAGTTTTCTGTTTTGGTTGTTTGAGAGGCTATAAATAGTCCTCAAGCCTTGGTTTCTCTTAAGTATTTTTTAAGATAGTTTTGGACAGTTTGTTTCATATTTTTAAAGATCAAAAGTGCATTTTGTTTGTGTGAAGAAAGTTTCACAAAGATAAGGATCTCAATTTCATCCTTGAGGAGTTTAACCTCAAATCTTCAATCTCTCTTTACTTAGAGAAGTTTTTCTAAACTCATTATCTAGCTTATCTTCATTTTGATTCTCATTTATATATGCTAGAGTTAATTGAGTTTAAATTTTATTTTATTCATTGATTACACACACAACACTTGAGCTTTCGTATTTCACATATTGTATATTTAGGTAGTGGGGTTGTATCATTGAATAAGCTTAAACTTCGTTCTCATCCTTGTTAGAGAACAAATTTTTTTATTTGCACTTAGCATTGTGAAACACGTTTTAATACCAAGGATACTTAGAGGAGTGGTTGGGAGAGACCGGGGTCAATTCCAAGAGAAGTGGCTTGATTGTAATAGCATAGGGAGATGTAGTAATTCTAAGCACTTGAAGAAGGTGACACAAGTAGACCAATACTTAGAGGAGTGTATTGTGGGATTAAGAACGTGTGATTATAAAGTTTTTGGTGAGCTTTGAAAACCAATTGGGCAATATCTGTGATTAGTGGAGAATCTCCTCGAGATGAGGAGCGGAGACGTAGGTCGAGGGTTGACCAAACTCCGTGATCATATTGCTTGTTTGTGTTTGGCATTGACGCACTTATTCTTGTGTATATTTTTATATCGCCTTTTGACTTATAGTTTATATTGCCTATTGTTCATTAGATATTTGTGCTTACATTATTGTTTATATCATCATTGCTAGGATATTAGTTAATAAGTTTTAATTTGGCATCAATATCGGATTAGATTAGCGTATACCCTATTCACCCCCCATCCCTCTAGGGTACTTTCAATTTATATATTGATTCCATCTGTTTTGTAAGTATTTCTATCCATTATTTGTTCTGAGAAATGACCTGAACTCTTTCACAATTAGTTTAACTTGACTATTTTCATCTTCAGAGCTTGACTCATTCTTCTTTTTGGATTGGGATTTCTTCTTTTTAACATTTGAGGTTAATGACTTCTTCTTGGAGTTATCTTCTAAATCATCTTCTCTCTCTTTTAATCGCACTTCATATGTGAGAAGATTCTCTACAAGATTCTCAAGAGTTAATTTAGAAAAAATTTATAATTCTTCAATAGTCATTACCTTTAGTTTCCAATACCGAGTAAGAGAATAAGAATTTTTCTCACAAGCTCCTTGTTGTCATATTCTTTTCCTAAAGCTTTTGATCTGGTCACAATATCTGTGAATCAGGTGACAATGTCATGAATACCCTCCGAGCCTTTCATCTTGAAATTCTTATATTTGTTCACAAGCATTGTAAGTTTTGCCTCTTTCATGAAGTTTCTTCATGTGTGATTTCAAAGTATTCCAAATTTCCTATGCAATAGCACAATTTATCACACGGTTAAATCCTTTAGCAATCAAAGAATAGTAGATTTTTCAAATCTTTTGCATTTAAAGAATAAAGATTTTTATCAGAAGCGATCCACTTGTCTTTAGGAGTGACAGCGGTAGTATCACCTACAACAGTAGTTGGTTCATTATAGCTAGTCTCTAAACTACTCCAAGCATCAAAATCGGTAATGTGACACCCCTACTTTAGCTCCATATGGACTAGTATGAAGAAATGTTAGTAGTTTAAATAAAAAATGTCCAAGATCCAAGAACAAGTAGCGCTAGTATTTTGGCGGTTGATTTAAGCTAACATCGAGTTGCTCTTGGTAGGTCCCACTGTTTGCACGTACCATCGGGCCTATGGGCCTGGGGCATGACAAATGATATCAGAGCAGTTAGCTAACCGGAAATATGAAGGTAAGTGCTATACGGGGCTAAGTGTTACATGACGTGGATACGGTGGGAGTCACCTCTAGAGCCTGTAGGAGCCACCTTTAGAATCCACATCGCCTGAAAAGTAACATTGAGATGTGCCAATTATCATGTCAAGACGACGAGAACGTCATCTTTGTAAGGTAGGGTGATTGTGACACCCCCACTTTAGTCCCACATAGACTAATGAGAAGCCCAAGACCTAAGAACAACTAGTGCTAGTATTTTGACGGTGTATTTAAGCTAACATCGAGTTTATCTTGGTGGATCCTACGGCTTGCATGCGCCAATAGCTCCGTGGGCTCGTGGCATGACAAAATAATATCAGAGCAGTTGTCAGTCCAAAGTGTGGAGCTAAGTGCTATATAGGGCTAAGTGCTACATCGTGTGGATGTAGTGGGAGCTACCTCTAGAGCCCGTAGGAGCCACCTCTAGAGCCCACATCGCCTGGCAGTGATATTAGGATATGTCAATTATCATGTCGTGATGACAAGGACGTCGTCTTTTTAAGGTAGGGTGATTGTGACACCCACACTTTAGTCTCACATGGACTAGTGTGAAAAAATATTAGTGACTTAAATAGAGAAGCCCAATGCCTAAGAAAAACTAATGCTAGCATTTTGGTGATAGATTTAAGCCAACATCAAGTTGCTCTTGGTAAGTCCTATGTCTTGCACGAGCCAACGGGCCCATGGGTCCGGAGCGTGACAGGTAGTTAACAAAAGAATTGCTGGATAACAAAAAGATTGGTGCATAACAAAAAGACTTCAATGCGCACTTCCCAATAGGTATAATTCATCTCATCGAAAAGTGAGGGGAACGATGACACACATTCAATGTGTATCCCTTACAAAAAGCTATTGTGGTGGTTAAACTAGATATCTCTACCCTAGGTTGTGAATCCTAAAAATTCGTAACGAGACTCTGATACTACTTGTTGATTTAAGATGCAAGCCTAGAGGGGAATGAATAAGGTTGATATTAGTTTTTGCTAAAAATATTGAAATATGCAGCAAAAAAGATAAAATATAAGCAATCAAAGATAATCAAACATAAATAGCAACCAACCAGCAACACACAAGATTTTATAGTAATTCTTTCTCCTGAAGGGGTTTTCTCACTATGCAAAGAGTTCTACTGGACACAAACCCGATTTAGTAGGCTTATAAGACCGCACCCTAGAATCTACTTGAAATCAGTCATCTAATCTAACTCTTCACAATGAGTAAAACCTAGTCCTAGCTAGTCCCAACTCTTAATTAATTCGGCTTGAGTATGCCATAAAAACAAGTTCAAAGTAAAACCAATACAAACAATCAAAGCTCAGAAAATCAAGAAACACCTTACATCCCATTTATTAAACAAACCGTCCTTCGATGAATATAAGCATAGCTTAATGAAGAACGATTTAGAGAATCAATCCAAGAGTAACTCTCCTTGCCAAAATAATGAGAATATGTTGTGCATGATGAGGAAGAGTTTATCAAGGCTCCAGGGATCAAATCCTTCAATAAAATCTCTCACAAAATCAAAGCCCTAGAACTTCTCTCTCTCTCTCTCTCTCTCTCTCTCTCTCTCTCTCTCTCTCTCTCTTGTTAGACCCTAGAGGGGGGTGATTAGGGTCTTATGCTAATCTAATCTGATTAAATGCCAATTAAAATATATTAATAAGTTATCCTAGCAAGTATGAAATACAATAATATATGTGAGCTAGGATAAGCAATATGAACAAGGAATATATCCTAGTAATAAGATATACTATGAGTTATATACAAGGATATGAAACTAAGGGTGATATAAACATAAACAAGATAAACAAGATAGTGGATAATATGAACTGAGAGCAAATGACAAAGGCGATATAAACAATAAGCATGAATGTAAAAGAACGCCAATGACAAACTCAAACACACGATATGATCACGGAGTTCAGACCTTCCGTCCTACGTCTCCGCTCCCCACTCTCGGGGAGAATTCCACTATCACAACCGGGTTTTCTACGTTCATCCGAATAACGTTTACACCTCACAATTTCTCTCACGGAGTTCGGTCCCCACGACCTATGTCTCCGCTCCTCACCTCGAGGAGATCTTCACTCACACTCTCACAATGTGGCTACACTCCACCCTCACAATACGGTTTTCTAGCTAACCAAAAACTCTACAACACTCTCAATGTAACAACAAATGATTTGTTCTCTAATACAGGTGAGAACTCAATTAAGCACAACTCAAAGTTATAATCTCTCACCACCCAACTATACTATGTATGAAAGATACAATAAGCTCAATGTGGGTGTGTGTAACAATGAGTAAAATAAAATCTAACTCAAATAGCAAACTAGCAATAGTAAGAATATGAAAATCAATAACGAAATTGCTAGAGAAAAGAGTTAGAAAACTTCTCTATAAACACAAAGAAGAGGATGAAGAGGATTGAGAATGAATCCCTCAATCTGCAGTGAAAACTTCCTCCTTTGTAAACAGAAACTCAATCTTTAAACAAACAGTAAAACCCTAAACCCTTGTTTAAAAACTTTATTTAAAACACTTCTTAGCTTAGTTGAAAACTGAGATCAAAGAGAGTATTTATATCCTCCAAAACCTCAGCTGAAAATCCTAAGTCAAAAGATAAAAACAGCCCCAGCAACGGTAATAAAACTAACCGTTGGAAGCTGAAAAAGCTATCGTCGGTCGACCGGAAATTTCATCGGTCGACCGATGGAGCTTTCAGTCGACCGGATCGGTCGACCGACAGACTCTCTGTCGCCCAGTGAACACATGAATTCAGGATCGGTCGACCGGTGCGGTCGACCGAAATCTGACACATGAAAAACCTGATATGCTGATTTTTAAAAAGCTGTTTAAAAATATCAAATAAATTCCAAAAAATGTAAAACTTTGGGGAATGATTGTAGACATGATAATAAACATGCTACAGTAGACATGATTATCAGAAAGGACCTCCCAAATGAAAAATATCATCATTTTACAAAATAGTCCAAAACATGAAAATATGAGATACTTGAATTTTGATGTTTTGACATAAACCAACTTTTGAAACTTTGTGAAATGTTTTTATAGATATGTATATGATTATTGTTAAGTCCAAAAACAATGAATACCATATTTTCACAAAATTGTATATTCTATACAATATTTTCAAAACACTAAATATGATTTCATTAAGTATAAGCTTGTTAAAAATGAAATCATATATAGGCATATAAATATGAAACAAAGTAGTATTTTCCAATTCTATTCATTTGTTTCATATATAAACTCGAAACCTATTAAACCAAAAAAAAACATATATGTATATATGTATAGCTGTATATATACAAAACCAAAACCAAAGCGTGTATGTGTGTATATGATTGAGCTTAAAGTACTAACACACATAATATAAATCCTAAACTAAATTACCCAAGCTTGATCTTGATCTTCATTAAGCTTAACTTGGTACACGTTGCGGATGAAGCTTGAACTTGATCTTTAACTTGAATTGCACGTTGCTTCACCGACATTCCGCCAACCTCCTCTTGATATGATCGTGTAGGCTTAATCCATCCAACTTCCAACATATTGTTTGCCTATAATAAATATAAAACACAAATACTAGACAAACAATATTAGATGTAAATTGTTTGTAAATCATCATTAAAACAAGAAGGCCAACAATCTCCCCCTTTTTGATGATGACAAACAATTTACAAAAAGGATATATGCATGAGTAGAAATGAACATATACAAGATAATACACATGCATATAAATGTATACTCACAATATTTCTCCCCCTTTGACAACATCAAAAAGGGGACAAAAAGAATAAGAGAGCAAAAACTCCCCCTATCAATAAGCATAGATGAGTATAAAGCAAATATAGGGAATAGCTCCCCCTTTGTGGGATTTGATCAAACCACATATAGAATACATTATAAGGCACGAATAGATGATCCATAAACACAAACACATAAATATCATCATATAAGTGAAATATAATGAATTCAAAGCAACAAATCAAAACAAAGTTTTCTTAGTTCAAAAGTGAGAAAAACATACAAGAATCATGAACTATGGATTTTAAAAACTAAAAATCATTTTTAAGAGTATAAAACCAAACCATCATTGATTTACACAAAAATCAAGAGAGACAACCATATCTAGCTCTTGAGCTAGTAACAACCCATATAAACATTTTAAGCCTCGGTAAACAAGATTTGGGAATAAACACCCAGTAAACCCGGAGGGTTATATAAATACAAACCTCTCATCAAAACAAAAATAATAATCATGAAAACAAAAGATTTGATACAAGAAAAATTGTTTTCATAACCAAAAGATTTTAAAGCATAATTTTCAAAACCAAGAAAAAGAAAGATAACAACATTAAAATTCTTGGTTTAAAAATCAAATTTGTTTTGGTACCCAAGAACTCTTTGTACCAAAATATTTAGGGACATGACCCTTATCATTTAAGCTAAAAGCCCTAGGGTTATGAACCCTCTTAGGCATATGTAGTGCACTAACACGGTCAAAGCAATAATCGCTCAAATGGCCCTTCCGATTGCAATATGTGCAATGAAAGAGATCCATTTGTTTTTGTGGACCATTAGCTCGTGCACGGGAAACATTTGCAAATAAAGATGGTTCTTTAAAATTATTTTGCAAATGAGAAACTCTCTTCAAATCAAAACAAAACTTGGTCAAATGACCAAATCTACCACAATGATCATACTTAAACTTTTGTGGTCTTTTAAAATCATTTGGCAAAAGTGAAGTCTTTTTCAAATCATAGCAAAATTTTGCCAAATGGCCAAAACGTCCACAAAGATCACATTTGAACACATTAGCATGTTTATGATGTGCATGATAAGCATATGCATGTGTATGTGATGAAGAAGCCTTATGAGATGCACAAGAAACATTAGTCTTGGAGGATTTATGTGCATCATAGCAAAACTTAGCTAAATGGCCTTTACGGCCGCATATAGAACACTTATAAGTTTTGCTATACATGTGTGCATAATGAGTGGATGATTTTGACTTAGTCTTGGCACACATGTCCATAAGCCTCTTATGATTATTAATGCATATTTTCAAAGTTGAATCTAAAGATGAAATACTATTTTTCATAAGATTCAAATCTTCATTTTTAGGCACATATGCATTTTTAGAAGTAGAACATAAATAGTTATTTATAAAAGAAGCTGTATCATTCTTTATGTTCTCTACTTCTAACATGGCATCAATCTTAGCATGAGATAGGCTAGCAATAGATGAAATCAAATTTCCATTTTCCAAATTTAATAAGTCATTGCTTTCTTTAAGCATAGTATTTTCATTTTCAATGACATCAAATTTGGACACTAGCTTCTCATGATCGGATTTTAAAACATCATGCTTTCTTTTTAAATCATTAAAATCATTTTGCAATTTGTTATAGGCATGCAATAATTTTTCACTAGCACAAGCAAGTTCATCACTAGATAAATCATTAATGGATTCGAACTCGCAAACCTCACTAGGGCTATCGCCTAGTGGCCGTGTGCATGATGAAGCTCTACATGAACTTGAAGCCGGATCCGCCAAAGCTTGTTGGATCGCCTCCAAGTGCCCTTGATGTGCTTCAATAAATTTCCATAAGGTATAAGCACTATCAAAATGAACAAACTTGTTAGACATAGATGAATTAAAGGCATTTAGCAAATATTCTAACAAAATATTGTTCATTGTAAACATACAATGATCATTCTTATTCCACTTGGATTTCTCCAAAGTGGGCACAATATAAGCATCATCTATAATTTCCCATAAATCAAAGTGTTTAGATTGAACAAAAAGTTTAAATCTAACACACCATTGGGCATAGGAGAAATTATCTAATCTAGGAGCAATATTGATGGCATAACCTAAACCATGCATATCCATAATATAAAAGGCAAGCAAGATACAAAAAAAGCTCAAAATTAGATTAGAACAACAAGCTAACTTGGATCTTTAACTCAAGGCGATTAGACCTTAAATCAAATAGCACCAAGCTCTGATACCAATTGTTAGACCCTAGAGGGGGGGTGATTAGGGTATTATGCTAATCTAATCCGATTAAATGCCAATTAAAATTAATTAACAAGTTATATTCTTGCAAGATAGTATGAAATACCACAAGACATATAAGCTAGGATAAGCAATGCAAACAAAGAGATATATCTTATATGATGAAATATATATGCAAGGATATATAAATTAAGGGTGATATAAACATAAACAAGATAAACAAGATAGTGGATAATATGAACTAAGAGCAAATGACAAAGGCGATATAAATAATAAGCATGAATGTAAAAGAACACCAATGACAAACTCAAACACACGATATGATCACGGAGTTCGGACCTTCCGTCCTACGTCTCCGCTCCCCACTCCCGGTGAGAATTTCACTATCACAATCGGGTTTTCTACGTTCACCCGAATAACGTTTACACCTCACAATTTCTCTCACGGAGTTCGGTCCCCACGACCTACGTCTCCGCTTCTCACCTCGAGGAGATCTCCACTCACACTCTCACAATGTGGCTACACTCTAACCTCACAATACGGTTTTCTAGCTAACCGAAAACTCTACAACACTCTCAATGTAACAACAAATGATTTGTTCTCTAATACAGGTGAGAACTCAATTAAGCACAACTCAAAGTTACAATCTCTCACCACCCAACTATACTATGTATGAAAGATACAATAAGCTCAATGTGGGTGTGTGTAATAATGAGATTAAATAAATCAAAACTAAACTCAATATAATTCTAGCTTAATAACAATGATAATCAAATATATAAAAAAAGAGCTAGAAATAGAGTTTAGAAGACTTCTCAAGTAGATCAAGAGATTGAAGGAGGAAAGGTTGAATGCTCAAGCACCAATAGAAGAACTCCTCAAGCTCTTGTGAAGTTAATTTCACAAACCCAAACACTCAAATGCTTAAAAGCTTCTTAAACAAACTTAAACAACACTTAAACAAGTTTAAACCATTGTTAAACTTTTTCTAAAACATTCTCTTAGATTTCTTAAAACTAAGGTATAAGGGGGTATTTATAGCCTCCCAATACCTCAAACAAAAGCCCAAACCAAAAGACCAAAAACCCTTTTGAGACTTTTGAAGATGTGTTAAAAATAACAAATGAAGTCCAAAAATTATGAAACTTTGGGAAAAGTATATAAACATGTAAGTGAACATGTTACAGAAAGAATTTTCCAAATTGCATTTCCCATTTGTGAAAAATCATCATTTTGTAAAATAGTTCAAAACACGAACATGTAAACATGTGAAATTTAATATTTTGGTTAAACCATGTTTTGAAACTTTGCACAATGATTATATAGACTTAATAAAATATGTATATGCTTATTATTAAGTCCAAAAATAATGAATACCATATTTTCACAAAATTGCATATTCTATGCAATATTTTCAAAACACTAAATATGATTTCATTAAGTATAAGCTTGTTAAAAATGAAATCATATATAGGCATATTAATATGAAACAAAGTAGTATTTTCCAATTCTATTCATTTGTTTCATATATAAACTCGAAACCTATTAAACCAAAAAAAAACATATATGTATATATGTATAGCTGTATATATACAAAACCAAAACCAAAGCGTGTATGTGTGTATATGATTGAGCTTAAAGTACTAACACACATAATATAAATCCTAAACTAAATTACCCACGCTTGATCTTGATCTTCATTGAGCTCAACTTAGTACACGGTGCGGATGATGCTTGAACTTGATCTTTAACTTGAATTGCACGTTGCTTCACCGACATTCCGCCAACCTCCTCTTAATATGATCGTGTAGGCTTAATCCATCCAACCTCCAACATATTGTTTGCCTAGAATAAATATAAAACACAAACACTAGACAAACAATATTAGATGTAAATTGTTTGTAAATCATCATCAAAACAAGAAGGCTAACATCTCTCTCCTCTCTCTCTCTCTCTCTCTCTCTCTCTCTCTCTCTCTCTCTCTCTCTCTCTCTCTCTCTCTCTCTGATAGAAACTTCTCAATTGGTTAGGAAAGAAATATCCTAAACTTGGTAGATATTAGAGATATATAAAATAATAAACAACTGAGATTAAATCTAAAAAAATGCATTTCTACCATGTTTACCATCGATGGTGCCCATCGCTCATTGAAAGTGTCGAGGCCCCATTAAAGATATACAAGTCTCTAGAGTAAAAATAATCGATAACACACATTGATAGTTGATAAGCCCAATTTACCATTTGATGTGGAGGCAATAATTAATATCTTTTGGAAGAAATCCGATGATGTCAAAAATTGAAGCAAAAGAGTATTTTCGGATAGATTTTTAGATACAACTTTGATGATCATATCTTTTGACTCAATCCATAGAATCTTTATTATTATATATCTTTGGACAGCTCAGAAAGTGTTATATACATAAAATAATTCGTGCTTCCAGACAATATTCGTGTTCAAAGATGTTAGTCTTCAGGCTCAATTGCGTGGGAAAGTTCTAGTTTATTTTAGTTTCAAGTTATTTTAGGAATTCTCTTTGTTTTAGTACTCTCTTTATTTTAGGAAGTCTAATTATTTTAGAAAATTTTATTTTAGTACTTTTGCTTTGTTTTACACCCTATATAAGGGAAACCTATTTGTGACTCTTTAGATTAGTTATTATTAATTTTAGAAGTTTTTTATTCCTAGGATTTTTAGCGTTTGTGCCATTTTTCTCTTATGAGAACGAGTAGTTATCTCTTTTGATTACACTTCTGCTACATCAATTAGTATCAAGGACAGACTGTTTCCTGCTATGGTCATCAACGATAATGAAGTTGATCACCCTCTCCCGATCTTCTACCGCGAGTTGATGCCTTAGATCGACGTGTATAAATAGAGGGAATAGAAACAAAGTCAATGATGAGGTGTGTGCCTGGAATGTCACCCGTGATCGACCCGCCAGGGCTAGTTTTCGTGCTCAATGTCAAAATAAAGATGGCGAGAACATAGATATGAAAGATTTTGGAGTGCTTGAAGAAGATGTTGCTTTTGATGAAGGGAGACATGATCCTGATCATCACGCTAGGGTTAAGGATCTTTTGGCTTTTGGGGTAGCCTCAACATTGAAGAGTTATTTGAATGGTTTCACTAAATCGAAAAGTTTTTCAAGTTTCAATCAATCCCGAAAGGAAAGTAAGTTTCTTTGGTGGCCTACAAGTTGCAAGGTGGAGTTGCAGTATGGTGGGATCAACTTCAAATCAATCGAATTCTCCAACGCAAATTGTCAATTAGTACTTGACATCGCATGAAGAGAGAGTTTCGATATAGATTTTTACCTGCAAATTACAACCTAATCTTTTTTTCTCAATTTCAAAATTGTTGCAAGGCAATTCAATTGCGAAAAGAGGTAAACTAGTTAAAAATAGCATTGAATTTTACTCCTTCTGGTAGAGTTCCTATAAATTATAATTTGTTTGATATTAAGATCAACCATGGTTCATTTAAAAAAGAAAGCAGGACAACTATAACTACACAAATAAACAAGCAAATATTAATTGAAACAGAAAGAAGATAATTGGCAATGAATCAGTTCTCTTCGATTAACTATTCAGATATTCTCATTGAGCACCAAGATTGCATTGATGCTTTCAGAATTAATGAAATGTCGAGAGTTGAAATACTACCCAATAAGCCATCTTGGACAAAAGTATCAAGCTCAAGACATTGTGAGATAGACTTGAAACAAGGTGTTGTTGACTTTGTTTTTATAAAGTTCATGGATGCAATTATTTTATCAAATGATGATGAACTACGATACTTCCAAAAATTAAAGGATGTAACAGAGAAACTTGACTCGAACTTAAGTCCTTACATGAGAAATCCCCAAGAGTCAAATTCTTTATTTAGAAGCCATCCACAGATCGAAAGTGTTCTGCACCTCCCAGCGATAGTTTTCGATCTGTACTTGGTCCTTTGCAAAGTGAACAAAATGTAGAAACTGTGAAGCCGAAGGTTGGTTCTTTTCTTTTTGTATAGGGTTCGGATGCTAATAAGCATCATCATTTAAAATTGTTTGATGAAGGAGATCTGATGATGGATCATCTACGCAAGGAATCATTGCTTAAGAAAACTTGTCACACGTTTAAGATAAAGAAGATTGCTGGTTTAACTGAGTTTCATCCAATCAGACCACTTTATCTTTAGCCAAACTCGAGGACGTGTTTTGTTCAGGGAGCAGAGAATGATGCGGATGCAATAATTGATGTCTTTGGAAGAAATTTGGTCATGCAAAAGCTGGACGATTTAAGCAAAATAGTATTTTCGGACAGATTCTAAGATACAACTTTGGATGATTATATCTTTTGACTTACTTCATAGAATCTTTATGATTATATATTTTTGGAAAGCTCGGGAAATGCTCTATGCATAAAAATAATTCATGGTTCCAAATAATATTCGTGTTCAAAGATATTAGTCTTTAGGCTCAAATGTGTGGGAAAATTCTAGTTTATTTTAGTTTCTAGTTATTTTAAGAAGTCTCTTTATTTTAGGAAGTTTAATTATTTTTGGAAATGTTATTTTAGTACCTTTGCTTTATCTTACACTCTATATAAGGGGAACAAATTTGTGAACTCTTTAAATTGGTTATTATTAATTTCAGAAGTTTTCTATTCCTAGGGTTTTTAGGGTTTGTGATGTCTTGCTTATACAAGAACAAGTAATTATCTCATTTGATTATGCTTCCTCTACATCATCATCGATGGTGGATGCCTACCATTGATGGCTAGGAGGATGTAATCAGCTTTTGAGCTGATTTTCGCGTCATTTCACCTTACATACTTCTTATACCTATATTTATATATACTAAATTATCTTAAACAAATATTAATATCAAATGAAATTTTATTATTACTTAAATAAGAACTATTGTGCAAACTAAGGTATAACAATTTCTTCCATTCTAAAAGATTTATTTTTAATTGTTTGTAGATCATTTGGAATGTAATTACATCGAATTTAAATTGGAATTGGAAATTTTAGATGTTGTATTGAAGGTGTAAAGAACAAATTGAATACATATCCTATTCCAACATCTCTAGGAGTTGAGTGTTCTGAACCATAAACAGACATTTGCTTTGTCAAAATATTGACTCTATCCTTTTTATGAATGGCACTGAGCACATTGTATTTCTATGTAGGTGTTCTAATAGAATTTGTACTTGTTGTAATTAAGCTTCCCTTGATATTAAATTTGTGAAAGATACATAATCGGGAAGTGTACAGTTACTAACAACTGTTGTCGTCACTAACAACAATATACATACATGATTATACTCTGATGAATCAAGAAGATAGGTTTAATAAGCGGATCATCTAAAACACAATTAAATGGTTATGTTCAAGAGTACGTAGCAGCATTAATACATGATTATACTTTGAAAAATCGGGAAGATTTAGTTTCATAAGAAGGTCATCTAAAACATGATTAATCGGTTCCTTTTTCCGTTTTGTACTAGGAACAACAAATCCTATTCTTTTACTCACGTGTGCGATTCCCCTAAATAACACTTTGTTACAACTATTGAGAAATGTTCTCCTGACTAGCAACATTAATTATTCCAGATGACCCTATTTCTACCTAGAAAAATGCAACCATTTTAATAGCCTTATTTTCATAGAACTTGTATTTGGAGTAAAATAAATATATATCTTAATGTAGGGCGGAAGTAATAAATCTAGGAACTCAGCACGGATTGTTCACTTAATCAACAAAGAACCTTCGAATACGAAGAACTTTGAATCCACGAATAACTATAATAAAGAGAAATTTTATTGATGAAAAGTTATGCCTCTAGGGTTTACAATCATCTACTTAAACAGAAAACAAACAAGACTCTTACCAGGATCCGAACTTTATCAAAAAAAGAAATAAAAAACTCTCCTTAAAAAACTCCCTATGATTGGAAAAACTAGCTAATAGGTCAAATTTAGAATCAAACCAGATTTATTTTTTTATCAAAACAGAATCCTAAAACTTTACTAGTAAAAAAACTAGCGAAAACTTTGATACCTCTCAATCCGGAGAGAATTTTGCAGAACGTACGGCGACAAACTGAATATCAGTTGGTTTGATTGACTCCTCTCAAAATGATAAGCGATTTTCATATATAATTTGTCCAATTCCGATATACGGTTTGGAAGATATGACTCGTTCTTTATTGCAAGTTTTTTTTGTCGGGTCTACGTTTGGGCTTTTGACTGTCCAGTTTCCCCATGAATATATTCGCAGTGTGTTCTACATCATATTTCCCCCCTAATTTCAATGTTCCATATTATAAACAGTATGTCCAATAAAAGGGATTACATATGTGCCCACTGCAGATAACGCAGATGGTTGGGAGGTTCTAACACCGCTCCCATGATCTTAGGTGCAATATCGGGTTAGGTTATCTAAAAAAACAGGAATTGCACATGTTTTTAGCTCTCTAAAAACTTTTATCTAATAAATTATGAGGAAAAATATTCTGAACTTAAACCTATAGTTTGTAAGTAAATATTTTTTTTTCAAAAAATAAAATGGATAATTCTTATCCTCTCTCCAAAGAAAAAAAATCTCCTTTGACTTAAGAGATTTAGCAAATTATGGATGTTTACTAAATCTCTTATCTCTCCGTTATTTTCTTCTTCAAATCATTTCAACGATCCAAAACAAGGAAAATTTTCAGTCGGAAGTTATGAAGTAATCATGCATCTTATCAAAAGGAAACTTCAAAACTTACCCAAAAAAAAAGGAAAAAACCCCCTCAACTCCGGGAGAAGAACCACACTCCACTGTACACTCACTGTAATGCAATTACCTCTTCATACAACAAAGCATTCATCCCTCCTTCAACCAGTGCATCCCCTCTTAATTAATTAATTAATTCTCTTAATTACTCCCAAACCCTAGTTTAGTGTGAAACCCTTAACAATACTCTCAAAGTACTTCACCAATCGCTTCGGGCTCAACCACTAGCGCATGAACTGGGTAATTGCATTAAGTCTGATGGATAAGCTGATCACTTGAAGTTCTTCATGAAATTAATTGCATAAAATGCTACTTAAGGAATGTGGAGTTTCCTTATTTTCAGAATGAGAACTATTTTCGTTTGCTCATGGTTCATCAACTTTCATCTAAAAGTTAGTCATTGCCCCCTTCAACTTCGTCCCTTCTTCTATCTAAAAATTATATATTGTTTACGCACACATTTACATACATATACATAAATAAAGAGATGAAGTTGAATGTTTTATCGAAAGAAATCTAGCATCATTTTGAAAATATCTTAATAAGAATATGAATGAAAGGACACTGAGAATTAAAATATTTATGCATATCCCTTTAGTACTTAAGAGTATATTGAATTTGAAACTGGCAAAATATATTAGTATGAAGTAACTTATATGCATTAGGTGGCTAAAAAACGAGCTCAACCCTTGAACGAACTCATTTAAAAATATGAAATAAAAGGCCAATATGAAAAGAAAAAAAACCAATAGCATTTGATCGTAGAAATTTTCTTTTTGAACTCACCAACTTTGCTCCTTGCAAGGAGTTCATGACAACGACAAAAACTAAAATACTTCATACACAAATTTATACATGAACATAAAAAGAAACAACCTGTAACCCAAAATTTCTATCCATCTAAATTTCTCACGTTTTCTTCTTCATCCCCCTCGAATTAATATTTTTCAGACCGTGATCGTAATCAATCCTATTTAAGCCATGGGCTGGCGAGGTACGTAAATCCTCGCCCAGAGATGCTTTCCTTTAATCATGAACTTGGCAGTCTGCTGCCCATTGAGGACGATGGCAATCATCGACGCGTTGGTGAATATGACACGGCCATACATTGGCGATGATCTTCCCGCCCTCTCGATCATTACCATTTCAACACATTTCCCGAATCGTCTGCACATACAATCATGATTTATTAAACAAAATAATCGATTGATGTTAAAGGTTAGCTATTATTTACAAAGAAAATTATTAATTAAGAAATTGATCACTAATATTACTAGGAACATTTAATTAAAAGAACGTGAGGATAATGGCTGATTCATGAAACACAAAAGTTTGCTTAAGATGAATTCCTCTTATAGTTCCTTGTATATATGAAAAAAAAAATCATTTAGTTCATAATTTGTTATCTTATTGGAGAGGTTAGGTGAAATTTATCCTTTTGATTAATGATGTCTTAATCTAATTGTTACTATGTTGACGAGATCAAAATCCCTAAACCTGATGAAAGAGATTTCCACAATCAAACGTACGTATTCCTATTAAAAAAAAGAACTACTTGCCCTTTTGATACTCTAAAAAAATTTATCTTCTTTTAAATCAGATGCCTCAATGTTGTTACTAGACAGTTTGATATACCAAAGCTCACCCCTTTTCTGACTTTAATAATCCAATATCTTACCCCAGAGTTTACACCTTTATGACTTTGATGCCCCAAATTTCTAATTTTGACACTTCGGTACCCTGAAATTTGAGGTGCCGAAGTAAAAAAGTACGTGAAACTTGAGACTCAAAGTTTCAACACCAAAAAAAAAAAAAATGCAGGCTTCAGGGTATCAAAGTGCAACTAACCCTTAAAAAGATGTCCCGGTACACAAAATAAATCAACGGAAACGCAGCTATAATCTAGGCCAAATTTTAGTTCCTCCTATATAGCTAGATATTTTTCCAGATAATTATTGTATAATTTGATATCCTACTTACGCATTAAAAAACTCGGCAATCTCCTCTCTCGTGAGCGGATGCCCCCTCGAAAACGTGATAAACACCGACCTCTGATCCTCCG
>NC_033797.1:136151259-136154703 GCF_001876935.1 Asparagus officinalis
GGCGAGGGGGAGTGTGGTTTTTCTCGTGGAGTTGAGGGGGTTCTATCCTTTTCCTTTTTTGGTAAGTTTTGAACTGTCTTTCTACTAATGTGCATGAATCATTGCTTCATAGCTATTGGAGTGGCGTTTTTCTTGTTTTGGGTTTGATGAAATGATTTTAGAGACAGTAATAATGGAGAGAGATTATTAGCAAATTACCGGATGTGTTATCTTTGTAATCTTTGTAATGGGTGGGAAAACTATCGCAATTGTTTAAAAAAAACCTTTTTTCATTTTTTTGGTCAATGAAAAAAAAATTTATTCATTCACCGATCTGTAAAGTTTTAAGTATATCAAGATACTCATCTGTGAGATATCAAAAATACAAAAGATCAAGGTAGATTATATCACTATTGCTACCACTATATTTACAAGGAACTAATCTAATCTTTATAATCATCCAATAAAGAATTATTTAGTATAATGATCATTATATCCACCTTAATTTCTTTTTTCTTTTGGTAAATGAAAATTTTATTCATCTCCAAATATGTAAATTGTATGTACATCAAAGATCTCAACATGTATGTGAGATAACAGAAACTGTAGCTAATGTTCAAAAACAGAACTTTAGCTCAGATACAGTGACTAAAGAACAAACAAATATCAAGTAAACCTGTACATGATTGCTAGGTATATCTAGGAAAACAGATCCCAGTATCCTTTCCTCCCAAGGATTCCTCAGTGAAGGCTTGAATCTGTCTTTCCAATGTACAATATCTGTGTATGTCTGTGCATGTTTTACAGTGTGTGAATCCAGACTTCATTAACAGAAGAGAGAGCTGAGTTTAGAAGCACTGTCATGATATCAACTTTAATACTTTTCACCAGATGCTCAATAGTCTTATTCTTTTGCTGGAAGAATCTCATATTTCTTTCATTCCAGATTGCATAGATGGTGGCTGACAGAGCCATCCTTTTAACCCTTTGCTTAAGACATTTGCCTTTCAGTCTAGAACTAAACCAGTTCATCAAGGTCTCCCAATTGCATGACCTCCAAGAGAATTGAAGTCAATCCATGATGTTGTTCCACACCTCACTTGAATAAGTACACTCAAAGAACAGATGGTTTTTGCATTCCTGAAAAACATCTGAGCATAGAGTGCATTGATTTGTATTTATTATTCCTCTTCTTAACAATCTGTCCTGGGTATTCAGTCTGTCATTAACAGATAACCAACTTATGAATGAGTGTTTAGGATAGCATAAGCCTTCCCATATTGTGTTGTGCCATAGGACATTACTGGTGACTGGTTTTAGTGCATGGTATAAAGCAGATAACTTCAATTTTCCTTCCCTACAACAAGATCCAATCAACTGAATCAGATTTCCAACTCCTCCACAGGAATTCAAAGTTTTGTCCCTTGCTTTGATTAATTGTTTCCACATCCAAGAGTCCTCTGGTCTTGCTTTAACATGCCAAATATCCCTTTGCTTCAGATAGGTTCCATGGATCCATTAATTCCCTATTGACATGAATATGCCATAAGTTCTTTAAAGCAGATGCTAGATTCCAAACTGAAGCAGAGAAAACACCAAGTCCCCCCTGTTTTTTACCCAGACAAACTTTGTCCCAGGAGACTAAGGGAATTTTGGATGTATGATTTGTTCTCCCCCACAAAAAATTTCTGCAGATTTCATCCATTTTCTGAGTAACTTTAATTGGCAATATATAATTTGAAGTCCAAAAAATCTGAACTCCCAAAATGATACTCTTGATCACTTGTAATCTTCCAGCATATGTGAGTTTTCTGTGCTTTTGCCATGTCTGTATTTGGTTAGTAATTTTATTGATGAGAGAATTACAATCTTCATAAGACAACCTTTTGCATATTAGAGGAACCCCCAGGTATCTAATAGGGAAACAACCTTCAGAGAGACATAGTTGAGTTTTGATGGTTTCTTTTACAGATTCTTCCACCCCCCCCCCAAAAAAAAGAAAATTGAGGATTTCTCTTTATTTGCTTCAAGTCCAGAAATATCTCCAAAGACTGTAACACACTGATAAAGCTTCTTGACAGAATATAGGTCTCCTTTATTAAAGAGCAAAAGATCATCAGTAAAGATTAGATGTGTGATCTTCATTTTTCCACATCTAGGATGATATTTAAACTGTTTATCCTGCTTCAAAAGGTCTAAGCTCCTAGACAAATACTCCATGCCTAATATGAATAGATATGGTGAGAGTGGGTCATCTTGTCTCAAACCCCTTTCCCCCTTAAAATAACCATGAAGTGTAACATTTAGGGAGATGGAATATTTCGGAGTAGATATACATACCATGATCCAGTCAATTAACTTTTTTGGAAAACCAAGCCCCTTGAGCATTTCATGCAAGAACTTCCAACTTATGGTATCAAAAGCCTTCTTGATATCAATGTTTAGCATAATTCTAGCAGAAATATTCCTCCTGTTGTAGCTTTTAACAAGCTCATGGGCCAATAAGGTATTACTTGTAATTTGCCTACCCTTAATAAAGGCACTTTGAGCCTCATTCACTAAGTAGCCCAAAACAGATTTAACTCTATTTGCCAATATTTTTTATATGAACTTGTAAAGACTATTACAGCATGATATAGGTCTAAAATCTGAAGGTGTTTTAGGGCAATGTACCTTAGGTATAAGTGTAATTGAGGTTGAGTTTAATGTGCCCAAAAGTTTCCTTGATGTGAAAAATTCCTCCACTGCTTGTGTGACTTCATCACCCACAATCGACCAAGATGATTTGAAGAAACATGCACCAAATCCATCAGGACCAGGTGCTTTATTGTTTGACATTAAGAAAATAGCTTCTTTGATCTCTTCTTTGGAAACAGTTCTTTGCAAGAAATTTGCTTGAGAATCACTTAAGCATAGCCCTGATTTAATCACATTCATATCAGGAATATTAGTATCAGTAGCACTCCCCAATAGATTCTTGTAGTATGATACAAATTCCTTAGCTATTTCATCACCATCAGTCATTCTTTCACCAGTGTTCTTATAAAGAACTAAAACTTTATTTTGATGCCTGTTACTCTTCAAGACTTTGTGGAATAAATCTGTACATCTGTCTCCCTTGATGCTCCAGGCAATTCTGGATTTTTGATGATAAAAGGATAATTCACAATCCAGCAATTTGTTATATAGTGCTAAGCATTCTTTTTCTCTGTTAATGAGACCTGGACTAAGAAGGTTGCATTGAAGATCTTTCTGAACTTCTTCCAGAGCATATTTTGCTCTCTTAACTTGTTCACTTATATTGTTGAAATGTTTCCTGTTTAATTCCTTAAGTGAACCTCTCAGTAGCTTCAATTTTGACCAAACTGAGAACATTTTATACCCTTTGACTTCATTATTCCAGATGCTAGACACTGCAGGCAAGAAATTTTCATGTTTTACCCACATATTAAAAAATCTGAAAGG
>NC_033797.1:136154713-136227213 GCF_001876935.1 Asparagus officinalis
ACATAGTCATCAAAAATGGAGATTAGGCCTGGAGAGTGGTCAGAAAAGCTAGGTAGCAAGTATTCTACTTGACTAGAATTATGCTCATGTAGCCATGTATCATTCACCAGAGATCTATCTAATCTACTCCACACTCTTGAGCTAGAGTCATGCTTGTTATTCCAAGTGAAAAAACACCCAATTGTCTTGAGATGATTTAGATGACTATCACTTATGAAATCCCTGAATTCTTTAATGTCACCCTCAGATAAAGTAGAACCCCCAATCTTTTCATCATTATTGACCATAGCATTGAAATCACCACTAATAAGCCAAGATATATGACTAATAGCTTGTTGAATCTGCTTCAATTCTGACCACAGCTCCTTCCTTGCTTCTGGCTGATTGTACCCATAAACTATTGTAATTACACTATTGATTCTCCCATCCAGAGATTTGACAACACAAGTGATATGTTGAGCTGAATGTTTCACAATTTGAATGTCCAGAAAATTTGGATCCTAAAGGATCATAATTCTGGCTTTTCCAAAATCTCTAACATTTGCCTCCCATCTCCAATTATTTTCTATTTTCCTGGCAATTATTGGCACCATATTATCCTTAATCTTTATTTCAATCAGTCCTATAAAAGAGAGATGATATTGTGAGATGTGGTGTTTCACCAAATGTTGTTTAGAGGATTTATTTAATCCTCTAACATTCCAAAAAGACCATCCACCTTAATTTCTCTTACCAATTGATCATGCCTTTTGCACTGTTGTTTGAAAATCCTTTCATTACGCTCGCACCAAATTCTGTACATAGTTGATGTAAAAGCCATTCTCTTAACCATCCCTTGAACCCTCTGCCCCTTAGCCTGGTACAGTACCACTCTAGAAGGCAATTCCAGTTGCAAGATTCCACTTGAATTGAAGCCAATTCATCACCTGAATCCATACTTCACTAGAAAAAGAACAATCAAAGAACAAGTGGTTCCTGTTCTCTATGCCTGCACCCGAGCACAAGCAACAGTTATTTTCATTCACAATTCCTCTCCTAATCAATCTATCTTTGGTTAGCAATCTATCTTGGACAACTAGACAACATATAAAGGAATGTTTTGGATAGTTCATTCCCCCCCCCCCCCACCCAACCCAACCCAACCCAACAAATTTTGTTATGTCATTGCACCTTGCTAGCTCTGGGGGAAATAACCTGATAAAGGGTAGAGAGTTGGACTTTGGAATTTGTATAGCATGAGGAGATGAGATGCTTCAGATTGTCTTCTCCATCACATTGAATCAATGCATTGTCTCTAACTTTCAGTATTTGTTGCCATGTCCATGAATTCCCTATTTTTGCTTGCACCCGCCAAACATTATTGTCTTTCAAATAATTATCATGTATCCATTTTATCCACAATAGTTCTTTGTTGGTATGTATATACTAGAGATTTCTCAAGGCTGAAACAAAACTCCAGGTTGATGTTGAGAAGATACCAAGATCACCCTGCTTCCTCGGCAAACAGATTCTATCCCATGAGACAAGAGAGATTTTGGGTGACTGCTCAGTTTTCCCCAACAAATAACTTCTGCATAATTCATCAACTTTTTGGAGGACACTTATAGGCAAAATATAACTGGAAGTCCAATAAATTTGAACTCCAAGAATAACACTTCTTATAACCTGAATCCTACCAGCATATGATAGAGTCTAATATTTCATCCAATTTTGGAATTGACTTGGGATTTTGTTGAGCAGAGGGAGGCAATAAACAAAAGTTAGCCTTTTGTGCAAGAGGGGAACACCAAGTAACCTGATCAGCCAAACTCCTTCTTTGAATCCTAGACATTCATCAATAGAGGTTTTGACAGTGCCAGTGATTCCACCATAGAAGATAGAGCTTTTCTCTGGATTTGCATCAAGTCTTGTGACATCACTGAATTCCCTCAAGCATTGATTCAATTTTTGAACTGAGTATATATCACCTTTTGCAAATAAAAGGAGATCATCTGCAAAGATTAGATTGTTGGCCTTCTTATTTTGATGATGATTTACAAACAATTTACTACTAATGTTGTTTGTCTAGTGTTTGTGTATTCCTATGTATTGTAGACAAACAACGTTGTTGGAGGTTGGATGGATTGAGCCTACACGATCATATCAAGAGGATGTTGGCGGAATTGTGGAGTGAAGCATCGTACAATTCAAGTTAAAGATCAAGTTTAGCTTCATCCGCAACGTGTACCAAGTTGAGCTACAATGAAGATCAAGATCAAGCTTGGGTAATTTAGTTTAGGTTTTATATTATGTGTGTTAAGTACCTTAAGCTCAATATCATATACACACACGTATTTGGTTTCTATGCATATATATAATTATATATATACATACATAGTTTTTGAGTTTTCATGTTTATAATATGAAATCACATATTTCATATTTACTATTGTGTTTTTGAAAACATTGCATAGAATATACAATTTTGTGAAAATATTGTATTCTTAGTTTGTAGACTTGAATATCAGTTTATACATGTTTTACTAAGTCTATAAAAACATTTCACAAAGTTTCAAAAGTTGGTTTATGTCAAAACATCAAAATTCAAGTATCTCATATTTTCATGTTTTGGACTATTTTGTAAAATGATGATATTTTTTATTTGGGAGGTCCTTTCTGATAACTAGTCACTACAGCATGTTTATTATCATGTCTACAATCATTCCCCAAAGTTTTATATTTTTTGGAATTTATTTGATATTTTTAAACAGTGTTTTAAATCAGCATGTCAGTTTTCTGCTGTGTCAGTTTTCGGTCGACCGCACCGGTCGACCGATCATTTGTTCTTTCGTCACCATACAGCAGAGAGTTGGTCGGTCGATCAGTGCGGTCGACCGAGAGTTCCATCGGTCGACCGCACCGGTCGACCGACGAAGTTCCTGCATGTTTTCCCAGTCTGGGATCTGCATCGCGGACGACCGAAAATTTCGTCGGTCGACCGCCCATTAGTCTGACAGTTTCCAACGGCTATTTTTTTGTTACCGTTGGCTGGGTTTTTGGTCTTTTGTTTTAGGGGTTTTAGCTGAGTTTTTGAGTGGGTATAAATACCCCATTGCTGTTCTTTTTCAACCAATCTAAGAAGTTTTTAAACAAGGGTTTGAAAAAGGGTTTAAGCTTGTTTTAAGCTTGTTTAAGGGTTTGGTTTAAAGCTGTTTTGGTTTTCACAAGTGGAGGAGATTATCTTCTTGTTTGGGCTCATATCTCCATCTCTCCATCTTGATCTAGAGAAGTTTTCCTAAACTCAACTCTAGCTTTTATTTATAATTATTTATTGATTATCATTTCTATTAAAGCTAGTTTTATATTGAGTTTAGTTTGATTTGATTTACTCTTTGTTTACACACACAACCATTGAGCTTATTGTATTTGCATACATTATATAATTAGGTTGTGGGATAGTGTGACATTGAGTTGAGCCTAATTGAGTTCTCACCTTGTTAAAGAGAACAATCATTTGTTATATTGTGCTTAATTGTGAGAATTCACTTGTAATACACTTGTACACCGAGAGAAGTGTGTGGTGAGAGACAGGGTCGAATCCAAGAGGAGTGGCGTCGGTTGACGTGCCTAGGGAGAGGTTGTAACTGAGCACTTGAGGAGGAGGACACGGGCTAGGACCAACACTTAGTGTGTGAGGTGTAATTGCATAGTGATTGTATTGTGAGGTGTAAACGTTGTTCGGGTGAACGTAGAAAACCCGGTTGTGATAGTGGAGATCTCCTCGAGGTGAGGAGCGGAGACGTAGGTCGTGGGGACCGAACTCCGTAATCATATTGTTTGTTTGTGATTGCATTGGCGCACTTCCTTTTATGTTCATGTCTTATATCGCCTTTGTATATTGCTTGTTGATTATATTGCCCACTATCTAGTTTAGTTTGTTTACCCTTAAGTTTATATATCATTGCACATACATTGCCTATATCTCTTTGTTAGGATATATCTTGTTGTTCATATTGCATATCCTAGCTCATACACATTGTTGTATTTCATACTTGCTAGGATAACTTATTAATTAATTTTAATTGGCATTTAATCGGATTAGATTAGCATAAGACCCTAATCAACCCCCCCCCTCTAGGGTCTAACATAGATGAGTGATATTTAACCTCCCACATCTTGGATGATATTTGAATTTAGGGCTTTTTGTTTTTAGGTCCATTTGTTTACTTGGCTTTATCTTTAAACCCAAGTATTATTAGTTGTATCTTTAAACCCAACTTTCTTTTTGAATTTATCTTTAAACCCAATTTCCTTATATAGGGGGACCCACATATGAGAGTATTATATTTTGGAATTGAGTTTAAAGATAAATACAAAAAGATAGTTGGGTTTAAAGATACACCTAATAATTCTTGGGTTTAAAAATAAAGCCAGGTAAACAAATGGACCTAAAAACAAAAAGCCCTTGAATTTATTATCATTTTTTAGCATATTCAATCTCCTAGATAGCTATTTCATCCCTAAGATGAAAAGATAAGGTGATAAGGGGTCACCCTGTCTCAGTCCCCTCTTCCTTTTAAAATAGTCATGGAGGGATTCATTTAATGAAATTGAAAACTTTGGGGTGGAGACACATGCCATTATCCATTGTATCATTTTGCTAGGAAAACCAAGACCTTTTAGCATACCTTCTAGAAACTTCCAACTGATTGTGTCGAATGCCTTCCTTATATCAATGTTGAGCATGACTCTAGGAGAAATATGCTTCCTCCCATAGTTTTTAATCAATGTTGAGCATGACTCTAGGAGAAATATCTTCCTTTGACAAAAGCACTCTATGCTTCATTAACCAAGTAACCCATAATAGATTTGATCTTATTTGCCAAGATTTTTGAGATGAAAATTTGTACAAACAGTTGCAACAAGAGATTGGTCTATAATCTGATGGAGTTTTGGGGCTTTGAGCTTTTGGAATCAGTGTTATGGAGATAGAGTTAACCATGCCCAATACTTTTCCAGATTTGAAAAATTCTTGAATAGCTTGAGTAACCTCTTCACTAATGACTCCCTAAGCTGATTTGTAGAATTCAGCACTATGCCATCAGGCCCAGGAGCCTTGCTATCAGGCATTAAGAAGACTGTAGCTTTGATTTCCTCTTTAGAAATAGGGGAGGATAAGTATCTGAGATGAGTGTCATTCAGACATGGTCCATTTCTAATGATGTTGATATCCGGATCAATTGTACTCACTTTAGTTCCCATCAGGCTCTTATAAAAAGAGATTAATTCATTTTGAATCCCTTCACCATTAGTAATCCTATCCCCAGAGTTATTGTAAATCACAGTCACTCTATTATGATGCCTTTTGGATTAATTATTGAATGAAAGAAGTTTGTGCACTTGTCACCCTTGATTACCCCCATGCAATCCTTGCTTTTTGTTGATAAAAAGACATCTCACAATCCAGCAATTTGTTGTAAGATGTTAAGCATTCTTTTTCTTGATTAATAAGGACAGGATTGAGGTAGTCTACTTGAAGATTCTTTTGAATTGTTTCCAAACTATGCCTTGCTCTTTGCACTTATTCACTTATGTTGTGAAAATGTCGTTTGTTGATTTCCTTTAGTGCATTCTTCAAGTGTTTTAGTTTAGTAAAGAATGAGAACATTTTGTAACCCTCAACTGGAATTTGCTAGGTTGCAGACATAGTAGCCAGATAGCTTGCATGTTTGGTCCACATGTTGAAGAACTAAAAAGGTTTTTTCCCTTGAAAGCTATCCTCCATAATTAAGACCAGTGCAGGTAAATGATCAGAGAATGTTGGTAATAAAAATTCCACATGGCTAGAGTTAAAACTGTTGATGCAATGATCATTTACCAAAGCTCTATCTAATCTACTCCATACCCTTGTGCTTGCATCTTGGTTATTATTCCATGTATAAAAACAACCAGAGGTCTTAAGATGAGAAAGCTGGAAATAATCAATGAATTCATAGAGATCCTTTGTATCAGCTTCAGAAAGAGTGACACCACCAATATTCTCCTCATTATTAATCATTGCATTGAAATCTCCACAGAGTAACCAAGGAGAATTACCAAAAGAATGGCATAGATGACTAAGTTCATACCAAAGATCTTTCCTACCCAACTGGTGGTTAAAACCATAGATTGGTGAAATGAAACAATCAACTCTCCCATCAATAGATTTAACAGAACAAGTAATTTGTTGATCTGAGCTATTTATCAGTTGAATATCCAGAGTGTTTGGATCCCATAAAATCAAGATTCTAGCTTTCCCAGGATTCCTCACATTTGATAGATACTTCTAGTTTGCTGCAATCTTCTTAGCTATAATATGAATGTTCTTATCTTTGATTTTTGTTTCTAAAAGAGCAATAAAAGATAAATGATATTGCATAAGATGGTGCTTAACCAAATGCTATTTAGAGGATTTATTTAATCCTCTAACATTCCAAAATGATAGATTCATCTAATTTGCCCCCTTCTGTCAACATTAGAGGGATCAGCTTCCATTCCATCAAAAGATATACTTGAAGAAGGATTATGTTTGTTTTTGTATCTTTGTACATTAGTCTATGAATTTTCAGCATGAGTTGGGTATTTAGCTTTGGTGATATTCCCAGATTTTTGTATAGCCTGCACATTCCCAACCTCAGCTGATGTACTACTTTCACATGTTATCAGATTCATTCACATTCCAGAACCAGATTGAGCATGCACAACATGCACAACATCCTAGGAACTTGACAAAGCTTCAGGTTGTTTCCTAGTTAAAATCTGTAAACCCCCTCCAGGCACACCAGAATCTGAATGAGCATGCACAACATGCACAGAACTAATCATCTAGGAGCCAGGCAAGAAATCAAGCTGTTGCATAATACCATGTTGATTTCCACTTCCAGGAATGCTTTTCTCATCAGGCATCACATTCGCATGAGAAGAACCTATATCAATATTACTTCCTGAGCCTTTAGCCTGAGCACCCTGATTTTCACTTGATTTTTCCTTAGGTATTCATCTCTGAGTCTTTGGAACTCTCCTATAAAATTTAGTTTCATGACCCACAAGCTTATAGTTATCACACCATCTAGGCTACAATTCATAATAAACAGCTTGATTATAGCTTTTACCATTTGGATCTTGTATGACAATTTGATCAGGAAGTGGGGATGGCATCTTCACGTCAACTAACACTCTAGCATAAGCCAGTCATTGTTTATTTGCTGTAAGCTTATCCGTAGTAATTGGTCTTCCAACCATGCTAGCAATTTTACTGATAGTCTTTTCATTCCACAGATTTAGCCTAAGAAATGGCAATTGGATCCACATAGGGTAAATGCACTCATTATTCTTTTCAATTTCATCACCAATTGACCAAATTTTCAGTAAGAGGGATCTAGAACCAAAGAACCAAGGACCATTTACAAGAATATCATTTAATTCATCTTTATTTTTGAAAAAAAAAACCTTTTTTCATTGGAGGGGAGGAGAAGTTTTGCGCAATACATGCGATCCTTTCTGGGGTCTACAAAGATGGAGTCTCTTGAACTGAGCTGCTCTTTTTATGGTGATCCACCTATTTTCCAAATTAATTTATCTCTACTTCCCACGTTGAAGAAAGAAAAATGCTTGACCAGTATGGGTAGAAATATGTAGAAAATAGAATTATAAGCTCAGGTACCGTTTGACAAAGGGTTAAGTGAGGGGTTAATGAGACTTGACCCATTCTTAACCCGCCAAACACAAAAAATCTATACAATGATGAAAGTGGGTTAACCCTCCATAATTTTCTAAACATAAAAAATATAGAAAGGTTAAGCTAACCCCTCCAGAGGGATTAAAATGAGTTGACCCCTTAAAATAAGGGGTTTACTAGTACTCCTATTTAGAATGATTAAGAGTTAACCCTTCTAATTATAAAAAAAAATAGTCAAAATCATTGTTATTCCCAAACACTAAAATTGATGACAAGGGCTAAAATAAAACTTATTTAACGGGTTAATAATTTAGTCCTTCAGATTATCGAATGGGCTAACTATATTAATTCTTCTCTTTAACCCGTCTTCCTTAACCATTTGCCAAATGGGGCCTCAAGAGTTTAGGTTTCTTTCTCTCAGTTTTTTTTGGGCAAATGAAAATCTTTATTCATTCGACCTTTTGGAAGATTATGTACATCAAAGAAACTCATAGTTTGAGTTAACTAAGAAAATGAACAACATTTTGTGTAAGAGGTTCTTCCCAGCAACAACAAGCAAAAACCTGGAACCTAACTAAGAAAATGAACAACATTTTGTGTAAGAGGTTCTTCCCAGCAACAACAAGCAAAAACCTGGAACCTGTAGGATTATAAAGGCATGATCCATTCTCTGTTCTCAGCTGCTACTTTGCTATTTAAAATTGTAGCCATCAAATCAATCTTGATGATTTTAACAAGATGCTCAATTACTCTAGATTTTTGGTTGAAAATCCTCCAGTTGTGTTCCATCCATATGTCATAGATAGAGGAGGTTAGAGTCATTCTTTTAACATTATGTTTGAATCTTTTCCCCCGCAAACTGGAACTATACCAATTCAATAACTAGTTCCAATCACAACTTTTCCATTTGAAGCAAAGCCAATCTATTATTCTGTTCTAGGCCTCTTTAGAGAATTTGCAATCAAAAAATAGATGATTTCAACTTTCAGCATATGCACCTGAACATAATTAAAATGCACTGATTTGATTGAATTATCTCTCTCCTAAGTAGTTTGTCCTGAGTTAGAAGCCTATCTTGGATAGCTAACCACGAGATAAAAGAGTGCTTAGGGTATTTAAGACCCCCTAGATAGTGATACACCATGGCACTTTTCTTACAGCAGGGGATAGAGCAAGATACAAGGCCGAGAGTTTGATTTTTGAATTTTTGCAATAGGACCTAAATATGTTTTGTAGATTTTCCAACCCACCACAGTAAGCTATTGCTTTATTTCTGACTTTTAAGAGCTGCTTCCACATCCAAGAATCTCTAGCTTTAATATCCACTTGCCATATATTCATGTGTTTAAGGTATGTGCCATGAATCCATTTGATCCATAGAAGTTCCTTGTTAGTATGAATATCCCATAGTGTCTTCAAAGCCGTTGCAAATGTTCCAAATTATAGAAGAGAAGATCCCCAGGCCACTATATAATTTCCCTAATCAAACTCTGTCCCATGCATGATACTGTAGGCATCTAAAAATGCATATAGGTGTCCGCACACAGCTCGAGACAAAGAGAAGGCGATGAACGTCATTATCCAAGTCGAAGGGGATTATCCGAGTTAAAGAGGATCATCTGACACCGACAAGCACATGAACCAAATCGGCGAAACGTTGATGACGTGGTGATGAACCACCAGAACGGCCAATGTCAGGTGGCCCGCGCACTCATCAGTCAGTTCCAAGTGGCCCGCGTATTCGCCTGCAAACGGAACGGCAAACCAAGTGGCCTGCACACTCGTCGGCCACTGTCAAGTGATCCGCACGTTCACGAAACATACGAAGTGAATCGAGCAAGCATACTAGTCAACGAAACGACAAAAATACACGTAAACAACACGACAAGACAAGAAAACCGAAAAATAGGAATAGCCGCTGGTGGCCGAGTCGTACCAAAATGGACTCGGCCAGGGCCAGTGGCTCGGCCTAGGGCCGAGCCAAATAGTGGCTCGGCTATGATGAGCCACCAATGGTGGCTCGGCTATGGCTGAGCCACCAATGGTGGCTGCGATCAGTGGCCGAGCCACCAGGCATTGGCCCGCGCGTCAATCTGATCTGGAAACGTGCTTTGACGGTTTCGACGGGTCTTCACGAGATTTTCTTCTATTCCAAAGGTTCTTAACTGCCTCAATGTTATCTCTAAACAAAGTTATACATTTGTTAACTGAAGATAGGGTTGAATCTATCATTCTTATCCAAAAACCCTCCAACCGAAGCCTATAAATATAGGCCTAGGGGCTCATTTCACGGGGGGTGGAGATGAAGAGGGCGAGGTGCTGTCAAAATTGAGAGTGGAGCCATGAATTTCAGAGGGTTAGCAGATCTTGGTGAAGTTTCTCCATAAACAAAAAGAGAGTTCGAGAGATCTGAAACCCCTTTCCCCCATATTCCTCCGGATTTAAGCTTGGTCTTAAATCCCGAGAAGAGCCATAATCTCGCTTGGTCGGGATTACCACTTTAGTGAATACTTCCTTCATGAAGTAGGAGCTTTGATTTTTAATCTGTCAACCGGATCTGATTCGCGATGGTCCACGGATTTCAACATCCCCGGCACATGCAAAGATCCCACGTAAGCAGCGGGTGATAAACATCCATTGTGCTGTTTGATAAGAGTTGTATTTTTTGTATTTTCATTATGTAAGGAGATCTTATAAAAAGATTAACTTTTCTCATTATTTTGAGTTTATTGTAATGACCAAAGTTATAATAGATTCGATGATAATAAAAACAGCGACTTTTGAACCAAATACGCTGGCGACCACAGTGGGAGCTAAGGGGCCGAAGCTATCGTGCCGCAACCACGGATCTGGATCCCAGTTTACGAAGACGTCGAGTATGAGTTCGACCAACTGAAGTTTGAGGAGTATCTGTCGTACTCCTCCTCCAGATCCTCCGCCCCTCGCAAGCGCAGGAAAACCAAGGCCTCCGTTGCTCCTATCATCTCGCCTTGCAACACCCCTTCGGCCTCTAACGAGGTCGGATCTACAGATTTGGACTCCTCCTCAATCAAGGAGATAGCCACTGTTGCCACATCCACTTTATCAAAAAGAGCTCGTTAAAGGCAGCGTCAATGCCTCGCGCGCCGACTCGCTAAGGCTTTGGAGCCTATTGATGGGATCTGCTATGAGGCGGATCTGAAACTCGGAAGACACAGAGTGCCCCAGAAGCAAACATATGTCCTCTCCTCTAAACCGACAACGAATGAATAGATCCAAGTCAAACGGACCCGCTCAACCCTCGAGAAGCACATTTAGAAGTGCCACGCCTTGATTGCGCATGCACTGATTCTTGTGCAAGAAGCGTAGGAGTTGAAGCAAAAAGAGGTGATCAAGAAGCCATCGAAACCACGCCAAGTCTGGAAACCAAAGTCCAAAACAACGTCAACAAAAAGTCAAACAGTACCCAAAACTGCTAGAATGCACGAACCACCATCTGGTGGCTCGGCCAAAACCAAGCCACCAATTGGTGACTCGGCCAAAACCGAGCCACCAATTGGTGGCTCGGCCAAGGTCGAGCCACCAAATGGTGGCTCGGCCCAAGCCAAGCCACCAAGTGGTGGTTCACGTTGGTTCACACCCGGTTCGGTTCAGTTCGCACCCGGTTCGTTTTGGTTCGTACCTGGTTCATCTCCCGCAGTCCTGTTTAAGCCTCTGATAGCCCCTGTTTCTATCCTAATGAATCACACTCCTCTGGCAGAGCCCCGTGGCAGCGTGGACTTGTCCTCATTCAAGATGAGGATGGTGGATCGCCTGGGTCCTTTGTACGAGGATCGAGGCAAAGTTTCGATCAAAGAATGCTTGGGTCCGGTGACTGAACCCCGAGCAACTACTCGAGCTGGGGGTCGCACATGCCCTCGCAACAATTCAGAGCCTTTCCATAATAGGAAAACTCCTGTAACTGACCATCTTAGACTACGAGTTAGTGTCTAAGAGCCCGTTAAAGTCCCACGTTCACAAAAGTGTGGCTCCAAACGTGTGACTCTTGAGAACGCCATTAAGGCAACAAGTCCTCAGAATGAAACATGTTCGTCAGACGACAACATTATACCTGAGAAGTCGTGCCAACACATGATATATTGCTTCGGTCCTCATGCCGATGAGTTATACTATCGGACTGGTGGTACGAATAGATCTCGAAATAGATATTTCGGGAGATGGACTTTCATTGTCAGTATACCAAAATTATCAGGGCAATATTATTAGCATGTAGCTATCCCAAGACTGCTCCACGGAGGGTCTCGGTATTCCAAAGGCTTTCTTCTGAAGCGTCAAAACTCAAATCAAGGTGTTTTCACAAAAGAAGATCAGTCATTCGAGATGACGAATTCCCGGAAGTTACCATCAACATGGTCAGTAAGGGAAAGTCTCTGATTATTTCAAGTGGTTCTAGCCCCGACTTTTCTCCAGGAAGAGGAGTCAATACGGGAATAGCCCAACTAATGTCTCGACTTTAGTTAAAAGCTGTTGGACCTAAACAATCCACAGTCACGATTAACATGGCTGATAAGGGAAAGTCGACTCGACCTTCTAGTTCTGACCAGCTCATATCGCATCATCTAACCCGGTTGCGATCGGGAACCATTAGGCAAAGGGATTATCAAATGATGAATAGAGACCTATCCTCTGATGATGAGCTATCAGATGCTAACTCTGCAATCGCTTCGAACAATATAGTATCCAGTCCAGGACAATCCCGTGAGGCGTTCATGATCAACGCTGAACAAATGACCAAAATCATCGAGGATGCTTTGGCTAAGCAAAAAGAGAACTTCAAGTTTGAATTAGAAATGACCATGATACAGATGATGGAAGAGCATGACCAACATATTCGGACTCTGTCCAATCAACTTGGTGAATCCAGCCGTCGTAGCGTTGCTAACCAAGTAGATAGCGATTCAGATATGGATGAACATCATAATGTTGATAACCCCCCTATTGACCAAAATGCTAGGGGTAGTCTTACTGAAAATAACAACACTGGGAGTGGTACCACCAATGATAACAACACTGGAGGTGGCCCTATTGTTCCTCTCAGAAATTGGCCGAAGCATGATACGGACAAGGACGAAAAGATGAAGGACCTCGAGAGCAAAATCAACGCTCTAATGTCTGATCGAGAAGTAAAGAGAGCTGGTATTTCGTGTCCTTACCCACGAAAGTGGGATTCAATACCATACCCAATGAAGTTCAACCTGATCAACTTTATGCTGTTTAACGGGAAGGGTTCGCCTACTCAGCACCTGATCTACTTTAAGTCCCACTTATGCATGATCTCCTGCAATGAAGCCCAGATGGTTCAATCATTTATTGGCATCCTTCACGGACCTGCCTTCGATTGGTACCGCCGTCTCAAACCTGGAAGTATCAACAGCTGGAAAGACCTGGAGAGCCTATTCCTCGCTTACTTTTTTGATGATGACACCGATGTGTCAATCAGGACACTCTTTGATGAGAAATAAGAAGATGATGAGACAATCGACAACTTCATCAAGCGCTTCCGGAATAAGGCGATGAACTGCCAAGATCCGATCACAGAGGACTTCATCCTCCAAACCTGTCACAACAACCTCTCTTTGGACGTGTTGAAAATTATAGGAGTAGCACCCTCTAATACCTGGAAAGAGTTGAAGATGCGTGGAGAGCGAGCCGAACGCTTCCTCAGAAGGAAGAAGGCCGAGAGGAGCCAACCGACGGCTAATCGTCCGAACTCAAACTTCGCCTCCCGTGGTAAGGGGAAGGTACCTACAGCAGTTATTGACGTTAATCAAACGTCATAACAACAACCCCGAAGATAGCAAAAGACTTTAGATCTGAGACTCCAAAAAGAGTACTCCTTCAAGGACGAAGATGTTCCAGCCATTTTCGAGTCTCTCCTTAAAAATAACAAGATCAAGCTACCACCTATCGCAAATCAAAAGGAATCTGACAATACTACGGATCTGAAGTACTGTGCATACCACAGGAGGATCCTTCATCATACCAAGGCTTGCTTCGCTCTTAAGAATAACATCCAAACCTTGGTTGAAGCCGGCGTCATAACGCTCAATTAAGTCGAATGAAGACTCTGACAAGTATAAGAGTATAAACTGCTCCTTCCAACACTCCGAAGAGTATATGAGTATAAACTGCTTCTTAATACTCCAACAGGTATACGAATCTAAACTATTTTCTAATTTTAATGGGAAGTTCCTGGAAGAATATCGTATGTGATATTCTTAAGGATAACCCGACCATTCAGCTGAGTACAATGTTAGACCCAGTTTCACAAAGAAAGCTAGGGATGGATGTAACAAAAAGTTTCCGAAAGAATGCTATATGTTGTGTTCTTAGGGATAACCCGGTCGCTACAAAATGGGATGAATAAGAAACTCCCACTTGAACTCTAAATGCTTCCAAGAGTGAAACACGTCCAATTGCTGGGATCAGTTTCACCAACTTCCAAGCACTCTTTTGCTGAGACGAGATTTGATCACTTTGTTGGATCAATCTTCCCTCACAAAAAACTCCCACTGTTGTTGATGATTTACAATCTTCCACCACAAATCCCTCACTGATCAAATTAATTGATAGTGGGTCTACTAAAATTCTTTCTGATTTAATCCATTCAAACTCACACTGTGTCTGTGCACTCAACACTCCCATTGTTAGAGTCAGGACATAATGTTTGGAATTTTAGTCTACTAATCTTTTATAATTGTCAAACCCCTTCATGTTAAGTTCTTATCACTTGACACCAAGAACCCCTACTGAGTGATTTATACAAGTCAACACTCCCACTGTGATTTGCACTCCCACTCCCACTATCCATTCGGTCAAACCTTCCTACAGTTAGGATCACAACCAAAATCTCCTCTCGAGTCCTCCCATGAACGAGAGGTCCACTTTTAAATTGAGCGATCAAACCTATAAAAGTTAGGATCATCTCAATCCTCCCACTTGGTGAAACCTTCCTACAGTTAGGACCATAACCAAAATCCCCTCTCGATTCCTTCTATGAACGAGAGGTCCACTTTCAAATTAAGCGATCAAACCTATAAAAGTTAGGATTATCTCAATCCTCCCACTTGGTCAAACCTTCCTACAGTTAGGACCATAACCAAAATCTCCTCTCGATTCCTTTCATGAATGAGAGGTCCACTTTCAAATCGAGCGATCAAACCTTCCTACAGTTAGCGTCGTCTCAAACCTCCTATTTGGTTAAACCTTCCTACAATTAGAGCCAAAACCGTAATTCACTCTCGATAAACGAGAAACTCACCTTTAGTTCGGTAATCAAACCTTCCGACAGTTAGCATTATCCGAATCTTTTTGATTCTCGGAGTGGAGATCTCACTCTTAGTTTCACCTTCCCGGATTCTGAAAGTGGAGATCCCACTTTGAGTTTCCGTTGGTAACTGAAGATAGAATATAAAATTCTTCTTCTTTAGTTTTGGGAGATAGAATATAAAAATTTTCCTCTCCCGTATCGGGTTTGTCTTTGCCCCAAGAGAAGATATAATCTTTGAACATTATAACTCCTAAAATCCGTGCTTCACACGCACGGGGAATTTTATCTCGAATCCTAAGTAGGGATAAGTCAACGCCTAACACACATTGTCGGTTTAGTCTTTTACCGATTGAAGAAGATACCAGAATCCTAATCTGAAGAATTTTATCCTAAAGTCTAAGTAGGGATAAGTCAGCGCCTAACACACGTTGCCGGTTAGTCTTTGATCGTAAAAAAGACAAAAGCCCACATATTCGACATTATGGCAGGTTGTTATTAATAACACCATAAACCCAACAGTCACTGCTCAGTTGCCGTGGCAGCGGTCACTGACGCAGCTAAGCGCGACAGTAGACACTGCCGCGGTAACGCGCGGCAGTGGACACTGTCACAGCTACTAAGAACAACAAATTTGTTCTTTTAGTCTCCTCTTTATTCAACTGTGTCCCAACTTTATTTGCAGTCCACTTTCCTTCTATTGCTTTTTCTGATGGAGAAAATCCAGGTCAAAGTAGGACTCTTCATGCCTCCTTTGACGGTAATTTTCTGATTAGAGAAGCCCATCAATTTAGTGAAGATTATGCTGACAGTATCCCTGAGTTGATTCATGAGGGAAGTCGTCGTACGTTGCGTCAGTTAATGACCGACTTGCCCTTAACTTCTATTCAAGATTCTACTGAGCCATTGAGGAAGCCTGACTATATGTTCGAGGATTCAGTCGAAGATCCTGACACCCTTTGCTGTGGTCCCGAAGCTTGGCTGAATGAATATAATGGGGATTTTCTATTTCTTCCTCCGTTTTCCTGACATTACTCGTTTTTGTAATTACAGAAAGTTAACCGTAACGAAGAAGATGTCGTGGCATTTGACAAAAGATCATGAACGTATCCATTGTGGGTTTATTGGTAGGGATATCAAGAATCTTGGCTCTAATGGTCGGTATACACTCCGTGGACTTCACCCCGGGGTACTTGGACCAGATAGTACACCTCAGAACGAATTAATGATAAAGGCCAATACTGTGAAGAATCAACTCGCTCGATTAGGTAGAGAATTTCCCCTTAAGAAATTTAGATGTTTTGGTTGGGTTCATTCGCTTGCGGACAAGTGGTGGTCCAAGATGACTAGCTATGTACTTGGACATTGGGGTTGAGAATTGGCTGACATGGGATTGGATATTCTGATTAGAGCCAGCATGTACGATCTTCCGATAAGCGTAGATCATTTTCTCGCTTTACTTGAGTCTTATAACCTGGATACGAACACGTTCTTCACTAAGTATGGGGAATTAGGACTTTCACTCCACGTGATGATGAAAGTGTCAGGATTACCGATGGGGAATATTCTATACCAAGAATACTTTCCTTCCAACCGTCAACTTCAGAGGATGAAGAAAATGGGTCTCGTGTTTTACGACATTCTCTGGGAATTGACTTGTCATTATCAAATGACGATAGCAAGGATTGAAGTGAAAAGCAAGAAAGCTGCTTAGATTAGTTTAAATCAATTCGCCGATTACTTATTCCAGAATCTTAAAAGTTCGACTGGTGAAGCAGTTTGTGAATCGCCTCCACTGATCCCCTCTGATATTAATAAGCTGATCATGAAGATTAATGCTCAGTCTTACACAATTGGATCATCTGAAGGTACTTTCCCGAGCGGCACAAAGTTTAGGACTTTCTTATGGCAAGCCGTAAAAAGGATGAAATCAGAGACCCTTCTTGCAGGATATTTAGTAAAAAGGATGAAATCAGAGACCCTTCTTGCAGGATATTTAGCCATATGGTTAAAGAAGTGTGTAGTACCACACCAATCTTCAGATATTTAGCCATATGGTTAAAGAAGTGTGTAGTACCACACCAATCTTCAGATGCTCTGCCTCTTGAAGTTTTGTTTCTTGTTGTTCAATTAGCTGTCGGATGTGAATTATCTTTGCTCTCAGCTATGATTGCTGACATCCATAGCGGCTTACGCAACTTAGCCAATACCTTCACAAAAGTGGGTGCGCAGCCTTCAAGTAACATTCCTATGTCAAGGATAGAACTACCATATACATATTTATGGCGTGGTTGGTCCTCCACCGGACCGATATGATGTTGGCTCCCGATGTGTCTGATCCGGAGGTTCCTCTGCTATAGCTTTTAGAGGGATGTAAATGGTTGAGTCCCCCCCCCCCCCCCTAAGTGTTGGGAGTTTTATAAATGTTTCCCTCGATTCTCAGGCGCATATAATGACATGCTCACTGATGAGAAAATACCTGGGACTAATAGGACTTCTCTCAACGTGGACAGTTTTCATTGGCTCAAGAACATCCGATCGGGTTACACGGTTTTCTGATCAAAAAATATTTGTAGAATCGAGCCCTACATTCCTTATAGATTTGCACGACAATTTGGCTATAAATAGTTATACGTTGGGAACCCAAACAAATGGCTAACAACCTGTGAAGGTCTCATCGATGGAGTGTGGGCTTGGTTTTGGAATGTCGTCGGTTATACTGGGGTTCATTTTAGCTTGCCTATTGCTGAACCCAAACTTTAAATGACTTTTCTATATTATCAATGGTTATTAGCCGCCAACATGTCCATTAAGAAGAAGCAAATTTCTGAATTAGAAGCCGAAGCTGCTTCTCGATTAGCTACTGAAGTAGTCCGGAAGACTATCTCCTCTAAGGGGAAGAAAGAGTCTACCACATCTTCCCGTAAAGGGAAACAGATAGCTGACTCAGATGAGAGCGACGAATTTGACACATCTGACGAAGAGGATGAGACCGAGGGTGAAGCAGAAGCTGATACTCCTCCTTCTCCTGTAGCCCACCGGACTCGTCATGTTTCTTCGCCCAAATCGCCAGATGCTCCTTTAAAGCCAACACAAATGAAGGAAAGGAATATTCCTTTGTCATCTTCCAATAGGATGACTATCAGATGGCCTGCCCGGGAAGAAGAAGAGGAAGAAGAGGAGGACACTACACCACTCATTAGCAGGAAAAGACCCCGATCTCCCATTTCTTCTGAAGCTAAACCCCGACCTTCTCAAGGAACTAAACTACGCACGAAATTTCGTCATGAGAGTTCTGAGATTCCAAAAGATGCTCACTTATCCAAGAGAATTAAGAAGACTGCTCATCGGTAACGCAAACTTCCGCCCGTATCTGAAGAGGAGTTTACCCACGACCTTTTGGTTGACGAAGGAGGTAAAATCTCATACCCATCTCTCTTTTATTGTTTTATTTTCAAACATAAAACTTTATTTCTTCCTTTTTCTTTTGCAGGAGGTAAGAAGAAGGAGAAATTATAGCCGAACCTTCTTCCCCTGGCTTAATGGACGTTGATGAGCCAAGCTTCACTCAACAAGTGCATAAAACGATGAATGATGAGCCTGTTAGTGTAGACGTTGCTATTCCTCCTGTCACTGCATCGACCTCACCAACCGCCGACACAGGTTCAAATATTTTCTCATTTGGAGGGCAATTTCGAGAAATAAGTGAAACAGAACATGTACCTTTTTTGCTAACATGTGCACTTTATCTTCTTTTAGTTAAACTAAAGGAGGTAGGTGCGAGTAGTAGCGTTGCTAATCCCACAGCTATCATTGGAGGTAACTTTAGTTCTATTCACTTTGGTTCATTCATACCCCCTATGTACACACTGATGAGTCTTTCTGTCCTGTAGATATTCCTGTAAATGAGCCAGGAGAACAGGAAATTATTCCTGAAGTGGAGATCGAAGTCTTTAATGAATATAATTTCAATCTTGATTTCTCCGAGGATGACCATCAATATATTTCCGATCTACTGTCTGACAAAACCCCGACTGCAACTACAGGACCAACTACTGAAGTTAGTTCAACTGAAGTAGGTCCATTAGAGGATATGTACTTCTGAACTTAGACCTTCAATTGATTTTTTGTTCTTCTTATTTTAATAATTAAATAAGAATTTTAATTGTAGGACCAACTATTGAAATTGATACATCTACTATCATTGGTGCATCCGATCAACCTGAAGGTTTTGGTTTCCTGCTTTTGATAGGTCCTGCAGCTGAAATCGAATCATTAACTGTTGCTCCTCCGACTTCTGATATTGTTGAAACTGAGCCTGTTGTTATATCTGATCCATCTCTACTTGCTCACGAAGTCGGAGTGTCGAAGGCAACCATGGAAGAGCAAATCACCACAACTTCTACTCAACCTGGTATGTCCTGTCTTTAGTATGTTTTGTAGTTTGATTCACACCTCTAGAATGTTTATTCATCCTTATCTTGTTTGTAGAATCCACTTCTAAGGGATTTGTTGACCTGGACCCGAAGCCGTCAGAAGCTACGACTGAACAACTGTCTGAAGTGGCGAGTCTACCAATAAGTATTATTCCTGAACAAGTTCTGGTTATTGTAGAGGCCACCCCAGTATCTACAAGCCAAGGTAACCAAGTTATGGGATCTTGGTATATTTGCGTTCATTGCCATATACTAGCGTATCTATTTTGTATTGACTCTATTTGTTCTCATTGTAGTTCATTCTTCATCATTGTCTGATCGTATCCAAGCCTTATTAGTAGACGAAGACCCGGATAAAGCTGACATTTGCTCCGATCTTCAAATTTTCATCTTTTTCTTAAATACTATTGTTGATTGAATTATCCTCAAAGGATCACCTTTTGAGAATTTTAGGAGATCTCTTGATCGTCATGTCTTAGGAATTAGAGAAGATGGATATATTGAATTAGCCGATTCGATCGAGGTTTACTAAGTCGACCTCAAACAAAACGTCAAACATTTGAGGAATCTTCGTACCAACGGTGCATCTTCTTATATTACTTCTCGAATGGACTTAAGGCTACAGGCGTGGCGTGATTATCAGAAATCAGCTGAATCCGAACTCCAAAAGTTAAGAGCCCGCGTTAGTCAAATCAAGGTGAGCATTGCCAAGAAGACACAAGCTGATATCGACTTGTATCAGGATTTAGAGTCGGGTCAAGCCGAGATAGCCCGTTTGAAGGAGCAACTTGTGAAGGCTGAGGATGCTCAGGAGATCTTGGAATCTGATCTGGCAGAATTAACTCCAGTTAAGGCGAACTTGTTTCAGCAACTGAATCTTCAAGACAAGATACTCGCTGAAAAAGAACAAGAGGTCATCAGACTTCAAAGTGTTGATGAAGAAAATTTTAAAGCTAACTTGATAGCTGAGCTTGAACGGGCTTATACGACAGAACTCTCCAAACTTGAAGATCAAATTCATCATTATAAGCTGTTATAATTTTTTATTTTCTTCGTAGTTTTGTTTGAATGCTTCTGACGAATGCAATGAACTCTTTTGCTTATTGAAATTTTATTATGATTACTCATTCTTGTTTAGAATAAATAACCATAATACTTATAGGATTTTTGGCAAATCCTCAGCCATCAACGGATTTGATGTACCTTTACCGACTACCGTTTGAGTCGGGCTAGTATGTGAATTATTCAAATACGTTTCACATATAGCGTTATACTAAAAGAATTAAACTCTTTTAGGCTTTAAAAAAATACAATGTTGAATATGTAGGCTACATGTGTTAGATGTAGGCTTATCTCTAATAAGGGATTTAGATAACTTCTCCCATGCATGGAAAGCATGGATTCGAAAAATGTAAGCAGGTTATATTTTCTTGGTAGAAAAATGAACTCAGAATCAGAGAGAAAAAATTTGATATTCTATCTCCCAGTCTCTTGTTTGTTGGTAGAGATGAACCCAAAATCGGAGAGGAAGAATTTTATATTCTGTCTCCTGGTCTCTTGTTTGTTGGTAGAGATGAACCTAAAATCGGAGAGGAAAAATTTTATATTCTATCTCCTAGTCTCTTATTTGTTGGTAGAGATGAACCCAAAATCGGAAAGGAAGAATTTTATATTCTGTCTCCCGGTCTCTTGTTTATTGGTAGAGATGAACCCAAAATCGGAGAGGAATGATTTTATATTCTATCTCCTGGTGCAAAGGAAACTCAAAGTAGGATTTTCACTTAGAGAATCTGGATGGGTTTGAATAATTCTAATTGTCATAAGGTTTGATTACTCAACTTGAAAATGGACCTTTCGTTCGTGGAATGAATCGAGAGGAGATTTTGGTTTTGGTCCTAACTGTAGTAAGGTTTAACCAAGTGGGAGTTGAGACAATTTTACCTTTAATAGGCTAAATTGTTCAAATGGAATTGAGACCTTTTCGTTTGTCAAAAAGGAATCTCAGTTTTAAAAGTGAACCTCTCGTGCAAGAAAGGAATCGAGAGGAGATTTTGGCTTTGGTCCTAATTGTAGGAAGGTTTGACCAAGTATGTGTTGGCCTTCTTGTTTTGATAATGTTTAACAAACAATTTACCACTAATGTTGTTTGTCTAGTATTTGTGTTTTCCTATGTATTGTAGACAAACAACGTAGTTAGAGGATGGATGGAATTGCGCCTTAACGATCATATCAAATGGAGGTTGGCGGAATGTCGGTGAAGCATCGTGCAATTCAAATTAAAGATCAAGTTCAAGCTTCATCCGCAAGTGTACCAAGTCAAGCTTATTGAAGATCAAGATCAAGCTTGGGTAATTTAGTATAGGCTTATATTATGTGTGTTTAATACGTTAAGCTTAATATCTATACACACACATTTATTGTTTTCTTCGTATATATATATATATATATATATATATATATATATATATATATATATATATATATATATATATATATATATATATATTGTTTTATATATATACATAAGTTTTGGTTTCTATGCATATATATAGTTATATATATACATACATAGTTTTTGAGTTTTCATGTTTATAATATAAAATTATATATTTCATATTTTCTATTGTGTTTTTGAAAACATTGCATAGAATATGCAATTTTGTGAAAATATTGTCTTATTAGTTTATAGACTTCAATATTAGTTTATACATGTTTTACTAAGTCTATAAAAACATTTCACAAAGTTTCAAAAGTTGTTTAAGTCAAAATATCAAAATATCAATTTTTAGGTTTTCATGTTTTTGAACATATTTGCAAAATGATGATATTTTTCATTTTGGAAGTCTTTTTTCGAAACCAGTCATTGTAGCATGTTTATTATCATGTCTACAATCATTTCCCAAAGTTTTATATTTTTTGGAATTTATTTGATATTTTTAAACAGTGTTTTAAAATCAGCAAATCAAGTTTTGAGTATGTCAGTTTTCGGTCGACCGAACCGGTCGACCGAACCTGAGTTCTTGTGCTCACTGTGCGACAGAGAGTCTGTCGGGCGACCAGTCCGGTCGACCGAAAGCTCCATCGGTCGACCGCACCGGTCGACCGACGAAGTCTCTGCTTGTTTTTTGTTTTTCAGACCTGCTCGCGGTCGACCGGATTTTTTCGTCGGTCGACCGAATTCTTTTTTCGGTCGACCGAACGATCTGTCGGTCGACCGCCAATAGATCCGTTAGACACTAACGACTATTTTTCTGAGCTGTCTTCTGGGGACTTTTCTGTCTTTTTGCTTGGGGTTTTTGGCTGAGTTGTGAGAGGGTATAAATACCCCATTGCTGATCTCTTCTCAATAATCTAAGAATGTTTTAAAGAAGTTTTTAAACAAGGCTTTTAAAAAGAGTTTAAGCTTGTTTAAGCTTGTTTAAGGGTTTGGTTTAAAGCAGTTTTAGCTTTCACAAGTGGAGGAGATTATCTTATTGTTTGGGCCTCAAATCTCCATCTCTCCATCTTGATCTAGAGAAGTTTTCTAAACTCAAACTCTAGCTTTACATTTATATACTTGTTTGATTATCATTGTTCTTAAGCTAGATTTTATATTTGAGTTTAGTTTGATTTTGATTTATATCTCTTTGTTCACACACAACCTATTGAGCTTATGACACGGCTAGGTCCAACACTTAGTGGGTGTAGAGTATGATTGCAAGAGTGTGAGTTGTAGAGTTTTCGGTTAGCTAGAAAATCGAGTGTGTAGAAGAAGTTCCGGCTTCCAAACCGGATTGTGTTAGTGGATTTCTCCCCGGGAGTGGGGAGCGGAGACGTAGGACGGAAGGTCCGAACTCCGTGATCATATTGCTTGTTTGAGTTTGTCTTTGGCGTATTTGTTTTTGTATTTATTTTATATCGCCAATTGTGCATTGCTCATTCATTTTATCCACTATCTTGTTTAGATTGTTTACCCCTTGTGTTAGTTTATCCTAGCTTACATATCTTGTTGTATTTCATACTTGCTAGGATAACTTGTTAATTAGTTTTAATTAGCATTTAATCGGATTAGATTAGCATAAGACCCTAATCACCCCCCCCCCTCTAGGGTCTAACAGTATGAAATGGGAGTGGGGTACAAGTAACAATAGAAATGTTGACTTGTATCCATCACTCGGCGGGAGTTTTTGATGTCAAACAAAAGGATTTGACATAAAAGGATTCGGTGATTGCTATGGATCAGTAAATTGAACTTTTTAAATACTGTATCATAATTTCAACATTGGGAGTGTTAGAAATTAGATACAATAGGAGTTTGAGGGGTTTTAATTCATGACGGATTTTGGTGGACCCACCATCAATTAATCCGATCGGTGAGGGATTTTGTGGTGCGGGGTTGTGAATCATCGAGCCTCCCCACAATTGCACTGTGGGGGTTTTGTGAGGAAAGATCAATTGTCTTTTATCATTGAATCTCATCTCACAAAATGCTTGGAAAATCACAGTGGGAAGTTCTTAATCATTTTTTTTTAAAAATAATTAGATAACCACCGTGAAAGAGTCTTAATTGTTTTCATAACAATTAAGAATGAATTATTCAAATGATCAGTTTCCATCATAAAACAATCAGCTGATCTTCGGTTATCCTAAAAATATCCTACACAGGATTCTCTAGGAACTTCTCGTTTTAAATAGGTTATCCTGAACATACTAAGGGTAGTACTTTTTCAGGAACTTCTTATTTATCAGCATCATAAGTTTATTGCCGTCTTGAGTGATCAAGCGATATGCACCGTTTGAGTAGATTGTTTCTACTACAAACAGTCATTCCCATTTAGGTTGGAATTTTCCTTTTTTTTTGGAATTGAGAATCATGGGTCTCCGAACAGCAAGAACCAGGTCTCCTTCCTTGAAGCTTCGTTGTCGGACTCTTTTATCAAAAGCTCAAGAAATTCTAGCCTGATAAAACTCGATTTGTTGTTGAGCTTCCAAGCGCTTTTCATCTAACATCTCCAACTCTTCAAGGCATTTTTGATGTTGCTCTTCCGTCATCATTCCTATTGCGAAAGCGATGCGGAGAGAGGGAATTTGTATTTCTAAAGGAAGGACAGCTTCGCATTCGTATACTAGGGAATACGGGGTTGTTCCAGTTAGCGTATGCACGGTAGTGCGATAAGACCATAGAGCTTCACCAAGTTTGTCGTCCCAGTCTCGCTTATTGACTTTTATAAGTTTTGCCAAAATCTTGATAATTGTCTTATTGAAAGCTTCAGTCAACCCGTTAGCTATGGGAATATAAGCAGTTGATGAAACATCTTGAATTCCGAATTTACTACATAATTTGATGAATGCGTTGCTGACGAATTAAGGGCCGTTGTCATGCACTATTCATCTCGAGATATCATATCGATATATGATATGGTGTTTAATGAATTTGATAACATCGCTCATCTTTACTTCTTTAAGCAGGACTGCTTCGGTCCATTTTGAAAAGTAATCGGTGATCGTCAGAATAAAACGGTCACCTTTGACAGAAGGCGGGAAAATAGGACCTACAATGTTCATTCCCCACGTTTCAAATGACCATGATGTCGTTGATGGATGCAACTATGCTGGAGGCTGGTGCATATAATTTGCATGTACTTGACATGCATGACACCGTCGGGCGTAATTAACTACGTCCTTGACCATGGTTGGCCAGTAATATCCTGTTCTCCTAAGTCGGTCACAGAGTTTGTGACCAAGTTGATGTGCACCGCATGTTCTATCATGCGTCTCCTTGAGTGCCTCTTTCGCCTCTCTATTAGATAGACAACAGAGTAATAGACCATCATACAAACGTCAATACAATATTTGTGACGTAGCATTGTAGTAAAATCTCGGTGCTCTTCACTGAATCGAATCCTTTTCCTTTACATCTTCAGGTAAGATACCATATAGGACATAATCACTGATAGAGAAACACCAATCTTGAACTTCAGGTTCAACTCTCGTTGAGTGTACTTCTTTGACAATCGAATCGTAGATTGGTACAATGAACTGATGAGTTTTCACTGTAATTAATTGTTCTGTCTCAGGAGGCTGAGCCAAAGATACCGATAATGCCACCAAGGCATCTGCATATGTATTTTGGAGACGTGGAACGTACTCGATGAAAAATTCTTTAAACGAGTTCACCATCTCGATGGCTGCCTGGTGGTATGGAATCAGATCTTGATTTCTGACCTCATACTCTCCTCGTATTTGGTTAACTACTAGTTGAGAATCACCGAAAGCTTCGAGCTATTCGACCCCCAGCTCTTTAGCAAAATTAAGCCCGATTATTAATGCATTGTATTCCGCCATATTATTAGAACATGGTTCAGTCAACGAGTATGCTCGAGGCAATACATGTTTTTTCGGGGAAACTAAAACGACCCCCGCTCCTGAGGAAATTTTAGAACATCCGAGAGTGCTTGCTACGTTAGTTGCTCTAGAAGCTCCATCGAAGTATAATTGCCACACTTGCTGATGTGATATGGTGTTAACTTCATGAGTTTTATCTGGCAAATTGTCGTACAATTCGGCTGTATCTTTTGTAGGGTTTACCGCTAAAAGATCGCAGATAGCTTGTCCCTTAACTAATTTTTGCGGTTTAAAATGCAAATCATATTAGGATAAGAGTAAGGCCCACCTGGATAAACACCAATTCATAGAGGCTGGTTGGGTCATGAACACTCGAATTAGGTTTACATTGGAAATGACATAAATTGTCTGTCCAACTAAATAATGTCGTATTTTTTGGGTCGCGAATACCAGGGCAAGGCATTCTTTTTTAATCATCGGATAGTAAGACTCAGCTCCTACCAGTGTATGACTTAGATAATAGACAGCTTGTTCATGACCGTTGTCGTCATCTTGTGCAAGCAATGCACTTAACGAATGGCTCGTCGCTTTGACATAAATAAAAAACGGTCTGCCCGATTTCGGTACAATGAGAATAGGCGAATTCGCTAGATATGTTTTGATATCCTCGAATGCTTTTTGACAGGCTTCATCACAAATGAATGACATGCCTTTCTTTATGAGTTTAGAGAACGGCTGACATTTTCCGGAAAGGTTCGATATGAACCTGCGGATATACGCCAATCTACCTTGCAACCTTTTGAGTTCTTTAAGATTTCTCAGGGGTTGCAATTCATATATCGCCTTCACCTTATCAGGATCGATATGAATACCTTTTGTAGTGATAACGAATCCAAGAAATTTACCGCTGGACATTCCAAGGAAGGATTTAGTCGGATTCATCTTCAACTGATTATTCCTCATAAGATCAAACATCGTCTTTAGATCATTAATGTGGTTGTTCTTATCATGGCTTTTAACAACCAGATCATTGACGTAGCATTCAACGATCTTCCTAAGGTGTTCCTAAAAGATCTTCGTCATTGCTCGTTGGTATGTGGCACCAACGTTCTTCAAACCAAAAGGCATAACGATATAACAGAAGACACCAATGGGTATTCTGAATGCAGTATGTTTTTCATTATCCGGGTGCATCTTGATTTGATTATATCCAGAAAATCTATCCATAAATGATATTCTCTCGAATCCACATGTGTTATCAATAATGACATCTGTAATTGGTAGAGGAAAATCATCTTTAGGACAAGCGGCATTCAGATCTCTGAAGTCAATACAGATTCTGATTTTTCTATTCTTTTTAAGGACTGGAACGATATTGGCCAACCAATTAAGATGTTGTTCTTCTCTGACGAAACCTGAATCAATCAGCTTCTTGACTTCAGCTTCTATCGCCTCCATAATTTGCGGACGAAATCGTCTTTATTGTTGTTTGACAGGTTTGACATCTGGTTTAATGTTAAGGCTGTACATTGCTATATTTGGGTCAAGTCCCGGCATATCTTTATAATTCCAAGCGAAAACGTCGATGTATTCTCTAATGAGGGTGATTAACTCTTTTTTTCTCATCTGACGGAAGATTGTCGCTAATAAATATAGGTTTCGGATTGATTTTGTCATCCATATTAATCTGGACTACTCTATCTTCAGTAGGGGGTTCCCTTTGTTCGAATCGGTCACCATATTGAATATTCATGTAATGTATCCAGGGGTCTTCCCAAGTGGGCAATTGATCATCTTCTCCGGTGGTAGAAGGATCGACTATGGTCATGTTCGATATTAACTCTTTGAACATTTCTCCGATGCTAGTGTCAGAATCCCAACTTGAAGAATCGGATGAATACCCATTTATATTTGTTAGCTGGTTGATGATTTGCCAGCAACATTCGTCATCAGATGATGAAACATAACCTAGACCCCTCCTATTGATGTAGTAATTATCAGGTCTTCCTTTCGATACACAGGTAGGATAGGGTGGAACGCTAGTACCTTGACCAAAACTGTCACGCCCCGCTTCCCAAAATACCAGGGGAATCGGAACGTGAACAAGCCCGCGACGTATTAGGTTGAGTAGAAATAAATAATAAAACTCTTTCTACTCAATCTAATATGCTAAGCGTCAAAAATATAATATACGAAGTCACAGGTCCTCGATCACACATAGCAAGAGTATAATGAACAACTCAGAATGGAAAAGATACATATCACAAATAGAATATCATCCAAGACATAGAGTTGGGTCAAACACACCCTTATTACAAAACGGTCCAACTAAAAATATAAAAATACATAGTCCAACAAAAATAAAAGGAAAGTACTAATAAAACAACTAAATCCAACATCAGACTAAAATAAGGTTCTGTAGAAGAGATCTAGCGCTCATCAACTACTACAGAAAGAAAAAGTTTAAGCTTCAGATTGTTCTTCTGATCCATCTGGGAGACCTTACTGCTGCAAATCCTCTGGCTCCTGTACTATCCCAAACTAAGGTTGTTCATCTACTAAATCTGACTACACCAGAGAAAAAAATAGGTGTAAGTCAGCGTGTATGACACACGGCAAGATCCCACAGAGAGAAATAGGAACGATCGAACGACCAAAGTAAAAACAGATGCAACAAGAGTAATGGTAATACAATAGTGACCAATGCGATAACAGAAATAGGAACATGTAATGATAGTAGTAACAATAGAAACATGCAACTGGAATACTAACAAAGCTAGATATAATCCGCTACTAGAGTACAACAGTCAGGAGAATTCATAAACATCCGAGTAACAAAATCATGCAGCTAGCCATCCTATAACCATCCACATAACAAGGTCATACAACTAGATAGAATTAATACTTAAAAATCTACAATATGAGACGTGGTACGTCGAGCAAAATAATCCAAATAAGGAAACCCTCATGTATATACCATATGTCTCAAATTATAGATAATTAAATATTAATCACGATCTATTTATGAAAAGAAAACAACCGGCCTACACCTCACAAGAGTCCATAATCATCTAAGGGACGAAATCATACTACTAGCCGTCCTATCACAACTCATTGGTCCACATCTCAACAAAACTAACAAAGTCCACCATAGTACACGCAAGCATATTATTCTTGTTTTACATGTTATTTGAATTGGAGAAGAATATTTTGATGTATATAATCGGGTCCCCGTAAACCTGTCTGGGGGCTGCCTTCAAGTCAAGTATTGGCCCTCTGGCCCATATATATAACACTCATGATATCACAATAACAGGAAAGCGCTGTGCCCATTTATATACATGCTATATTATCCGTCCAATTCCCCTTTATAACCCCATGTTTGTCATATTAATTATGTAACTGTACATGAAATATTGTGCACTAGCCACAGAGTTACCATGGAACGTCTTCTCTAAAACTATGAAAATAACCGTGACCCGTTACACGTCCGATCAAGAGTGCATCGTCTAGTCAATGCTATAATAATAATAATCAAGGAAACCTCATACCGGGATATCGATATCGAGGGAACTCGGGACTCCTCACATCGGGATATCGATGTCGAGTGAGTATAGCCATACTTTGAAGCACGCTTATAAATCATACTTTTAACAGAAGCCGTCTTCATGTACAGTCTCTCCTATTGGGTAACAACTAAGTGATAAAACAACAAGCTTCCACACAGCTATTCATGTCAAGCAATCCCACGCATATAATAATATATCACAGACTAATCTAATTAACCAATTATTAACAGATATAAATATTAAAACGACAAGTTAATAAGTAATAGGATCTTGCCTACGAGACCAAGGGGTCTGATGACGAGCGGCGAGGCCGATGCGAACGTGGTACTATGAATCTGAACGGTCGAGTCATGATGGATCTGCTGGAGGTGGATCAGGACTGCGACGTTGGCGACTCGAGCGGGGTGAAGGCAGCGGCGTTGGATGCGCTGCGAAGCCGATGCCGGCGAGAGTGGCCAGTGCAGCAGCTGGGATCTGTGGCCGAGCGGTCGATGCTGGGCCGAGCGACGCGGAGGGACGTTGCCCACGAACTTCGGTCGCGAGGGATTGGCATCGGGGGCGTAGCAGAAACTAACCTATCGAACGTAGGTACTAAGCTCGGCTCGGCAGGATGCGTCGCGGGCAGGATGCTGGCGGTTGTCGAGGCCTCGTAGAGCCGGTAGTATCACGGCCGGGCCGGGCAGCTACCGCAGCGAGCTGTGGCGCTGACGGGGATGTAGGATATCGTTGGCCGAGACCAGCCCCGGGTGGCTGACGACAAGGTGGAGGCCATAGCCGCGGGCGGCCAGGCGCCGCTGGGTTGCGCCGAGGCGTGCGCGGCGACCGGGGAAGATGGTGAGGGCGTGGGCGGACTCCCTGTGCGGATCTGAGTTTAGCGAAGAAAATAGAGAAGAGGAGAACAACGGAGGAAAGTCCTATTATATATATATATATATATATATAGTATAGTATATATGAAGAAATAGTGTTCACTGCTAGAAAATAAACTATTGCCGACGGTACTTTAGCGACGGAAAATTCCGTCGCTATAAGTCATGTTATAGCGACGGAATTTTTCGTCGCTATTTTTCCGTCGGCAAAAAAGTTTTGCCGACGAAAATTCCACTATTGGCGATGGAAAATTTCCGTCGCCATTAATTTTCTGACAGAAATTTTCTGTCAGAAAATTCCGTCGCTAAAAGAAATTGGGCGCGGGCGTGCCTAAAAAATTTGGGCAGCCCGCGCCCGAGAGAGGGATTTTCCCCAAAACCCCTCTCTCATTTCCCCCTCTCTCCTCATTTCCCCTCCCCCTAGCTCCCTCTCCTCATCCCCCCCTTCTCTTGTCGACTTCTCAACCTGCCGACCCGTTGCCGCCCGCAACCTGTCGACCCGCCGCCAATCTCTCTCCATCTCCCTCCCTCTCTCTCCTCTCCTCCCCCCACCCTCTCCCCTCCGCTTCCCTCCCTCTCCTCTCTTCCTTCCTCCTCAAATCACTCCTCTGATCACTCGTCGACGGTTTCTCTGATGATGTTGGCACCGTCGAGGCTCGCCGGAGGGTTAGGAGGAGCTTGAGCTTGGTGGGGTTTTTGGTTGCTTGTGGAGTTTCGGGGTTTCTTGCGGCGGTGGCGGTTTGTGGGAGGAGGGAGCTGGCTGAGGTTGATGGAGGGAGGATGAGATTGGTTGGGGTTGGATTGAGAGGCTTGGTGCTCGGGTTGGTTTATGGGTTTGATTTTGTTTGGAGGAGGCAGTGGATCTTGAAGTTTCCTATCATTCAGGTGAAAATTGTTTGATGGGTTCTTTTTATGCATATTAATTAAGTGTTGGATGGAACTTGTTAGTTAAATCAAGAAAATTTATGTGGTCAGATTACTGTTCTTTGCTGGTTGCACATAAAAGTTTGAATTTATTTTGTATGGAAAAAATTGTCAATATTGGGATAATAAACTGTGATGTTAGACAGATTGGGAAAGTTTTATGTTGGACATCTGATTGTTTGAAAACTTTTAGACATCTTTGTTTTCTTAATAAGAAGCTATTGGAAAATCAATATAGTGTAATGACATATAAATATATGACATATCAGGAAATCATAGATGGATCTTCTGATATATTGTCAACATCTTTAAAACTTTTCAAATATCTTTGTTTTGAAATCTTTCTCCAAGGAACTATGATATGACATTTAGAAAGTAAATAAGTTTTGATTCATTTTGTCACTTCAATGGAAATCACAGTGTTATAATTTGGTTTTTGATGTAGGTCATGTGGTAGCAGAAGCAATGTTTGTAAACCGTGAGGAGATCCCAGTGTATCCAGTGTACAGAGATCCTGTGAGTTTTTACATTCTTGATGGAAGTTTTTAAGTCTGTCTAATCTTTTAGAACCATTTGCCTAATATGAAATATTATAATTCATCTATGCAAGAATAATGAGTTTTGTCAATTCAATGAATGTGTGACCTTATTAGTGGTAGATGGAATACTATATTTGAACTAACTTACAACTGTAGCCTAAATTATTCTGTGCTTTTAAAATGTTTTTAAAATAGCTAGTTTTAAAATAGCTCACATATTCTGTGCTCACATAGCCATTCTTATATGCTCACATATTCTGTGCTTTTAAAATAGCTAGTTTTCATTATATATAAGTATTGCATTAACATATATTATGTCACCATCTAAGCTGACTCAACTCCAAACTAGGAGTATCACATTCGCACCCCGACCTTGCTTACTTATGCTTTAAATGCATAGGACTTTCATTTTATATTTTTTTCCAGACTGAAAACCCTTGTGATATTTATTATATTGCAATAGTCCACTATTTATCGAAAATCTTCCACACTTCCATCAGAAGATTTATTAGCAAGGTTGCATTGTTCGTTTTATCAGCAAGGTTACATCTACATGCATAACTATGTTCGATTTATTTTCCCTGTAATATCGCACTTGTATCACAAATAGTTGCACGAATTCTTTCTTGGCACATGTCACATTTCATTGATGGGATTTGTTTATTTTAGGTACATGACTTTGGTTTCTTTCGTTATGATCCTAAAGCAATTAAATTCTTGAAATATGAGGAAATTCCTCTTGCACCTGAAGCTGCTTGTGTTGGACTTGAGATTCGGGTGGTTGGTAATGATAGTGGTGAAAAGGTATTTTACATCGTTATTCTCTTTTGCTTGTTAATTTTTTGCTATGTTAGATATCATTATGATACTGTTAAGTGTTGGATGGGTTCTTTTTATGCATATTAATTAAGTGTTGGATGGAACTTGTTAGTTAAGTAATTGAGCTAGGTGGGATATAGAATGAAGTAGACACTCATTGAATGTCGATATTTGCACATTTGGTTCTGGGAGAGAATTTAACGTTGGCGGTGATCAGCATGAATTATGGTTGAAATGCTGTAAATTTACTCACCTGGTTTTTGGTTCGTTCCAATATGAAATATGTCGATATTTGCACTTCAGGGCGATATTTAGCTTGTGACAAATACTAATAGTATCTACAGATGATGCAACATGCTGTTTCTTAGTCCGTGTCAGATTATGTGCAGGCTCTTATTAATTGGGAATGCAGATTTTAATGTTAAAGTGACATTGATAATTCTTCAAAATTTGAGGATTCAGATCCTAACCCTCTATTCTCTATCAAATGGTTGTTATTATGAGAGAATTCTCTATCAAATGCTTGTTATTCTGAGAGGGGTTGGGATATTCTGAGTATTCAGTGGAAATACAAGCACTATATTAGTCAATTTCCTTGTTACGTGCTACTTACTACAGTGAAAAAGCTGGTTATTCTGAGAGAGGTTGGGATATTCTGAGTATTCAGTGGAAATACAAGCACTATATTAGTCAATTTCCTTGTTACTACTTACTACAATGAAATTACTTTTTTCCCTGCTAATAACAAATGCAACATGGGTGATTTCATTTTCTGCATTATGAGCAAACTTGAGAGTACAAACTTCTCTAAAGAGCACAAATCTTATCAGAACGTCTTGATGGATGTTAATTCTATACCTTATAGGAGAAAAATAGAGGAGCAATATATATCTAGTATACACTGACGTAATTAACATGCCAATGGTATATTTTGAGCTTGAACTTGCACTGCTAGAAAATGAACTATTGCCGATGGTACTTTAGCGACGGAAAATGAGCCTTAACCATTTGTTGTTTAGTTTTTCTATCTTTACATAAGAATATGTGCGTGCGTATAATACATAAGAATATGCCATGATACTCTCTCCGAAACATATAATACATAAGAATATGTCATGGAATATGCCATGATACTCTCTCCGAAACATATAATACATAAGAATATGTCATGATACTCTCTTATTGTTCTACTTACATGTCATGCCATGTTGTTAACGTTTGATTTATATTTGCAGGCCTGGACTTCTAGACAAGGTGGAGCTGGTGATAAGGATGATGATGATGATGATGATCAGGAGGACTGATTTGTTTTTTTACCTTTGAAAACAATGAGTGTGTGCTGTATAAAAAATTGTAGGCTGTCTAAAAATCACAATAGATAGCTTATCCCCCATCAAACACCGATGATGGAAGTTACAATCTGACGACTTCCAGTAGGCTACAATTTGAGGACCTTCACGACAACTGATGAAAACTCCAATTCAATAGCCTTCACAATCAACATCGGGAGTTACAATCTGACGACTCTCATATTTTCAAGGAGCCAAGACAAAGATTACAAGAGGACGATCTGTGCAAAGCTCTAGCAAAAGAGACTACAAATTGACGGTCTCTTCATATTAGAATGCAGATATCTCTCAAACCGTAAGGAATTTGGCCAAACGGAGGAAGCGAACCGAAGCCTTCGGCTCGGTTCGGATGGCCCCGTCTCGTCGAGATAGCCGATTTTCATATATAATTCGTCTAATTCCGACTTACGGTTTGAAAGTTATGACCTGTTCTTCGCAGCAAATTATGTTCTGAGGTCCGTCTGCAAGACTGGACTTCATCAGAACATTGGACTTAGCCTGAAGCCCGCCAAGCCCGCCTAAGGTTCGCCTCTGCATTACAGAGTCAAAGCGCACATGCTCAACTCTGCGTTTTCAACATCAAAACGCAGAGTTAATCGCTAAAACAGCACAACTGTGCGTTTTCAGCCTTTAAACAGGCTCAACTCTGCGTTTTCAATCTAGAAACGCAGAGTTAATCTCTAAAACAGCACAACTGTGCATTTTCAGCCTTTAAACAGGCTCAACTCTGCGTTTTCAGTCTAGAAACGCAGAGTTAATCTCTAAAACAGCACAACTGTGCGTTTTCAGCCTTTAAACAGGCTCAACTCTGCGTTTTCAGTCTAGAAACGCAGAGTTAATCTCTAAAACAGCACAACTGTGCGTTTTCAGCCTTTAAACAGGCCCAACTCTGCGTTTTTAGCCTAAAACGCAGAGTTCATCTCTAAAACGCATGCGGCCTGTGCGTTTCGACTCCCAGCGAGCGCCCAACTCTGCGTCTCATCTTTAAGACGCAGAGTTAAGGTCCGAACGCAAGCGGCCCTTGCGTTTTCAACTCCCAACAAGCGCCCAACTCTGCGTCTCATCAATAAGACGCAGAGTTAAGGCCCAGAACGCTGTTTTCAGCGTTTTGACTCGTTCAAAGCACTAACAGAACGGTTTCAAAACCGTTTTCCCCACTATTTCGGGAGCTGTTTAAGAGGGGGTGGTTACACCCCACTCAGCCCATGGAGGAGCTAATTAAGGGGGCAGTTGCCACCCCTAAACCCCCTATAAATAGTGGGAAACTCAACTGAGTTCGGGCTCTCCTTTTTGGCTGGCTTTTGGCTCTGGGCTCTGGGATCCTTCTTTTTGGGCAGCAAGGGGGCGATCGACGTTCATCCTCAGCAACGATCGACCACAGGAGCATTCCCTTGGCTTATAACCGACTTTCGGTTCAAATCAACTCTTTTTCAAGAGTTCAAACTCGTTCAGAGTTATCAACTCGATCAGAGTTCAAAACTTGCTCTGCAAGTTCTTCTAAAACTCGTCAGAGTTATCAACTCGATCAGAGTTCAAAACTTGCTCTGCAAGTTCTTCTAAAACTCGTCAGAGTTATCAACTCGATCAGAGTTCAAAACTTGCTCTGCAAGTTCTTCTAAAACTCGTCAGAGTTATCAACTCGATCAGAGTTCAAAACTTGCTCTGCAAGTTCTTCTAAAACTCGTCAGAGTTATCAACTCGATCAGAGTTCAAAACTTGCTCTGCAAGTTCTTCTAAAACTCGTAGATGCTCATGCTTTGAGCAAAACTGAAGAAAAACAACAATGTATGAAGAAAAAACTAAACCAGCTATTCACATATAATTGACTTCATAAAGAGAGAAGCCAATCTTTTTCATCAGCTGGAAGAGAACTGTTAAGAGTGATAGACAAGATATCTATCTTTATCTCTGTAACACTCTGATCAACACTTCTTCTTTTTTGCTTGAAGACTCTGGCATTGCGTTTCTTCCACAAAATGTAAACAGTTGTAGAAAGAGCCATTCTTTTAATTTTGTGTCTAAATCCCTTCCCCCTCAATCTGGAACTGTACCAAAAAATCAACAATCCCCAGTTACAGGTTTTCCAATTGAATCGAAGCCAGCTCATGACACCATTCCAGACAGCAACTGAAAATCTGCATTCAAAAAACAGGTGATCACGCGTCTCCAAGCTTGCATCTTCACATAAACAACATTGACCAGCTTGAATAAGTCCTCTCTTGAGAAGCCTTTCCTTTATAAGAAGTCTGTTTTGAACTGCTAACCAGAGGATAAAGCAATGTTTAGGATAGCTAAAGTTTTCCCAAACTACATAGAACCAAGGCACTTTGTTTGTGACTGGAGACATAGTTGAATACAACTTTGAAAGGTGAACTATGGAATTTTCGTAGCATGAACTGATACAGAGCATTAAACTTTCAATGCCACCACATTTAATCACAGCTTTGTCTCTGACCCTAAGCAATTGCTTCCACATCTAGGAATTATTAACTTTTGAATTAACATGCCAAATAGATTCATTCTTCAAATAGGTGCCATGAATCCATTTTATCCACAAAAGCTCCTTGTTAGTATGTATATACCAAATGGTTCTAAGAGCTGTGACAAAGTTCCAAATGGTTGCTGAAAAAAACCCCAGACCTCTATGCTTTTTATCCATACAGACTTTATCCCAGGAAACAAGAGGAGGTTTAAAAGCCTGGTCAAATTTGCCCCATAAGAAGTCTCTACACAAGCCATCAATTTTCTGGAGAATTTTTGCTGAAAGGATATAATTGGAAGACCAATAGATATGAACACCTAAGATGACACTTTTGATGACATGAAGCCTACCAGCATAAGATAAATTTCTGTGTTTCAGCCAGGATTGGAACTGGTTTGTAATTTTCATCAAAAGAGGACTGCAATCAATGTAGGATAACCTTTTGAATATTAAAGGAACACCAAGGTATTTAATTGGAAGAGCTCCCTCAGGATTATCCAACAAGGAGTGGATAGAGCTTTTTACAGAGTCTTCAACACCTCCATAGAAAATAGAACACTTAGAAAGATTAGCTTCCAGACCAGATATAGCTCCAAAGTCACTGAGGCATTGATGTAGTTTTTGAACTGAATATAGATCACCTTTACTAAAAAGAAGAAGATCATCTGTAAATGAAAGATGAGTGATTTTCAGCTCACGACACCCAGGGTGAAACTTGAACTTCTTGTCATGCTTTAACATATTCAGACTTCTAGAGAGATACTCCATGCCAATAATGAATAGATAAGGAGAGAGGGGGTCACCCTGTCTGAGCCCTCTTGCACCTTTAAAGAAAGCATGGAGAGTACCATTGAGAGAGATGGAAAAATTAGTAGAAGAAATACATGTCATTATCCATCCTGTGAAGACACTAGGGAATCCCAGACCATTGAGCATCCTTTCCAGAAAATCCCAATTAATAGTATAAAAAACTTTCCTAATGTCAATATTAAGCATTGCCCTGGAAGACAAATTCTTTTTGTTATAGTTCTTCACCAGCTCATGTGCTAAGAGGATATTACTTGTAATTTGCCTTTCTTTAACAAAGGCACTTTGAGCTTCACTGATAATATGCCCCATAACAGATTGAATTCTGTTAGCAAGTATTTTAGAAATAAACTTGTACAAACAGTTGCAACAAGAAATAGGTCTAAAATCAGAGGGAGTTTTGGGGCAGGGAACCTTTGGAATAAGAGAAATTGACGTAGAGTTAATTGCACCCAAATGTTTACCAGATTTAAAAAACTCTTCAATAGCAAGTGTGACTTCTTCCCTAACAACTGACCAAGCAGATTTATAGAAGGAGGCACTGAAACCATCAAGGCCTGGGGCTTTATTACTTTGCATAGAAAAAACAACATTTCTGATCTCCTCCTTAGTAACAAATTTAGACAATTGATTGGCTAGATTTTCAGTCAGACAATGGCCATTTTGGATAATATATGAGTCAGGACTGGAGGCAGGAATTGAAGTACCCATCAGACTGGAATAAAAGGATATAAGTTCCTTGACAATACCCTCTTCATCAGTGATCTTCTCACCCAAGCTATTGTAGAGGATCAGAACTCTATTGTGATGTCTGTTTGTTTTGATAACCGAGTGAAAGAACTTGGTACATCTATCACCTTTGAGACACCAGGCAACTCTTGCTTTTTGCTGATAAAAAGATAATTCACAATCAAGAAGCTTATTGTAAGAAGTCAAACAAGCTTTTTCTTGGTTAATAAAAGTGAAATTGAGAGGGTCAGGTTGAAGAGATTTCTGAATGTTCTCCAGCTCCAATTTTGCTCTAAGAACCTGTTCACTAATGTTGTTGAAGTGTCTTTTGTTGAGCTCTTTCAGATCTTTCTTCAGTAGCTTTAGTTTAGTATTAACAGTGAACATTTTATGCCCTTCAATGGGGGTTTGCCATATGAAAGAAACTGTAGGTAGAAAATTTACATGTTTGGTCCACATATCAAAAAATTTGAAAGACTTTTCCCCTTGAACACTATCCTCATAGATAGATACAAGAGCAGGTAAATGATCAGAAAAACTGGGCATAAGGAACTCAACATGACTAGAATTATGGTCTTGCAACCATGTATCATTAACAAGAGCTCTGTCCAATCTACTCCAGACCCTAGTTGTGGGATCTTGTTTATTATTCCAGGTAAAGAAACATCCAATAGTTTTTAGATGTGTTAGATGAGAATCATCAATAAACTGGTTAAAGTCCTCAGTTTTAGCATCAGTAAGCATAACTACACCTAACTTTTCCTTATTACTTATCATGACATTAAAATCACCACAAAGTAGCCAAGACATATTACCAATGATATGCTGAATTTGGGATAATTCTGTCCACAAAACTTTCCTGGCTACTGCATTGTTGAAACCATACACTGATGAAATGAGACAGGTTAGCCTTCCATCAATGGACTTGACAGCACATGTTATTTGTCGAGGAGAAGTACTAACACATTGAATGTTCAATATGCTAGGGTCCCATAAAATCAGTATCTTGGCTTTTTTCGAGCTACTAGCATTAGATAACCATTTCCAATTTTTTGCAATCCTCTTAGCAATAAGCTGAACATTTTCCATTTTAATCTTTGTTTCAAGAAGGGCAAAGAAAGACAGATGATATTGCATTAGATGAAGCTTTGCCAAATGTTGCTTATGGGATTTATTTAATCCCCTTACATTCCAAAAAGACCGATTCATAAGTTCATACCCCCTCTATCAACATAGAGGGATCAATTCCACAAGCCACATTAAACAGTGGAGAGAAAGAATTCACAGGCAAAGGGCTTTTCCCCAAGATCTTTTTTTGTTTACCTTGTCTAGAGATAGCAGTCTGCAGGATATCTTTGCTATTTCCAGTAACTGGCTGAAAAACATGCACATCATGCACAGACACATTTTCCCCTTTTCTAGCCAAAGAAACATCATGTACAACATGCCTAGAACTAGGCCCCTCTGAATTAAGATCATTCAGAACTGAATTTGAACCTGACTTAAAAACATGCACCACATGCACAGGTTTTTCCACAACAGTAATATTAGAATTTCCAGAAATCACAACATGTTTCTGATGCAGAACATAAACTTCAATCAAGGCATTCTGATTTAAAATATTAGAAACACCTTGCGTAGTATTACCATGGATATTAGGTCTCACAAAAACCCCTTGATTAGTGGATTTATGGTTCAGATCAACATTTGCAGACTGTTTAGGAACCCACTTTTGAGCCTTGGAACTTTTCCTACACATATTAGTATCATGACCCACAAGCTTACATGTAGCACACCATCTAGGTTTAAGTTTATAGACAACATTTTGATTAAAATTTTTGTCATTAGGGCCTTGAAGACGAATATGATCAGGAAGTTGAGAGGGCATGTGCACTTCAACTAAAACCCTGGCATATGCTAGCCTCTGTCTATTTGCAATCAACTTGTCAGTAGCAATTGGCCGGCCAATCAAACTAGCAATCTTGCTGATACATTTAGCATTCCAAAGGTTGAGCCTCAATGCAGGGAGTTGAATCCACATTGGGTAAACACATGCACTAATCTTTTCAATATCCTCTTCATTATTCCAAACCTTTAACATAAGAAGTCTAGAACCAAAAAACACGGCCCATTAACAAGAATCTCATTCAAATCTTCTTTGTTATTAAATTTAAATAGGAATAATCCTTGTAGGCTGTCTAAAAATCACAATAGATAGTTAATCTCCCATCAAACACCGATGATGGAAGTTACAATCTGACGACTTCCAGTAGGCTACAATTTGAGGACCTTCACGACAACTGATGAAAACTCCAATTCAATAGCCTTCACAATCAACATCGGGAGTTACAATCTGACGACTCTCATATTTTCAAGGAGCCAAGACGAAGATTACAAGAGGACGATCTGTGCAAAGCTCTAGCAAAAGAGACTACAAATTGACGGTCTCTTCATATTAGAATGCAGATATCTCTCAAACCGTAAGGAATTTGGCCAAACGGAGGAAGCGAACCGAAGCCTTCGGCTTGGTTCGGATGGCCCCGTCTCGTCGAGATAGCCGATTTTCATATATAATTCGTCTAATTCCGACTTACGGTTTGAAAGTTATGACCTGTTCTTCGCAGCAAATTATGTTCTGAGGTCCGTCTGCAAGACTGGACTTCATCAGAACATTGGACTTAGCCTGAAGCCCGCCAAGCCCGCCTAAGGTTCGCCTCTGCATTACAGAGTCAAAGCGCACATGCTCAACTCTGCGTTTTCAACATCAAAACGCAGAGTTAATCGCTAAAACAGCACAACTGTGCGTTTTCAGCCTTTAAACAGGCTCAACTCTGCGTTTTCAGTCTAGAAACGCAGAGTTAATCTCTAAAACAGCACAACTGTGCGTTTTCAGCCTTTAAACAGGCTCAACTCTGCGTTTTCAGTCTAGAAACGCAGAGTTAATCTCTAAAACAGCACAACTGTGCGTTTTCAGCCTTTAAACAGGCTCAACTCTGCGTTTTCAGTCTAGAAACGCAGAGTTAATCTCTAAAACAGCACAACTGTGCGTTTTCAGCCTTTAAACAGGCCCAACTCTGCGTTTTTAGCCTAAAACGCAGAGTTCATCTCTAAAACGCATGCGGCCTGTGCGTTTCGACTCCCAGCGAGCGCCCAACTCTGCGTCTCATCTTTAAGACGCAGAGTTAAGGTCCGAACGCAAGCGGCCCTTGCGTTTTCAACTCCCAACAAGCGCCCAACTCTGCGTCTCATCAATAAGACGCAGAGTTAAGGCCCAGAACGCTGTTTTCAGCGTTTTGACTCGTTCAAAGCACTAACAGAACGGTTTCAAAACCGTTTTCCCCACTATTTCGGGAGCTGTTTAAGAGGGGGTGGTTACACCCCACTCAGCCCATGGAGGAGCTAATTAAGGGGGCAGTTGCCACCCCTAAACCCCCTATAAATAGTGGGAAACTCAACTGAGTTCGGGCTCTCCTTTTTGGCTGGCTTTTGGCTCTGGGCTCTGGGATCCTTCTTTTTGGGCAGCAAGGGGGCGATCGACGTTCATCCTCAGCAACGATCGACCACAGGAGCATTCCCTTGGCTTATAACCGACTTTCGGTTCAAATCAACTCTTTTTCAAGAGTTCAAACTCGTTCAGAGTTATCAACTCGATCAGAGTTCAAAACTTGCTCTGCAAGTTCTTCTAAAACTCGTCAGAGTTATCAACTCGATCAGAGTTCAAAACTTACTCTACGAGTTCTTCTAAAACTCGTTCAGAGTTATCAACTCGTCAAGAGTTATCTTCAAACTTGCCACGCAAGTTCTCCACAGCGTCAAATCGTGAGGAGAAGACATCGTTCCAGTGAAGAAGGACGGTCGGATCGTCAACGGAGAGCAAGTTCGACGCGATCAATCGAAGGAAGCACTCCATCGCTACCAAGAAGAACCCAGTCTTAAACAAAGGAGAGAATCAAATCCATTCTCTTCTCTTTTGTAATCGGAATCCAAATTATAATCGATTTTGAGAGAATACAAGTCAAATTTTCTTTCTTTGTCTTTTTACATCAAATTTCCAACAAACAAAAATATTTATCATGGTGTGTGTTGAATAAACAATTTTAATTATCTTGGGATGTTTTTATTAAAATATATGTGTTATATATGCGTGGGAATGAATATTATACTGCTGATTGAATAGGGTTTTAAATTTATTATATTATTGTATAGGTTTTTTAATTTTCAAAATAATTTTTAAAAAAATATTAGAAATATATAGCGACGGATTTTCTGTCGCTATAGACCCTTTTTGCGATGGAAAATCCGTCGCTAATGTCACTTTTAGCGACGGAAATAATTTTTTTCTTTTAAAAAAAAAAGAACGACGGTTTTTCCGTTGCTAATTTTCCGTCGCTGACTTTTAGCGACGGAAAATCTGTCGCTAAAAGTAATTTTAGCTACCCTCATTGTACTGACGGTATTTTGGCGACGGAATTTTATTTTTTCCGTCGCTAAAAGTTCTAGCGATGGATTTTCAACGTTTAGCGACGGATTTGTCCGTCGCTAAAAGTCATGTTTCTAGTAGTGGTTTTGAAAATAATTAAAAATAATATTAATAATGAAATAAATTAAATAATTATGTGAAAATTATCTACACCTCAAAACATACCAGTTGTAATAATATAACCGATATTACGCAACAGTGGAAATAATACAAGAAATTATATAATTAAACAAGAATAATTACATAAAAATATAATTTTTTATATTTAAAATCAAATAATTATGGAATAATTATCCGCTCAGTAAAACATACCAGTTATACTAATACGACAGATAATATGTAATAGTAGAAATAATACAGCAAATTGTACAATTAAAAAGTAATTAATAATACAACGTATTATACGAAATAATACATAATAAATAATAATAATACAACATATTATGTAAAATAATATGTAATAGTATCAAAAACATAACGAATAAATTCTAGAAATTTTATACTGCACTAAATAAATTTATAATTATTAAAATCATTTAAATAAATATAAAACTTGATTTTTAAATCATAGAAAATTTTAGAAAATCATAAAAAATACAAATACTCTTAAAAAATAATAATTAAATATTTTAAAATACCAAAAAAATTATTTTAACTAGTATCAAAATTCACGGTCCTTACATTCTACCCCCCTTAAAATAAATTCCGCCCTCGGAATTTAAAATAAGATATGCACGATATCATATAGTAATTTTGTAAAGCAAGATAATACATATAATAGCTGATAATAGGAAGTAAAAACATGTCAATAATGGACGTAGATAAAAGACATAAAAAATATATACAACAATCATGTAATTATGTATTCATAATATTTACACAACGAACACAATATCAAAATATACCAATAACCATTATATCATTATACTCATTAGAAAAACCAAATATGATACAAAAACTATAAAACTATTATACGTAAAGAATAAACATAATACAACATATGAACTGCCATGTAATAATATCCAAAACAATAATCAATTATGGACATAATCAGTTAACTAAAACAGTAATACAGAGACTTATGTATATAAAAAAATTAATAAATACATCAATTGAAATAATTAATGAATATTTAATAAAATATAATATTAAAGTAAAATATACACAACCTAACAAAAAAAACTAATAACTACAACAAAATATCTATAATGTGCAAAATCTATAACTAAGTTGTATAAACTTATAACACTCATTTCACATACTAAAATAAACTATGAAACTACTGATGAAACGTAAAAGAAATAACTATGTTAACCAATAAACAATATAACCCAATAACACAAATAACTAATAAATTAATAAAATTAAAGACAACATAAAAAGACATACAAGAAAAACATATAACTTGATAATAACCAAACTGTAATGATTACAAAACGCGTACATGAAAAGTAAAATGTGATCAAAATTATGTGGTAACATACACAGCAAACATTTACAAATACATGTACACTACATAGAATTAATAAAATAAATGCAACACAAAATAAGAACAACTACACCATAATGTGACTACTAACCAAAAATTGTAGCAAAAACATAATAAATACTAAATCACAATAAATATAGCAATACACAAATTAAAACGTGAAAAACATGAGCAAGAATACACTGCATAAATATAAGACACACTAACTATAAAAATATTACGACTAAATACGTAACCAAAATACAATATGTAAAAATACAAAAATCAAAGCTAAACAAACACCAACATTGTAACAACCTTTAATAACCCTATTCACAAACCATAAAGCCATAACACCACACACTCACACTGAAAAAATAGCTACTCCTATTCAAAGAAAAATATAAGAATAAACAATATTGATATAATATGATCTATGAAAAATACAAAATAAAAGAAACAAAACAGAAGAGTAACACGGTGTAAAACAACAAAAGTTAAAATAATAAAAAATACAAACCTGACAAGAAAAACATAAATGAAAGACTCAATGCATTTAAATAAGTAACAAATAAATTGACAGTATAAAACTCAAAATAAATTAACACATACAAAAATCGTAGAATACACTGAAACATAAATGCTTACTAACAATACTGACACTCACAACATACTACTAGATAAAGAAGTATAATATATAAAAACAAAACTATGAAAGTTAAAATAGGTATATAAGCAATGAAACATAAGAAGAGCATAATTCCGTATAATAAAACACCGATATATTTTAGATAAACATGGTTACACAGTTGATACTAGAAATAATGAATGACTATAAATCGATAAAAATAACATCGTAAATATAATAATATACGTGAATACACTATAATAAAAAAGAATAATAAGTATAAAAAAATGAAAAGTAAAACACAACACAAGTAAACGAAAATAATAAATAGAGTGTGAACAACAATTAATAACACAATAAAAGACATAATATCTAAAAATATCATAAAATAAATACTAAAAATAACACGCGTATACAATGTATTTTGTTTCAATGACAAAACAATACATATCGAAAATGAAGTAAACAACAACAAATATACAAATACACTATAACAAACCATGAATAAATACTTTACATACTGATAAATGCTATTTAGAATAATCTTTTATATTAGTTATAAAAGAATAATAATTAATGTAACAAAATAACTATATAATTAGTAACTCAACTCTAAACTTAACAATATGAATAATTGCTTAAATATCAAAATCAAAATACATGGCTCTTAAAAATAACAAAACTAATGCGAACATACTAAAATAATCTAACAAGACAAATTTTACTGATAAGAAACTATATACTGAAAATGTAAAGGATAAGAATATACTGCATATGTAGAATATTAAAATCATGAACTCATTAAAAATATGAACAATATACATCTAAAACATAAGGAAATGATAGATAGTATGACAGAAAACGCACACATATATAATGTAGATATGCAATTGTATATTTAAACATAATAAAACAATCTAAATATCAGATATGTTATGCAATGTATATGCGGAGTCTAGAGCAATGCAAAACACTTAATAACATGGTTTGAACAAATGAAATATATAAGTAATGGTATATATTTTTTAATGAAAAATACACAATATAACACTGTGTCCGATACAAAAAATAATGTAATAAATAATACAGAAATTAATACAATTAAGCGATATATAAGTCAAATCAAAGAAATATAGTTGTAATAATAATAACATATAAAATAATGACCGGCAAGGTGATAGATGAGAGATACAAAGAGAGGGTAATCGCGAAGCGATGGGACAAGAACCGTGGAAAGTCCGGAGTCAAAGAGTGATAAGATAGGGACGAAACAAAATCTATCAAGAAAATGGAATAAGGGCTCAAGATTAGTCTTACGGATGAAATATGATATGTATCTAAATTGTCCTTTATATTCTCACTAGTGGAAACTTAGGACCGAGATCGGGACCGTGACCTACATGGGCCACCAAAAAAACCTGTCACGCCCCACTTCCTAAAATACCAGGGGAATCGGAACGTGAACAAGCCCACGACGTATTAGGTTGAGTAGAAATAAATAATAAAACTCTTTCTACTCAATCTAATACGCTAAGCGTCAAAAATATAATATACGAAGTCACAGATCCCCGATCACACATAGCAAGAGTATAATGAATAACTCAGAATGGAAAAGATACATATCACAAATAGAATATCATCCAAGACACAGAGTTGGGTCAAACACGCCCTTATTACAAAACGATCCAACTAAAAATATAAAAATACATAGTCCAACAGAAATAAAAGGAAAGTACTGCTAAAACAACTAAATCCAACATCAGACTAAAGTAAGGTTCTGTAGAAGAGATCTAGCGCTCATCAACTACTACAGAAAGAAAAAGTCTAAGCTTCAGATTGTTCTTCTGATCCATCTGGGAGACCTTACTGCTGCAAATCCTCTGGCTCCTGTACTATCCCAAACTGAGGCTGTTCATCTCCTAAATCTGACGTACACCAGAGAAAAAATAGGTGTACGTCAGTGTGTATGACACATGACAAGATCCCACAGAAAGAAATAGGAACGATCGAACGACCAAAGCAAAAACATATGCAACAACCGTAATGGTAATAGAAGAGTGACCAATGCGATAACAGAAATAGGAACATGTAATGTTACTAGTAACAATAGGAACATGCAACTGGAATACTAACAACCTAGATATAATCCTCTACTAGAGTAAAACAGTCAGGAGAATTTATAAACATCCGAGTAACAAAATCATGCAGCTAGCCATCCTATAACCATCCACATAACAAGGTCATACAACTAGATAAAAATTAATACTTAAAAATCTACAACATGAGACGTAGTACGTCGAGCAAAATAATTCAAACAAGGAAACCCTCATGTATATACCATATGTCTCAAATTATAGATAATTAAATATTAATCCCGATCTATGTATGAAAAGAAAACAACCGGCCTACACCTCACAAGAGTCCATAATCATCCAAGGGATGAAATCATACTACTAGCCATCCTATCACAACTCATTGGTCCACATCTCAACAAAACTAACAAAGTCCACCATAGTACACGCAAGCATATCAAAACTAACAAAGTCCACCATAGTACACGCAAGCATATTATTCTTGTTTTACATGTTATTTGAATTGGGGAAGAATATTTTGATGTATATAATCGGGTCCCCGTAAACCTGTCCGGGGGCCGCCTTCAAGTCAAGTATTGGCCCTCTGGCCCATATATATAACACTCATGATATCATGATAACAGGAAAGCGCTGTGCCCGTTTATATACATGCTATATTCTCCGTCCAATTCCCCTTTATAACCCCATGTTTGTCATATTAATTACGCAACTGCACATGAAATATTATGCACTAGCCACGAAGTTACCATGGAACGTCTTCTGTAAAACTATGAAAATAACCGTGACCCATTACACGTCCGATCAAGAGTGCATCATCTAGTCAATGCTATAATAATAATAATCAAGGAAACCTCATACCGGGATATCGATATCGAGGGAACTCGGGACTCCTCACATCGGGATATCGATGTCGAGTGAGTATAGCCATACTTTGAAGCACGCTTATAAATCATACTTTTAACAGAAGCCGTCTTCATGTACAGTCTCTCCTATTGGGTAACAACTAAGTGATAAAACAACAAGCTTCCACACAGCTATTCATGTCAAGCAATCCCACACATATAATAATATATCACAGACTAATCTAATTAACCAATTATTAACAGATATAAATATTAAAACGACAAGTTAATAAGTAATAGGATCTTGCCTACGAGACCAAGGGGTCTGATGACGAGCGGCGAGGCCGATGCGAACGTGGTACTATGAATCTGAACGGTCGAGTCATGATGGATCTGCTGGAGGTGGATCTGGACAGTGACGTCGACGACTCGAGCGGGGTGAAGGCAGCGGCGTTGGATGGTGTCGAAGGGATGCGGCGATAGGGCAGTGAGAGCTGGGCGGCGGCAATGACGGGGAGGGATTTGAGCAGCGAACTGGTCGGAGGATTTGTGCGCCAGGGCTTGGGGAACGGACTAGCGTCGAACTAATTAATAACAGATATAAATATTGTAAATATGAGTCAAAGGGAAGTGAGATCTTACCTGCGAGACCAAGAGGTCTGATGACGTCGGACTGAAGGGCAGGGGAGAGTGGTTGTGCAGAGGGGGAGATCGGAGTCGGGGCTGTTGAGGAGTTCAGCGAGCAGCGAGTGGGTGTGTGTATATATATATATATATATATAAGGAAATTAGGGTTTTGAAAATAATTAAAAATAATATTAATAATGAAATAAATTAAATAATTATGTGAAAAATATCTACACCTCAAAACGTACCAGTTGTAATAATATAACTTATATTACGCAACAGTGGAAATAATACAAGAAATTATATAGTTAAACAAGAATAATTACATAAAAATATAATTTTTTATATTTAAAATTAAATAATTTTGGAATAATTATCCACTCAGTAAAACGTACCATTATATTTATACAACAGATAATATGTAATAGTAGAAATAATACAGCAAATTGTACAATTAAAACGTAATTAATAATACAACGTATTATACGAAATAATACGTAATAAATAATAACAATACAACATATTATGTAAAATAATATGTAATAGTATCAAAAACATAACGAATAAATTCTAGAAATTTTATACTACACTAAATAAATTTATAATTATTAAAATCATTTAAATAAATATAAAACTTGATTTTTAAATCATACAAAATTCTAAAAAATCGTGAAAAATACAAATAATCTTAAAAAATAATTATTAAATATTTTAAAATACCAAAAAAATTATTTTAACTAGTATCAAAATTCACGATCCTTACAAAAACGAAGACCTTCACCGAGCGTAAGGTCTTATCCTTGCTTCCTCATGTAGTCGCTTGCTTGTGAACTATACTTAGAGAAATGCCGCCCAGGTCCTTCATCATCTGAATTGGTGTCCAAGAAAAGATCAGGGGTTGGGGATGACTCCCTTTTTTCAAAGATTATTTCTTTTTCACTTCCTGTCCTTGCAGGTAGGATTACAGTTGTTCCGAATAAATCTTGGTTGTATTTCGTCATTGTACAAGACGAACGAAGTGGCATGTGTAGATCAGGGCTATCATACAATTTTTGCATTATATTATCAAGACAACGTGAGTACTCTAAATCATTATTTATTATTTCATTGGCAAGTTACCAGTTACAACTTTCATCCGACGATTCGCCACCGTCAAGATCGATTACAAGAGGGTAAATGTCATTTAATACAAGACCTTCACTATAATCGAGCCCAGCTTCGGTATCAGATTCTTCACCGCTGTCCGTACCATGGGCTGATAGTTCAGTATCGGATTCGGCACCATAAAGAAGAGAATCAGTAAAGTAATTTTCTAATCCCTTAAATGGCTGCTTATCCACGACCACCGTCTTGACTTCGTTATTAGTGTCAACATATTTTAGACACTGATAGAGGGTGGAGGGAACTATAACATTATTGTGGATCCAAGGGCGACCCAGCAGCAAGTTATAAAAAGTCTCTGCATCAATCACATAACAAGTGACTTCTGACTTCAAGTCTCCAAGCTGACACTTCACCCGGATTTTTCCCAATGGCCTAGACCCACTAGTATTGAATCCATAGATAACAGTTCCTGTGGAGGCTAGCTTGTTGGTAGGAATTCCGAGGTGGTACATCTACCTAAGAGGCATGATGCTAACAGCGGAACCCGGATCAACTTGGATCTGGTTAACAACGCTTGAGCCAATATATCCGGTGAAATATAAAGGTCTATCATACTTCGAATTCTTCACTTAGGGGTTGACTTAATCTGAGTGAGAAATACCTCAGAATCAGCCAAGGCTTCTTATAAATCTTCTTTGGTATCCTTTGAAAGGTGTAATAACTCATACAGTATAATCATTGTTGGGATATTGGCTAACTGAGTCATGACGTCGAAACGGTACGGAGCGTTTGAACTTTTTGGTTTATCTCTTCCAATCAGTCGATTGAAATGAGACTGCTTCGGAATTTGAACTTCCGTATGTTGGGGCTCTTTCTCCTTTTGTCTAGCTGCCTTTTGAGATTTTTCGGCCGTCACGGGCGGAGTTGTAACTACCCCCAGCTCTGTCAATGTTTTAGAAGGTGCAGCTTTTACCACTCTCTGCTCAGCTAATTGCTCAGATGCGCTTGGGTAATTAAAATAGTATTCATTTCCACTTCTGGTAGCGAAAGATCCCTGCTCCTCTTCAGAAAGCGGTAGAGTTAGGATTTTTTTATTATTTTCTTCAGGAATCACCGAGGTTTCGAAATAGGACTTTTCCTTTCCTTTGCCTTTCAATCTCTTCTTGGACATAAATGTTGTCCACTGTTCATCTTCAAACAAATCGGGATGAACCCAAAGGATTTCGCCATTCGGGGCCGTATGTGACACAAGTTCCTTTTGGCGTTGTCCATGAGGGTCATCGTTGACGATTTGCATTTTAACATTTGATACAGGTTCGTGTTGAAACCAGGATAAAGGAACTGAATCGAAGCTAATAGATATTGTATTTTCACCCACTTTCTTCTCCTTTGTCTTTGCAGTCACAATACCTATATCGATCAACGTTTGTATTTTGTCTTTTAGGACATAACACGCCTTGGTAGGATGATGGACTCTTCTGTGATATGCATAATATTTTGGATCATTCTTCTTCTTTGCTTCTTCCTGATTTGTAATTGGTGGAAGTTTAATCTTGTTGTTGTCCAAAAGATACTTAAAGATGACCGGTACTTCATCAACCTTAAAAGAGTATTCTTTTGGGAACTTGTGTTCTAAAGTCTTACGCTGCCTCGGAGGCTGCTGAGTTTGATGTTGTGTAAGTTAGAAGGACGATTGTTGCGGTTGTTATTGTTGTGATGTTTGATGAGCATCAACAGTAGTCGCGGACCCCTTACCTCTGCCTCGAGGGTTAAAATTCTGCTTTTGAGGATTAGTTGGTGGCTGACCCCTCTCAAACTTCTTCCACTTGAGGAACCGTTCGGCTTGTTCGTCTCTCACCTTCAATTCTTTCCACGTCTTGGAAGGCACAGCTCCCATGACTTCTAAGACATCCAAAGAAAGATTATTGTGACATGTATGAAGGATAAACTCTTCAGTGAGTGGATCTCGACAATTTACAGTTTTGTTTCGGAACCGCTTGACGAAAACATCAACTGACTCTCCATCTTTCTGCTTCGCATCCAGCAAGGTGCCAATGGAGACCTCGGTATCATCATCGAAAAAATTGGTAAGAAATAATCCTTCCATATCTTCCCAGCTATTGATACTCCCAGGCTTAAGACGTCGATACCAATCAAAGACAGGCCCGCGAAGGATTCCTACGAATGATCGGACCATCAAAGCTTTATTTTCGGATATTACGCCAAGATGAGACTTGAAATAAATCAAGTGTTGAGTGGGTGAAACCCTGCCATCAAAAGGAGTAAAGTTAATTAGACTAAATTTTGGGGGATAAGGAATCAAATCCCATTCCCTCGGGTATGGGTACAGAATACCCATTTTCTTCACTTCCCGAGATGTCATCAACACATTGACTTTGTTTTCAAGGTCTTGCATCTTCTTGTCTTCATCCACGTTTTTCTTCAAATAAATTTGAGAAGGTTGGGTAGATGACTTAGTTGGACCATTCTCAGAATTGTCTTTGTTATGAGGAGGATCAGTAAAGATAGTTTCATCTACTTCATGGTCACTATCCACCTCAGTTATACGCACATGTATAGCATCATGCCTGCTAGATTCAGCCTTTTGACTTGATTATGGCCGCTGTTGATGTTGAGCCTGCAAATCTCTCATCTGTTGTATTGTCAACTTCATTTCTGTTTTTATCTCAACCCTGATTTCTTCGTGTTATTTAGCCAATGCTTCCTGTAACATTTGAGCCAACTGATCAGGTGTAATTGTATATGATTCCCTGACTTGTCCAACACTGGATGTTGTATCATCTGAGGTAACTGCAGAACAAGTATCTGATAGTTCCTCGTCTGAAGATAACCCTTCATGTATTTTCCTATAATCTATGTGTCGATTGGCTCTTCGCTGCAGTCGCGACATTCTTTGGGAGAGACCCTGATCAACTCTTCCTTCTGGAGAAAAATCAGGATTATGATTGCTTGAACGACGCCTTCCTTTATCAGTCATATTGATAGTGACCTCTGGAAGCTCGTCATTTTGAGTAGCGGGCTTCTTTTTACTGAAACGTCTCATCTTGGATTTTGACGTCTCAGTGGAAAGTCTTTGAAATATGGAAACTCTTGGCAGTTCAGCTTTGGAACAACTGCATTCCGACAATGCTGCCTTAATGAGTCTCTTGCATGCGCAATAAGAATCTGCTTCTCGAGCAACTCTTTTCCGTGACTTATTATTTTGATAGTACAACTCATCATTATCATGATTTGAGCAACCTATCTTCTACTTTCAAACCTTGTTGACATGCACAGGCCGACTTGTCGTCGTCTTTGAACGATCCAAGGTTGAATACTTAAATCCACCTCCTTGCGGGCATGGAGTCTTTACAGGCAGTAGACAAGAGTAAATTGGTATTTTCTTATTTTGGGTTTGTTTTGTTCTGATCGGAGGATATTTACGACCCCCAATGTGAGGATTCACTTGGGGTTCATTCACCGGACCCATGCGTTCTTTAACTAGAGCTTTGTCTCGATCATCAGGTAAAGGACCGAGATGATCCGCTATTGTGACTTTGAATTTTGATAGGTCAGGACTGACCCAAGGCTTTATTGGTGATATGTAGGCGTATAAAATTGCTTATAGGTCCCTTAGCACAGCTCGGCACAAACCGACGAACCATCGGGCAACATATCCAAACACGAGTGTCAGTCCACAACGCCGAAGCCAAGTGACACGCAACGAAGCGGATTAACGAGGCAACGAGGCTAACGAACCGCACGCAAACAATGGAATACATCCATTCGCATGCGGAATCAAGCTAACAGTTCGGTGAGTCAACGAGTCATCCAACCATAGAACGGATTTGAACTCAAACACCGAGGCGGATTTACTGCCATATTGGGATTCAGACTGTCAAATTAGAGTCCGGATCAACAACGAAGCGGGTTTACTACCAAATTAGGATTCAGATCAACAAATCAGAGTCTAAATCAACCATGAGACCGGAAAAAACGGCAAAAACCACAACACCTAGGGGACTCGGCCAAAGCCGAGCCACCTCTAGGTGGCTCGGCCGAGCCACCTCTAGGTGGCTCGGTGGCCGAGTCACCTATAGGTGGCCGGCCCAGATCTGTGCCAAGGCACAGATCTGAGAGCCTATAAATAGATGGCATGGTTTATTTGTTGAGGGTTGGAACTTTTGGAGGCGAAACTCTGCTGGATTCAAGGCTCAGAACTTAAAAAGATTTAAGCTTTGGGACTTTGAGGACTTGCTCTTCCAGATCCGGTGCTCGGCGATCGTCAACGCCAAATAAGGTAAGAGTTCGAGAGGAACCGGATCTCAGATCTACGTAGTCATCCACCGGATCAAAGCTTGGCCTTTGATCCCGAGAACTAAAGGCTACTATTTCCTTGGCGAAATAGTACCCTCGGCTATTATTTCCTTGGCGAAATAATACCCGTCATACTGCGTAGATCCGACCGGATCTAGATCACGTGGTGGTCCACGGATAAACCCCGGCGCAGGCGAAGAACCCACAAAGCGAGTGACCGCAAAACAGGAGCTCGCGATTCGTTCGAAAGGAAAGTTGTAATCTTTTTTCTTTTTTTTGATTTCGTTGTAACCAGATCTTATAAAAAGACCGGATCTTTGTAACCGATTAACTGTTATTAAAGAGTGTGCAATGACATTAATGAAGAACACGATTTTTCCCGCGAACATGATAGAACAGACATAGTTGTAGTAGACGGACCAGGAGCGGGTGTTGACGGATTGTGAATTTCTTCTTGGCCGTGACAAGGGTGTTCGTCGCGGTCGCATGGTGCGCCGCGGCAGCAGAGATTGCCGTGGTTAGAAGATGTGCTGTGGCAGTTGGGACTACCGCGGTTGAAAGACTTACCATGGTAGTGTGGACTGTCATGGTTGAAGGACTTACTGTGACAGTATGGACTGCCGCGATTGAGGGATGCATCCTGGTGATCCAATTTTTACGTATGTTCGGTTTTGGGAATCCAAACTTTGCAATTCTTCGGTGATTCTTTAGACACCATTTCTTTCTTCCCTTCTTGTGTTTGTTGACGAAGGGCATGGGTACGAGTGGTGTTTGCACGACGGTTTTGTATGCGTTCTTTGAGGGTCGAACGAGCCCTTTTGATGAGAGTCCATTCTTCCGTTGTGAGTTGTGCAGAAACATGAGTGGTTTGTCGTTGAGGCAATTGGATCACTCGATGCTTCCTCGACTCTAGGTCCACATAATAGCGAACCCCATCGGTTTGTTCAAAGGCTTTGGCCAATTGACGAGCGCGACGCTGATGTTGTCTCTGACGAGCTCTCTTCGTCAGTGCCAGAAAGCTTTGATTCAATGACCTCTTAACTGGAGAAGGATCATTTGGAGCAGAGATGTTGCCAGCAGAGTCCTTAGCAACGATCGGGCAAGAATCTTTACCTGTAGTCTTTATCGGAGTTAAAGACTAAAAAACCTTCTTAGAAGATGAAACCTTCCTGCATTTACGAGGCGAGAAAGATTTTGAGGATGAGGATGACAAATACTCCTCAAATTTCACCTGATCGAACTCATATTCGATCTCTTCGTTAATCACAATCTTGATTGGCTGCGACACGATGGTCTCGGCAGCGAGACCGTTGGCTCCCACTGTGGTCGTCAGTTTGTTTTTGTCGAAAGTTATCTTCATTATTGAATCCATTAAAACTTCAGTTGCTTATAACAAATTACAATAAAAAAATAAGAAAATTACAACTTCCTAGAAAATAACACAAAAATTATTTATCGACTTCTGCTTTTGTGGAGACTTTGTCTGTGTCGGGAGTACGTTAACTCGTGGACTACCGATTCACAAGATTCTGATTGAATTGTAAAGGCTTTGGGGATTCTTTCTTCATTTATCGAAGTTAGAATTTAAAGCGAATATCTTGTTGATGTAAGATGTTCACTCTTCCAAAGATTAAGTTAATGCTTAAATCTCTAGGAATCAACAAAAGCTTCTTGAAAGTATTTTTGAGGAATCAAGACTCTCTCTTGCTCAAAATTCACCAAATGCCCAAGCTTATCTGCTCTAATCTGCTCTCTCTCCTTAACTCCGTGTGTAAAGAGGTATTTATAGGGGTAGGGGTTCATAACTGTGGAAACAGAGGCAAAATAACTGACCAGTCGAACTTTCTTTGGGCGCGTCAGTCTCCACTGCCACGACCTTTAGCGCGCCAGCGTAGACTGCCGCGGGTGAAGAGACCGTTTCAGCCACGTTCAGCCACGTTTATAATTGTTCTCCCATGACTTTTTACCTACAAAATGCCACTTTTCTCGGTCTGTAACCATCCTTCCACGTCAGTACACATTCTCCTTTTGTTATGATATTACGTGAACTCTCAGAAGATGCTAAAAAACCGTCAACAAATCACAAGAAGGACATCCCATGAAGACATGCGTCACCATACTCTGTCGCGCATACACGCGTCATAACACGCTACCGTGCCGTGGCGCGTCACCGTCAGCTGTCGCGCCTATGCGCGTCACCATATGCTGTCGCGCCTATGCGCGTTAGTATTTGTTGTTATGTTAACACGCATTGGTGTACTTTATCACAGGCATGTACATTGCTCTCTTCTTAGTATTGATCTGTATTTGGATATCTATAAACATTTTTTGATACCTACACTCATGAGAACAACAATTACAACACAATGTATGGATAAGTTAATTTATATAGAAAATGATCCTGCATGTGAGTGAGAGAATAAAAATTATTATGCATGCCATCGTACCTATTATTGAGCACATAATATAAAGTAATAGTTGAAATCGGGGGGGGGGGGGGTGAATAGGGTAATACGCTAATCTAATCTGACATTAATGCTAATTTAAAAAACTTATTAATTATTATCCTAGCAAGTATGATTGTGCAATAAGATATGCAAGGATAAGAGAATAAATAAGGACGGAATAAACATGAACTAATGACGATCTAACAATATAATGAGCACAAGATAAAGACGCCAAGGCAAATGCAAACAAATGATATGATCACAACGTTCAGTCACCCTCGATCTACGTCTCCGCTCCCCACTCTCGGGGAGAACTCCACTATCACAATGAGTTTTCAATGTTTACCCAAAACGTTTACATCTCACAATCAGTTTTCTAGCTCACCGAAAACTTTCACAATCTCACACACTTGCAATCACACTCTACACCCTCTAAGTGTTGGCCTAGCCCGTGTCACCTTTCTCAAGTGCTCGGAATTATCACCTCTCTCTAGGCTTTACCACCAACCCCACTCCTCTTGGAATCGACCCCGTCTCTCACCACACACTTCTCTCAGTGTACAAGTGTATTACAAAGTGTATCTCACAATAAAAGCTCAATACAAGGTTTGTTCTCTATAATGGACGAGAACTCAATTAAGTCCACTCTCAAAGTTACAATCCCACAACCCAATTATACAATATGTGTAAAAATACTAAAGCTCAATGGTGTGTGTAAAACAATGAGAAATAAAAAAAAAATCAAACTCAAATTGATCTAGCAAATATAAATATAATAAATAAAGGATAAACAAGCTAGATAATTGAGTTAGAAAAACTTCTCTATAACAAGAGTGAGAGATTGGAAGATTGAAACCCCAGATGAATTTGATCTCCTCTTGTGAAACTTTCTTCACATGAAAACTTTTGAGAAACAAACTTAAAACACCCTTAAAAACTTTGTAAACCTCTTTTAAAACATTCTTGGTAGTTGGAAATGTTAAATGCAATAGGGTATATATAGGATAGAAGAACCCATCCCAAGAAGTACACAAAAACCCATAAAAATCACAAAACAACAAAATCTGGAAAATAGTCGCTACTGTGCAACAACTAATTTATAAGTCGACTTATCAGAAGTTATAAGTCGACTCATATGTAATAAGTCGATTTGTCAGATCAGTAAGTCGACTTAATAAATTAAAAACACTATCTGCAAAACAACTCATAAGTCAACTTAACAGAAGATATAAGTCGACTTAGTATAAATCGACTTGCTAAAATAGTAAGTCGACTCAGCAGATAGAAATGCATTTTCCAGAGCAGTTCATAAGTCGATTTGTCAATCCTTATAAGTCGACTCATGAACGTGCACATGCACTGTTCATGTATGAAATCTGAGTTTTGAAGTGCCTTAAAAAATAAAAAATAAATTCTAAAAAATATTAAACTTTGGGAAATATTTATAAACACATTGTGGCTAAACACATTGTTTACCAAAACAAAAAATGATAAATATGAAACATGTATGTATGTATATAAATAAGTATATTTGTTTCATATTTAAACTTGAACACTATAAAACCAAAACGTGTATGTGTGTATATAATTGAGCTCTAAGCATAACCACACATAATATAAACTCCTAAACTAATGTACCCAAGCTTGATGATCTTCAATAAGCTTATCTTGGTTTGCTTTGCGGATGAAGCTTGATCTTGAATCTTTGACTTGAATTGTATTGTCTTCATTCCGGTATTCCATCAACCTCCTTTAAATGTCATAGTGAAGGCTCAATCCAACCAACCTCCAACATCGATGTTTGTCTAGAATATCTATACTCTAGACAAACGAGGTTAGGGATTGTTTATAAATCATCAAAACGAGATTAGGGAGTAGGCTCATAAACATGAGACCTAACAATAGTAGTTTTATCATAACACCCGTCTACGAGGAAGATGTTTTGAATACTTCACATGGAAAGTAGAAAGAGCACAAAGTAGATTTTGATCCTCTCTTATAGCTGAGAACGTCCTGCTCATTCCGAGATTTTATTCTAATGATAAAATCAACACAGAAATAAGGTCTCCTGTAGCTCAGAACGTCCTGCCCATTTCAAGATTTTATTTATTCTTTGATAAAATCCACATAGAAATAAGGTTAAAATTCCAGGAATCAATCCTCCCAATCGTCATAAATCACTCCGTGCGCTTTGGTCCCCTGGTCAACAAAAAAACTATGCGGAGATACCTACGACAGCTCAATCGGACCGGTGGGAAACCCGCGAAAATCCCGAAACTACCCCTACTCACTCTTTTAAAGCCCCTCAACACCCCACCGAAGAAAATTCCTCCTCCTTTTCGGTGCGAAGGCGATTGGCTTGTTCGCTTCGGCCCCCGAAGCCCTCATCTACCGATTCCTCCCCAAATCCGAACCTAGGGTTTCGTCGGATCCCATCGAGTCAGGTATCAGTTTTTCACTGTAGTCTCTAGGATTCTGTTGAATTGATAAGATTTTATACCGGCGGATCTGCTTTCCGTGTTCCCTGTGTGAAAAAGTTTCGTTCTTGGTTGAAATTTGCTGTTTTTTGTTGTATCAATTTGTTGTTTATCTAACTAGAGCAGTAGAGAGGAGCAGTGATTGCTTTGCTTTTCACTGGATTCGTTTATGATTCTGTTGAATTGATGAGAACTTATGTGAAAAGTTTTGGTTTTTGGTTGAAATTTGATGGTTTTTGACTCGTAAAAGTGTATACTGATTACGTTAGTAATCACTGGGTTCTTTATGATTGTGTTAAATTGATGGATTTTTTTAAAAAAAGTCTCAGATAGATTTGTTCCGTGTTTGTTTGCAGGAATTTTCTGTAGATTATACTTTGAGTTGTGAAGATGTTTGGCCGTGCTGCTCCGAGGAAGAGTAACAACACTAAGTATTACGAAGTTCTTAAAGTTTCGAAAAGCGCCGGGCCTGATGAGTTGAAGAAGGCGTATAAGATTGCTGCTTTGAAGAATCATCCTGATAAGGGTGGGGATCCTGAAAAGGTTGTTACTTGGATTCTAGTTATTAGTGATGTTTTGCATTTAATTGTGGTTGTTTTGGCAAATTTGTAATAAGGGTTTTTTAGATGTTGGTCCCTTCAATCTTTCATATTTTCCTTAAGGTAAAGAGGAAGAAAATTTGTGATTTTGGGGAGAAAAGAATGAAGTGAGTGTAAAACAGTAATCTAGTATAACCCAACGACAGCCAAGAAATGGATCAAAAAATTAATAGGCAGACGAATTTGGGGTAACTTAAATGAATTGTGGGCCTAAATAGCAATTTCAGTGATTTGGAGACTAATTTAAAGTTATGAAAGATTTAAGGGACCAATATTAAAAAAACCCTTCTAATTAATGAACTGTTGGTTCTGCCATTTTATCAGTTCAAGGAGTTGACTCAAGCTTATGAGGTTCTCAGTGACCCAGAGAAAAGAGAGATTTATGATCAGTACGGGGAGGATGCACTTAAGGAGGGAATGGGAGGGAGCGGTGGGACCCACAATCCTTTCGATATTTTTGAGCAATTTTTCGGTGGGGGAGTGTTTGGCGGGGGAGGGTTTGGTGGTAAGTAGATTATGCTGTGTTTACTATTACAAGCATTAGGAGTTGCTAAATTTTGTTTATGATATGTAGGCAGCAGCTCTAGGGTACGTAGGCAGAGGCGAGGTGAAGATGTTGTTCATAGTCTGAAGGTGTCTTTAGAGGATGTGTATAATGGGACATCCAAAAAATTGTCGCTTTCTAGAAATGTCTTGTGCTCAAAGTGCAGAGGGTACGTCGCGTTACATTTTTTTTGTGCTTCTTTGTCTTTTGCAGAATCTTGTGCAATATTAAGCTTAACATCATGTTTGAATATATTATCTTGTTTGGTACATGGAAACTAGTTGTATTTTAGTTAATTTCTAACTTATATGGATGCTATGTCTACTTTTAGTATCGTACCCCACATTCGTTTTTTGGTGGGTTGAATTTTTTTGATTTTATCTTGAAAGTGGCTCACATGTCATGGTCGTTAAATTTGTTGATTTTTTAGTTTTTATTTCTTTAAGATAAAAGAATTAGATTTTACTTTTTTCAAGAGTGCAATTAAAGCTCTTGTATCATGATTCAGAAGTACGATTGATGCTGACTTTTCTATAGAAAAAGTGTTTGAAATTTAAATCTAATGAAATCGAAGGTTATTAGTTAAAATTATGAGTAAAGAGGTAGTCCTCAAGTGTCAAAAGGTATCAAAGATGAGAAAAGCTATAAATAGAGGGAACGAAAGTAACTAGTCCATTGCCATATGGATTTACAATGATTACTTTGGAATCCACATAAACTGTTTATAGGATTCATTTCACCATGTAGTGTTATCTAGCGAGGACTCACGGAGGGCATATTACGACACAGAATGAATAGGTAAATACTACTAGTGTTGTGCAAGGTGTTTGATGTAGGATATGTTTGTGATCAGTGTTTTAAATATCGTCCGATAATATCTATTTATTGGCGAGTTATTACTTTTGAACCCCCGCTGCTAGGATAGTTGCAATTTTATATTAGTTATTATATTGGGGTTGTTTATCGGTGTTAAATCGGCGATGAAGTGATATATTAGCTGAGTTTATATGTCAAAAAACCGGAATTATCGCCAACCTGATACACCCAAACACTAAAACCCGACCCAACCCTTTTCGAAGTAAATTAGCCATAACGCCTCCTCTCTGTTATTTCTTCCCCTTTGTGTCTGTGCCCTAAAATCCCAAATCAACTTTGACTTCCTCTGCTCGTCATCAACCTCGACTCCCTCCTCCGTTCTTTCTCCCCTTCACTCTGCTCCCTCTCCATCTCTGCATTTATTCTCTATCGACTTCAACTTCAAGTCGTCAATTTTGAGCTCTCCGTCGACTTCAACTTCAAGTCTAGATTTCAACATCAACATCTTTGTCCATCAATGCCATCGGACGCCCTCGACTTTGACTCGAGTATATTTATAATTCATTTAAGTATGTTAGATTACATTTTAGGACATTTTATTATGCATGCACACCATCTAATATGACACTCCGATAAATACTACTTATCCTCGAGATCCGCTATCCTATATGGATTTTGACTGTCTGATAAATCCTCGATAATTGATATTTAAAACCTTGTTCGTGATAGACAAAGGTTAAAATAACTCTATACGTGGGCATGCTTGGCTGAGATTGTGAGAGCAATACTAGGATGTTTTAATTATGTCTAGTGTTATCTTGCGTCTGTGAGGACTCGTAGAGAGTATATCACGTCACAGAAGTGAGCGCTACAAGGACTATCCAAGGTGTTTGATGTGGGTCATGTTGGTGATAGACAAAGGTTTAGTAACTCCATTGTTGGGCATGCTTGGCAGAGGTTGTGAGACAGTAGTACTAGGATGTTTTTTAGGCAAGTCTTCCCCTTACAACTAAACTTTTTTTTCTTTGCTTTTGCATTTAATTACTTTTGCTTATAATTGAGCTGGTATTGTATTTCATAATGTTAATTGTGAAATCTCACAGATCTTTTCTTATAATAGATTATTTTATAAACAGATGTTCTCTTGATTTATTCCTGACTACACATGATTGAAGATAAGTTTGTCAATCTGTTGTAATTGAAATATGTTAGCCTCCATATACTGTGGAGAGGAAGGGGCACCGAATCTTATGATAGGTAGAGATTCGGACAGAGAAATTGGAAAGAGAAAGATCTTTAAGTTTTACTCAAACGTTGGATTTACAATATTTTAAAAGTTTCCTTACCCTGAATTTGTGAGAGGGTTGACATTTAGTTGGTAACTTATCTTGAATTCTTATCAATTGATCCTTATTTGGTGCAATTTAAATTGCATAAGCAATGACGTAGGCAATCTCCATTAATAGGGAAAAAAAATTAGATGGTGGTAATTTATTTGTACAGGTAATAATCCTATTGAACATAACCCACATATATTTAAATTTTTTCCTAATATATGTTCTTTAGAAACACAAGTAAAGCCTGTAGAATGTGGATCTACAAATTTGCCTAGTATCCTATCTGCTATCATAATCAAGAAAAGTACTTGGCATCAGCATCATATAATATAACAATAAAACTAACATTTCTTAATTACTCTGCTTAAGGAATAGAAAAATAATCTCTTTCAAAATTGGTATTGTTATGTGTTAAGTATTGAATGCATAAGTAACACAACCATGTCATACACACTTCATATGACGGTTTTATATCAAAATGGAATTTGAAACGATTTTTTTTCTCCAAACAATGTCAACTGTCTTGATGATGGGGATTTGATTTTGATTTGACTCATTTTGTTCATCTTCTGGCTTTATCTATACCTCATAGTTGGATTTTTTTTCTCTGCAAAAAAAGTCATCTTTCTCTTCTTCTAGATATTCCCAAGGTTAGAGATGACACTAATTGGCGGCCCTTTTGGAGTTTGGTGGCATCTTGCATGCTCAAAAATTTCAATGGGTAGGAATTTGTAGAATTGAGGGTGTTGATTTTAGATCATTGGCCACTTATAAAACCATCAAATCATCATGGAGCCTTGCTCTATAGCCAAATGCATTTTGTCGGGGAACTAGATTTGATGATGAAATTGACAATAATGATTGATGACAGTTGTCTAATTGGTTACTGCAACTTTTTTTTGGGTGTTGGAAAATATGATTCTTGCTAGCTTTTTCTTGCTAAATACCTTTATTTTTTAAGGTATTTCATTACTGTATCGCTTCAGAATAAAAATCCATCAGTGGCGTAGCCAGTATTATTTTTTGCCCTAGATGAAAAATAAAGGTGGTCCACGAGTATGTCGTGAGTGAGAGGAGGGAGGCACGAGAGAGGGAGGAGGGCTGGAGATTGTTGAGATGGAGGTCCTGGAAGAGGAAAGAGAGGAGGTTGGATCTGTGGGAGAGGGAGGTGAAATGGCGGGAGAGGAGGGGAAGCAAGGGGAGGAGGGAGAGGTCGTGGGAGAGGCGGAGTTTCTTGCCCTGGGCAGCAAGCTCTGGCTACGCCCTCTGAAGTCCGTCATTTTCTTTTAAAGACGTGTAGAAGAGAAGCAAGATGAATAAGAGGACAAGAACTTACATCATGGATATATAAGAATCTAAATTTGTAGACCTTTGGGTTATTAACAGCAGAGTAAAAAGAAATTATATCACGGGACTCAAAAAGAGAAAGCTTGATATTTTTACTTCATCACAGAATAATATATGACACCAATAAATAGATGAAGACATGTTACCACTGTTTTAAATATCGGCCGATAACCGATATTATCAGCCGAGTTATCGGATTTGGGAGCTCTCCGATAGGATAACTTAGATTTTTAATCGGTTATCGTTTTTGGCAAGTTATCGGGGAGTTATCGGCGTTATCGGTACTTATCGGCCGATAAGTAAGGTTTTTTTATCGGGATTATCGGCCGATAAGTAAGACTATGCAATCGAATGGTTTCATTGTGCGGTCAAAATGTAAGTTTTGCTTTCTACAATTGGTTAGTGATTCTAAACATGATGATTTACATTTTGGTATGTTTATATTTCATTAAGCATGGTTAGATTACATTTTTTAGTTATTATATTATATATATACACCATCTAGTATATCACTCCGATAAATACTACTTATCCCCGATATATCCCCGATTTCCGCTATCTGATAAGAATTTTGGTCGTCCGATAAATTCCCGATAACCGATATTTTATCCCCGATTTTCGCTATCCGATAAGAATTTTGGTCGTCCGATAAATTCCCGATAACCGATATTTAAAACCTTGCATGTTACACGGACTAATTTTTCCGACCATACGAAGGGAGTTGCAAAAAGATCCTTAGTGGGAGTGGGCAACTAGAGGGTGTGCTGGTGGAATGAGGAAGTTCATCTAGGAAAGAAGACTTTCCATGCTCTCAGAAGTGTAAAACAATTGAATTTGGTAAGTACATAGAAAAGTAAGGTAAGAACCAAAAAAGGTAAGAGACCCGTGGATCATCAATTTGGAGTAATGATAGAAGATTCTATGTAAGGAAGCAGCAAAGAAATAAAAGAGTTATTTAATAGGAGTTATACATGAAGTTATACGTTAAAATTGAATTATTCAATCCATGGTATGAATTATTAATATTGTCAAAGTGTTGTCTGATTAGTAAATGTATGCTAAAAAGAAACTAAATGAATATTAGAGAACCTAATTTATTTTATTGAAGCAACTCCGTGCACCCTTGAAGATGTTTTATGCTTGAGCTTTACCATGAGGGCTTTTACTTAATATGACCCGTTTGAAGTTTTGATAGAAGGAAAGAGCGGATATAGGAAGGTTTCGTTAAAAGAAAAGAGCGTCACTTTCTTGTATCCATTGTATAAAAGTGAAATAAAAGGTAAAACTTATGATGGCATACTCATCATGTAGTGAGTTTCAAGAAATAAAGCAGATAATGTTATCTAGTAATTCCAATGCATTCGATTAAATGATTAAGTGGAAGATGTCAGTAGGACAGTTGGAGGGAATACATATTGGTTCCGATACAGTGGTAAGCATAATTAGATTGTAGAAAATATGAATCATGTCCTTGTTTGTAATTTATAAACTTGTTAAAAGAAAAGAGCTCCACTTTCTTGTATCCATTGTATAAAAGTGAAATAAAAGGTAAAACTTATGATGGCATACTCATCATGTACACTTTCTTGTATCCATTGTATAAAAGTGAAATAAAAGGTAAAACTTATGATGGCATACTCATCATGTAGTGAGTTTCAAGAAATAAAGCAGATAATGTTATCTAGTAATTCCAATGTATTCGATTAAATGATTAAGTGGAAGATGTCGGTAGGACAGTTGGAGGGAATACATATTGGTTCCGATACAGTGGTAAGCATAATTAGATTGTAGAAAATATGAATCATGTCCTTGTTTGTAATTGATAAACTTGTTGGACATATTTGGGACAGGATGTGTGTTTCATGGTGGCATTAACTAGAAACTGGATAATTTTTAAGCTTGAAGTGGAGGGAAATTTCAGAATATGAAGCTTTGGAATTAGTATGACGAAAACAAAATTGTATGAAAACCTTAGCTAGAAAATAGAGGAAGGAAGACGGCCTTTGATGGTTTGAGGGCCAATAAACACACAGGAAAAAAATATTTTTTGTAATTAGGATCAATTATTTTCATGATGATAAATTGTGGAGGATGTTTCTCAGAAATTGGAATTAGAATCTATTGGTTAAACTGCTCAAGTTTAAGTATCATTGGGCTTTAACTTGGTTGAATTGATTAATATTTTGAAATAACATGGTTTACGCCGCACATATTTCATATAAGTTTAGAAGTCGAAGAGCAATATCTCTCAACACAATGATTCAACTTGCAGATGGTTGCCAGTGTTGGTTAATCCTTTTCTGTTAAAGTTTCTATAGTTGGAGCGTGTTCCGTAGCTGGCAATTTTAAGGAAAATGTATGGGCGATGTTTATAATTCATGGAAGAAAGCTACAAGTCAGTGCATGTAATTTCATGCTTTGATTCCTTGCATGTGCAAGTGCTGCATCAAAGATATGCTGAAGCAAATACTTCAGTGCCATTGCGGCATGTCCAACTCCATCTGAGTTTAAGTTATTATTTCCCTATTTATTCTAAATGCATTAGCTGCACATCAGGTATTGGTCCTTGTGCTTTTGATGCATTCTGCTACATAGTACTAGTTCTGTAGTTAGATGTTTTATCTGTCTTTAGTCTTTCTAGTTCCCTCTTCAGACGGCATGATAGGAAAATGGTGTTGTAAATAGCGACGTAATAACAATAGCAATAGCGGCAGCAGCTATGCCCGCACTGTTATGGTTGAAAGTGGTGATTTTTAGCAGCACTGCGCTATCAGCTCAGAATAGCGGCCAATAGTACTATACATCACTTTAAAATATAAATTCTTAGTTTGTACCCGACCTAAACCAATACAAATCCTTTATCCTTCTGTAAATGAGTTTTTTTTACCCGACCCGAATACAAATTGTTTTTTTAAACTTAAAACCATTTCTTTTCCCGATCCCCTCCCCATTGTCCGAAATCAAAAAAACCCCAACCCAAAATCGCCGCCATTGCCTTTCATCGTCGAAGACCATTGGAGCCACCACCGCCTCTCGTAGTCGAAGCTCCATCGCCTCTCATCATCCTCTCGTAGTTGAAGCTCCACCTCTCTCTGTACTTAATCGAAGCTTTCCGATCCTCCTCTCTGTCCCTCATGAAGTTCCTTTGTATCTCCCCACTCTAACTCCACCTTCTCTCTTTGAAGCACCGCCACCTCCTGGAAGCTCCTCTGTCTCATTCCGTATGGTACTTAATTAATATTGTGTGATTGTTATACATCTATTTCATGCGTAGGATCTCTATAAATCATCAAATATGCATTTGTAGATTTTTTAGATTTTTCTTCAATTTTTTTAATATTTATACATTTTTAAACTAGACCGCTTTTTGACTTTGCGTTTTTTGTCGCTTGTCACCTTTAAAGCCTCAAATAGCATTAGCGGTGCCTCAACACTTCACTACTCTTTCCTCTTTCCACAACCTTGATGGGAAAATGCACATCCGTATTTTTTCATCGAGATGTATTTGATGAAATAAAGCTTTAAATTCTTGTCATTCATGCAATTTTGCAAAAAGAAGTAGTTTTTATTTTGTCTTCAATCTGTTATTACTTCTCCTGCTGTCCCCTACTTGATATGATGATGTATAGTTGCAAGTTTGCTGGTTGGTATCTGAGGTTCCCTTCACCTCTGCTGTTATTAGCATGGTTTTAAATATCAGCCGATAATCCGATATTATCACCGAGTTATCGGATTTGGGAGCTTTCCGCTAGGATAAGTAGGATTTTTAATCGGTTATTATTTTTTGAGGTTTATCGGCGAGTTATCGGCGATAAAGGTACTTATCGGCCGATAAGTAGGCTATAAATATCGGCTTTATCGGTCAATAAGTAGGATTTGGGAGCTTTTACTTTCTTTTGGATTTGCTCTTTGAATGTTTACAAATTATGAACTATTTGTTGTTTTTGGAACTTGGTTGATTAGTGATTAGCTTATGTTTGTTTATGGATATTGATAATGGCTCATAACTACTAAATATCAACTTAATAAGTTTATGAATCTCATGATTAAACAATAATTATGTAGATGCATAGATGGTTCTTCATTCTTGATGTTATCAATAATTATGTAGATGCATAGATGGTTCTTCATTCTTGATGTTATCTTATTATTTGCTTGTTTATTATTCCATTTTGACTAACATTATTCTTCATTCTTGATGTTATCTTATTATTTGCTTGTTTATTATTCCATTTTGACTAACATTATATTTTTTAAGCTTATTTTTGTTTATTATTTGCTAGTATATTACTCCGATAAATACTACTTATCACCGATATATCCCCGATTTCCGCTATCCGATAAGGATTTTGACCGTCCGATAAATCCCCGATAATCGACATTTAAAACCTTGGTTATTAGAAGATAAATATCTTTATTAATCATCCTGTCAATGGGCAATTGACAAATTACAAATGCAACGAGGATATACGTAGATCTTGTCCTTTATTTACGACACAATTTGGCGTAGCCTTCTTAGCTCCTTCTGTTCAATTTCTTGTATGTATCAGTCGTTTTCTGGGATATTAACCTGTGGCACATATTTTTAATTGGTCTCTAATTTCCATTTACAATGTTTTTCGTACTTCTAGGTGTGAAAGTAACTAGTTCAATATCAGCCAAAAAAATTCCTTAAAACATTTAACTTATGCTGTTCAATATATGACAGAATCAGAAATACCATGTAAGTATTTGCAACAACTTTTTTGTGGTTATGTCTTCTGTTTTCATCATTTCAGTAAAGGTTCAAAAAGTGGGGCATCAGGCAGATGTTTCGGATGTCATGGTAGTGGAGTAAAGATGGTGACCAGGCAAATTGGACCGGGCATGATCCAGCAGATGCAACTTGTTTGCCCTGAATGCAAAGGAGAAGGTTTGTTGTTTGTTTTGTATAATCAGCCCTTTTTGGTACTTTGGATGTTCATACGTACAATCTTAATTGCGTAAATGGTTTTTTTTATATGCAGGTGAGGTCATTAGTGATAAGGACAGATGTCCACAGTGCAAAGGGAACAAAGTTACTCAAGAAAAGAAGGTTTTAGAGGTTCATGTTGAGAAAGGAATGCAGCATGGCCAGAAGATTGTATTCCAAGGAGAAGCTGATGAAGCTGTAAGTAGGTTAACCTATTATTGTTTTATTTTAAACTTTGTGGAGGTATTGCAGTATCCTGCTAACCTTTTGTTTAATTTAAACTATGTGGGGTTCTTACAGTGTACTCTTGCTGATTTGGACCACTAAAGTACCTCTTGGCTTGATGATATTATCATAGTTCTCTACTAATCATTTATTATGAATTTTAGAGTAGACCTTTTGTAAGCCACATTTAACAAGGAGACAATGCTTGTATACTCAGATTGAAATATTTGCCACCCTACTATGGCCTTTGAATTCAGGGCCATACAAGGAGAAAGTTCTTGTAGACTCAGATTAAAATGCTTGCAGACTCATTGAAATATTTGTTCAAAGGCCATAGTAGGGTGGCAAACATTTCAATCTAAGTGTGAAATTTGCTTGGTATACATGTATAACCCAGAACCTTTGTGCTAAAACTAGTTGGTAATTGCACAGTGATCTGGTAATGGAACATGAAAAGAGGTCTGGAGATCAAACTTTATATATATATTTATTTATTTATTTCTGGTTTTATTGTCTTTCAAGGAGAGACAAGTGACCAAGCTCTGAGTGAGAGAGCTCAAGTATTAAGTTTGCTCTGTATACATATTTAGGTTTTAGCTCATAATTCATGAATGGAGTAAGTAGTGACACTCACCATTGTTAAGGATAGCATGCCTCTTCACTTGGCCTTTGAAAGGCAGACAGATACTACTGAGCCACAGATTTGTCCTGGAATAATGTCGAAATTAATTATCTAATACTGTCTGTAAATTATGGATGTTTGCAGCCAGATACAGTGACAGGAGATATAGTTTTTGTGTTGCAAGTCAAGGAACACCCAAAGTTCAAAAGAAAGTTGGACGATCTGTATGTCGATCACACACTTAGCCTGACAGAAGCACTCTGTGGCTTCCAGTTTGCTTTGACCCATCTTGATGGAAGACAATTGCTTATTAAATCTGATGTAGGCGAAGTTATTAAGCCTGGTACGCGTTCCGTTTCTTGGGTTATTTCGATGTTAGTCCCCTAAATTTTTAATAGCCCAAATCATTGTAATTTGAAATTAGTCTGGCAAATCCTATAACTATCTTGAATTTAGTCCCCCTAGTCAGCAGTTGTTTGACTTGGGGTGGAATACTCTATTATTTCAAAATGCTTAAAAGATTAGGGGACTAATTTCAAAATGGGAAGATTTGGGGACTAAATTTCAAAACGCTAAATGATTTGGGGGCTAATATCAAGATATGAACTTTTGAGGGCTAATTTAAAAAAAAATCGAAAAAAGCCTATTCCTTTTCAGGATCCATCTATGATCTCGCTTATGGTACTTTTGTCCTATAATCAGGCCAACATAAAGCAATCAATGATGAGGGGATGCCTCATCATCAGAGGCCCTTCATGAAAGGCCGGTTATACATCCAGTTCGATGTGGAATTCCCAGAGTCTGGCGTCCTTTCAGCTGATCAACGTCGTAGTTTGGAGAAAATTCTGCCACCTAGACCAAGTAGTCGCTTGTCAGCCATGGAACTGGATGAATGTGAGGAGACAACTTTACATGATGTTAATATTGAAGAGGAGATGAGGAGGAAGCAGCAACAGCAGCAGCAGGAAGCTTATGATGAGGATGATGATGAACCAGGGCCAACAGGGGTACAGTGTGCCCAGCAGTAAGGCTTATAATAATGCCTCGCCGAAGGTATAGCTTGATTTCAGTTTCATTATTTATCCTATGTTATTTTCTGTCACAGTCGTGAGTACTACTTTGTCCCCCTACCCCCCCCCTCCCCCCCAAAATAAAAAAAAAAAAAAAAAAACCCTCCTTTTAGTTAGTTTTGTTTTCTTGAATGTTAAAATTGAATATGTTAGTGTTTGTATTTTTTCCAAGGGAAATATGTTACCTGTGATTGGAGTTGTCATGTTGTAGAAGATGTTGACTTCATTATATTATGGTTATGCTTATAAAAAATTAAAAACATTGCATCTGTTATGCTTCTTGTGCTTAGAATGTGTTCTGGGCTTTTTCTTTATCGTATTATCTGAATGCTTGAGCCTTTTTTTTCTCGCTCTTTTATCCCATTTTTACTTCTGTAATTTCGACTTCCTTGTAATACTACTCTTTACTGCTTTTACTACACAGGTAACTGAAAATAAATTCTCGTTAGCACCGGTCTGTTATGGTTAAATCTCGGTCACACCTATACCATTGAGGCCACAGTGTTTTGGTTTTATCTCAAACAATGAAGGTTGGAGTTTGTATTTGATTTTTTTAGCGAACAGATTTGGAAATAGTATATACACACATTTACACACCGGGCGTGTGCGAAGAGTGTTCATTGCATGTACATATGTTGACGTTCATGCAAGTGTATTCTAGATGATTGTGCACATATATAAATGTTATACAAGAGCCATCTGAAACTGTAATAATCACTATTGATCGCCAGACCTTTCTGCAAAAGAAGTCTAGTTCACTTTTTGCAAAAAAATGGCTGTTACGTCATTTGTTCACATTTGGTTGCATTTGATTTGATATGCCAAGTGCAATATAACCATTTGTTATCCCATTCTTACGAATCTGATTTAAGGCAAGGGAATGTTATATTACCACATATATGCTTCGTTGTTGGATCATTTCAAGTACCGTGGTACTTGTTAGATATAAAAAAAATTTCCTCCAGGTGTGATACTTTTGGTAATACTTTCTAAACCATCCCATATAACGGGAGGAAATTCATGGCTGCGCCATTGATGGTGGTGGTCGTGGGTGTGTAGAACTTTTGCTACCCGTAGAAATATGCCAGACTATCTTTGATTCATAGAAATATGCCAGGCTAACTTTGATTTCGATGCACATTCCTACATCATGTCCTTGAAGGAGCGCAACAAGTTTGAAACACTTGTGCGCTGGTAAGTTTATGTCATCTAGAAAAGCTCCACCTTGCTAGGAATTTCCAGATTTCGAACAGAAGCCAGCGCTGTGTTGTTGGATCATTTCAAGTACCGTGGTACTTGTTAGATATAAAAAAAATTTCCTCCAGGTGTGATACTTTTGGTAATACTTTCTAAACCATCCCATATAACGGGAGGAAATTCATGGCTGCGCCATTGATGGTGGTGGTCGTGGGTGCGTAGAACTTTTGCTACCCGTAGAAATATGCCAGACTATCTTTGATTCATAGAAATATGCCAGGCTAACTTTGATTTCGATGCACATTCCTACATCATGTCCTTGAAGGAGCGCAGCAAGTTTGAAGCACTTGTGCGCTGGTAAGTTTATGTCATCTAGAAAAGCTCCACCTTGCTAGGAATTTCCAGACTTCGAACAGAAGCCAGTGCTGGAGTCGTTGCTTTGACATCTGAAGTTTGAATAATTGGAGTCTGCTATAGTTCACGAAATTGAATATGAACTTTCGGAAATGGAAGCTTATGGATACAAGTGGAACATAGCAATCATGTATGGCATGAAACGAAGAAGCAAGTAACATGTTAATTTAAGCATCTACCGTGACATCCCATGTGGTTTAGTTTCACAAGGGGTAGTTGTGAAGACATTCAAGTGTTTATAATGTAATCTAATGGGCTAAGCATACCATCAGCTAGCCAATATTGGCAATGGTTTGAGCCGAACAGCACGCTGCACTCATGACTTACACCCTGCTAACGGGCTCGCGGGCCCAGGACGCGACATCTATAGGAAGTTGGGGTTCATAGGCGAGTAATGTTGATATCTGCTATTTTCTGCCTTTTAGTTGTCACGAGGGTTACAATTCCTTTCCATTATTTTCTCCTTTTGGTGATTGCCGAGCAATTTGAGACGAAGACAATATGCAATTACAGAAAGTGACATCAGGACTGTAACAATACAAGCTTATGTGTTTTGCTTCCTAGTAACCTGTAGATGAAGCTTGGAGACTGAGGGAGGTCGCTCCATTTGTCATCGATAGCTTTCAACTTGCCTTTCGTTGAATTTGCTCTGCATAAAAAACATAGCGACCCTTGCAAAATTGAGCTCTTGAAAAGGGTTCATTTTTGGACATGACAGGGTTTGCAAGCGGATCTTGGTCGAACCTGAAGATCTGTCAAATCTTATATTTTTTCCCCTTCTAAAGCAGTTCAATTTCATTTGAAGTCTTCGTTTGATACTTTGAAGGGGTTTTTTTGGATGTTACTCTCCCAAATCTTATATATTTTCACTTGGTCCCTCAAATCTTTTGTATTTTGAGATTAATCCCCCAAATCTTTAAATATATTGAAATTGGTCTCCCAATTTTTCATATTTTGAAATATCTGTTAATATTTTGAAATTAGTCTCCCAAAGCCTTAACCCGATGCTAACTAGAGGGTCGGATTTCAAATTACTTAAATGATTC